>NC_083573.1:68634545-69005795 GCF_027579695.1 Neoarius graeffei | reverse complement strand
GTTTTAACAATGTAAAACATTTAAGGTGTCTGAATGTGCCACTTTATAAATCATCACTTTCAATATAAGAAATGCTATCTTCAATGCTAAGGGCCTCTGCATGCTCTTGCGACAAGGCTTTCGCAGATAGCTTTTCGCAGACAGTTGTAATTTATTGTTGAGCGGGGAGTAATAGGCGTGCGCGATGTTATTCACCGCCACAACGCAAGGGGGCGCGAAGTCGCGAAATCGCTAGGAGTAGTTGGTGGGTGTGGTTAGTGGAGTGTTTATCCTCCGGTTACTTATAATGACTAGAACTGGAGTCGTATAGATGTACGTACTTCCTCACTTCCTCGATCAACCGCTCTTCGTGCTGCTCCATCTTCGCTCATGTTTTTAAAAATGGTGGTAGTGAAAACAAACCAAACCGGGAAAGTAGGGAAGCGGAAGTGTGTGTACAGCGGATGTAGAGTGGACCAATCAGAGCCCTCTTGTCTGCGAGGCTTCTGCAGTGGTCACAATTTTTGGGAGGTGCGCGCAGAGCGTCTGCGAAGGTGGGGGGGGCTACGCAGATGCCATCTGCGACGCCATCTGCAAGGACTGCGTTGTCAGCATAAATTGGCCTTAACACTCAGTTATGGCTCCATCATTTTCAACTTCATACTCCACCAGACTGCAGCCCTGTTTAAATTAACTGATTACTAAACACCGGCGTGTTATCTGTATATTTAGCGCTCTAATTAGTGAGCTGCTTGACAAAGACAAATCATCGTCTCGCGTAACTTTACAACATCAGGCTGATAAGCATGGCATGACATTACCTCCTTAACAAACTAGAGCTGTTAGTTAGAAACTGTGCATCATCGAACAGTTACCTTACTGTTAACACTAAAATATTAATTAAAATGCATTTCTGTCTTGTTTGTTTTTTTGCCTCAGCATTGCCTTCTTACAGAAACATATTGCTACCACATCAGAAAAAAATAAATAAATAAATCAGCATAATGTAATAACGTGAAACGTTTGTTATAACGTGAAACGTTTGTTATAACAATATATTCCATGTTATTACATGAAGCATTTCACGTGGTAACTTTAAACTCATGTTTGAATCTATGGTTTGAATGAGGTGTGCGGAGAATAAACTGGATAATATGGCTCCTTTACATTATTTAATCAAGTTCCATTTCATGTTTGCATTGACGCATGGTGAGATTCTGCTGTTATTAAACACTGTGGATGATGTTGTAATAAGTATGCACACTCTAAGGAGGATTTTAAAATACGTGGGGCTGTACAGAAGGAAGGAGTCGTCTGACCTGCTGGAGGGAGCATGTAACCATGGAGCCGTCCATGCCCCTCCAGCTGATCAATGAGAAACGATTCTACCTCCAGCAGGTCGGACTCATTCTTCCTTCTGTACAGCCCCGTGCATTTTAAAATCCTTCTTAGAGTGTGTGCATACTTATTACAACGTCATCCACCGTGTTCAATAACAGTAGAATCTCGCCACGTCTCATATTATCCAGTTTATTCTCTACACACACCTCATTCAAACATGAGTTTAAAATTTCACGTCATTACATGAAAAGTTTCATGTTTGAACAATATAAATAATCATGGTAGGCATAACGTGAAACCAAATGATCATGTTAGAACATGAAAATATTTGGGGGCGTCGTGGCTCAGGTGGATAAGGCGCCATACCATAAATCCGGGGACCCGGGTTTGATTCCGACCCGAGGTCATTTCCCGATCCCTCCCTGTCTCTCTCCCGCTCATTTCCTGTCTCTACACTGTCCTATCCAATAAAGGTGGAAAAAGCCCCCCCCCCCCCCAAAAAAAAAAAAGAATATGAAAATATTTTATTATAACGTGAAATATATAAACTTTTCACGTTATGTGATACTTTTTTTTCCTGGTATGGCAGCAATACGCTTCTGCACCTTCTGTCATAGCCACACTTTCAGTCTTTTAATGACCATGATTAACGAGAATGCAAGCGATTTTATGGAACTGTTCTCAAAAATGTGTTTTTACTCAGATTGGATTAGTTTTACATGGGGATCAATTTATTTCTATACAGTACTGTGTAAAGGTCTTAGGCAAATGCAAAGAAATGCTGTAGAGCCATGAGGCCTTCAAAAATAATAATTTAAATGTTTCTACATTTTAAAAATACTATAAGGAGCAGCAAGGAGTAATAAGTGAAACAAAGTCAATATTTGGTGTGAGACAACCCTTTGCTTAAAAAAAAGTAAATAAATAATAATAATAATAATAATAATAATTCATTAAAAAGTCTCAGGTACAATTAGTACAGTTCTGTAAGGAACTGAGCATCTCACAGAACCAGCCACAGTTCTTCTAGAGACTTTGACTGTCAACACTTGCTTCTTATTTTTGCACCAAAATCCAGCAGCCTTCATTATTTATCCGTTTATGCATCTGTCTGGAAAAAGTGTCTCATGTACCATGTTGCTTTCTTTATTAACAAACATTTTTCTGTAACATTTAATTATGTACTGGAAAACTAACATTTGGAATCGAAAATGTTTTTGTACTGTACTGATTCAATGTAGAAATTTTTTTTTTTTTTTTAAATCTATAACAAAAGTTTGGACTAAAAAGAAAAAAAATAGGGTGTGTAAGACTTTTGTACAGTACTGTATGCCTGGAATTTTAGTCCTGTTGAAATATGTCATGCGATTATATTTCTTTACAGAATACCTGTTCATATGTCTGGAACGACTGCTCTGTATAGTATCTTTTATCAAATGACTCAGCAGAAATAACCTCGGGTAATATACATCCCATTGACATGTTACTAAGGATTCCTTTATATCCTTTAGGGAAGGAGGTTTTGGGCCTTTCCTTCAGTATAAAAAGACATTCAATGAAGCAGTTAATTCTATGTTCTCCTTCTGAAACCAAGTACTGACTGAGTTAAAAATACAGAACAATAAAACATAGGCCTAGACGGCATTTAAAAGGACTCAGTGAAATTATGCTTCTGCTGTGTTTTAGGTTAGTTATGTTTAGCGCAAGTTGAGCCTACATATATTTTATATATGACCTACTAATGATCAAGCACAACTCACAACACACACCTATAACTAAGGCAGTAGCGTATATAGGTATACATGACATGGGCAGCTGCCCAGGGTGGCATGAGGTGCCCGCGCGCACACAAAAATCCGAACAGTGAATCGGTTTTCTATCGTTCATTTGCATATCACGTCAATTAACCTGTCAGAGTGGGCTGACTCTAGTTTGTGAGCTAGACAGGTTACTTCCTGGTCTCCCACTCGGAAATACGAGATGGGGGCAGGAGTAGATTGACCTCGGCTCTTCCCAAAGGAAGCCCAAGGTAGAGGGAATCTATTACCACTCACTTTGTACAGTGCTAACGCAATTAGTAAAATCAGAGAAGAGACGTGCAAAATATTTAAAAAGGTATGCAGCTATGAAATCTTTTTATGAGTATGCATATAAGGAAATATGCTAGTATAACACTTGCTTGTTAGCCTATGTTGCTAGCTCTTACATATAGGGTGATGTTCTGTTTTCTGTCCAACTAGCTTACATAACATTGGCTATAATTTCATTATGATAATGTGCATAGCCTGCAGTAAAATGCTTACAACTCAACCAGCACATTATTGATGATTCATTTCATTGAGCTGACCTCATAAAAGGTTTTCTGTGATTGTATTAACGAAGTCGTCCATGTTATACAGTTATTTTGTATCGTGTGATATATATTGAGTCTTTTGCGGTGTCTTATGCTTAGAATTAGCCAAGGAGTTTGTATGGTTCATTTGTGCCCCGTTCTGAAAGTTTGATAAATTGTGCATAAGGCCCAAAAAAAAAAAAAAAGTGTGTTTTTCCAGTTACCCGATCGACCGACCCTAAACTTTTTTTTTGTTTGTTTTTTTTCCCAGTCGCGACTTTTACATATAACCCAACCGCGTGAACCGGAAGTTGTCACTCACTGGGAAAATCAGGGCTTTCCACAAGCGCCGGCTGTCGGCCATACAGCCGACTACATAATTAAGTCCAGCCGGCTACTTTAATGACTATTATTTTTGCAGCCCACAGGCTCTAAATATTAATTTTCGATTTTAATAAAATTAAATGTTTATCTAACGGACTGACAATAATGTCAAACTGAACCGCACTCATTTAAGTTGTGATTCGCGCTGTTTGTACCGATAATAACCACAAATTCCCCACCGACTTCATTGATCAAGGGAGAGTAACTCATCCGCGGCCCCGACATGCGGTGTGCGCGCGCGCACTCGGCGGAGGCAGTAGTGTGTCGGAGGGAAAAGAAGCAGAGATAACGCTTATTTTGTCTTTCACCTAGAGACATGATTCAAACTTTAAAACGGAGACAAAATTCTCCTGTGTGGATCTGGCATTCAACTTTTTTGCTAGGTTCTATACTTTTTGATCAGTCACAGATCAAACACCATGAGCAAATCTGGAGAAATTCACACTTTATAATGGGTGTCTATGGCGTTACACACCAGTGGTGCTCAGGAGTTTAGAGTGTAGGCAGCTTGAAGAAAAAAGAAAAAAAAAGCTCTAACTTTCTCATTTAAACTGTTTTCTCAGCCACAATTTTCACTCTACACACACAATTTTCTCAAAAGTTGTAGTCACACTTGTCTTGATTCACACAATGTGTCTCCCTGAGCGATAGGATTTACAGTTTTTGAATGAGAAGCCAGAAAGTAAGGAGAGGACAGCCGCGCTCTCCCATAGACTCACATTATAAACATGGCAGCGCTTTTACTGCAAAATCAGAAAAGTCACTTGTTTTTAACTCGCTCTAGTGTCCACATTTTTTTACACTAGGGACAAAAAAAATTACATTAATGTGTTCATGGGAGCCTTGTAGCACTCAATGTGAAAGAATTTTGTGAATAGCTCCTTTCGTTTCCGTGTAAATCAGCGTTGTTCGAGGAGAGGGAACTCTGAGAAAAAGCGCTCTTTGCTTGTTATATCGTGTCTTTTCCCTGCACCGTTACCAAGGCGACGAGCTCCACTCAGGGAGCAGAAGGGGGAGGGGCTGCTCTCTCTCTCTTCACCTTTATAACTATAGACCCTGAACTGAAACAAACATGGTGTATTGAGCTGTTATATTTACACAAAAATTCATGTTAAAAGGTGTCTCATGCTGCATCAGATTCATCAGAAGGTGGTAAATCAGGTGACCTGCAAAGAAATTCATTATATTTTGTAAAATTATTCCTGTCTAAATATAGGTTATGGCAGCCATCTTGAAAAAAAATTAAAAAAAAAAAAGCCTGCCTACCTACCCTAGTTTTGAAATCTACGTAACCGGAAACACATTTTTTTTGGCCTAATGAAGTTATGTTTATTAACCCTAAATACATTTGTTGTACAGATTCATATAGGCTACTGTATTTCAGTGCAAATTCAGGGGCACTTCTGAAATATTTAGAACATCATACAAGTCTTGTTTTTGTACATATATTTTTACAGCATTAAAATGTTATGATTATCTGTGATGTGGTGTTCTAAATCTCGCCGAAAGGAGGGGAGGAGGTTTCACACAGGGCACCATACGAGCTAGAACTGCCCCCGAATAAAGGTTAAGGGAACCAGTTTGTGTTAAAATGAGGTGTATGTAGTACACATCAAGTTTTTATTGTGACAATACGTACATTGTGAAGGCACTCTCTTCAGACGTGACTTTCATTTCTTGTTTGTTTTATACACATACAAATAAGTGCAAAAAGAATTTTGAATGACAATATTTTCTGTAATTTTCACCATTGGCATGTGTGTTTTTAAATGGTCGATTAATACTGTGATTTTTGTTTTTTCTGGACTAGGACACCATGAAAGTTTCAAATGGCAACACCCAGGAGCAGTTTTCAGCTGAAGTTGATAAACTTTAATCAATCATTTTCATTCTGGTGGTATTAAGTCACATAATATTATGAAGTTTCTACTTTTCATAAGCCCACAGCACTCCACCCCACCTCCAAAGCTTCTTTCCTCAAGCTAAAACATCTGACATTGTGTTTATTCTATGATTGTGTAATCAGCCATATTATATGAGGTGAAATTAACTAGCTAGTGTCCAAATCATTAGGATTTGCTGCTGTTTACATTTTGTCTATACGGTACATACAACCCTTTTACATACACGCACACACCTTTCCGTCACCATCCATTTCATCTCTATGTATAATATAGTTAATATATAATGAGTGTATTTATATGTTGTAGTATTTACTTTTACTTGCACTTATCTGTAAATACCATTCTTTTGCACTTCTGCTTAGATGTTAACTGCATTTCACTGGTTTGGCACTTGTACTCTGCACAGTGACAAAGCCTAGCCTAATCTAATCTAATCTAACCTACCCTTTCCAGACATACACAGGGCTGATAGCGCTCCGGCTATTTCCGGATTTCCGGCGTAGCAACGTGGCTGATTTTTTTTTTTTAATCATCCTTTCTGTCGTTATTTTCTGGATTCGCGATGCGCAGACCAATTTTAACTGTCAACTACAGATACATGTCTATGTACAAGACGATAAGCCAATCAGAAATAGGGCGGGCCTTTGTCTCAGCCAATAACAGTAGGCTAGATTGATGCTGCTGAACCAGGCTCTCACACGAGCCCGTTTGTGCCGACTCGAGTCCCGCATGCGCCTCCCAACTTGCCTGTGGCGTCGGTTAAGCATGGCTACGTTTATGAAGCCAGGAGAGGATGTAAAACACATCGATAAAGGTATAAAAAATAAATGGCGCTGGGCTTGGCTGGAGGATTTGGGTGTTGACGGTAAACCCTTTTCGAGCTGGTGTCAAAAGTTACCTCAACCCGGTGTATGTTACTGCACTTTATGTAGGAAAAAGTTAGTCTATGGTACAAGTGGAAAAAAAATGCTACCCCGGCACGAACAAGATGCTTTCCACAAAGCAGCAGCCAGGTCAGTGCAATATACATCACGTTTGCCAGGAGCAAGTGCCACAGCGGACATTCCGCCCTCGATTACAGACAGAGTGACTGATTTAAAAATCCGACTGTGTGCCTTCATTGCGGAACATGACTTGTCGTTCACGGTAGCTCAACCACTTGTAGCCCTGTGTAAGAAAGTCGCCGAAGATGGAACCGCACTTGCACAGCTCTCCGTGTCAAGACAGCATGCGAGCTATCTGCTCACCCATGGCATATCGCCAGAATTTAAAAAAACGTCTGTCTGAGAAACTTCGGAGTTCTATGTTTTCCCTCAATATTGACGAGGCCACGGACAAAAACATGGACAGGATTATGAATATACTTGTCCGGTTTTATGACGAGGATACAGGCAGTGTGAAGACCCAGCATCTTGCCAGCAGGAAGGTTAACATTGCAAATGCTAAAGCTTTGATTGCAGCGCTAAATGACGTCCTGCGCTCATATGGACTCGACTGGAGACAAGTTACCAGTCTGTTACTTGATAATTGCGCCATGATGAGGGGGAAAAAGTCTGGGCTGGAAACTCTGGCGAGAAAGGAGAATCCTAATTTACTTGACATATCTGGAGACACGGTGCATATGGTGTCAAATGCGGCAAAAGCCCTTCTGAGCCCATTTTGATCCGAAGTGGAGGATTTTTGCTCCGATGTCTACTATGACATAGAAAAATCGCCCAAGCAAAAGGAGATATTTTCGCAATTCCAAAGTTTATTGCATATCCCCCGGAAGAACTTGATGAGGCCCATCAGCAATAGATTTATCCAAATGTTGGAGGTCTGTAACCGGATGAACGAGCTTCTGGATGCTGTTGTGCTGCACTACTATCACGTAATAGACCCCAATGAAGAACACAGATACAGCTAATAATAATAATAAATAATAATAACACCTGTGATTTATTTAGGGTGATCGCCCCAAATCGAATCAAATGAGGCCATTTACTTCCAGTGATTGTGCAAAACTGGGCTAATAATGCCAATCTAAGTTTTGAATACATTGGGAAGGACATGGGCAGTGTTTTCCTGAGTAATAGGGTATTGAAATGAAAGTATTGAAAAAAAAAATCAAACTATTATCAAAAATAGTGACTTCACGATAGTGATGTCACACAGGCTGTTAATTGTTTGAATAATGTGTTAAAACAGTACGTCGCATACATAATACCCCCACCCCTTACCTCCTGAGAAAGGAAAAAAAAGTTCAGGCTCAGGATTTTTTTTCACTATCAGCCCTGCATACAGTACCAGTCAAAAGTTTAGACACCCCTACTCATTCATAGGTTTTTCTGTAGTTTGACTTACTTTCTACATTTTAGAACAATACTGAAGACATCAAAACTATGAAATAACATGGAACACATATGGAATTATGCAGTAAACAAGAAAAGTGTTAAGAAAAAAAATAAATATGTCTGATATTTTAGATTCTTCAAAGTAGCTACCATTTACCTTGATGACGCTTTACACACTATTGGCATTATTTTAACCAGCTTCATGATGTAATCACCTGGAATGCTTTTTAATTAACAGGTGTGTCTCGACAAAAGTTATTTAGTGCAGTTTCTTATCGTTTTAATGTGCTTGAGATCAAACAGTAAATAAAAAAAACAGTAAATATCCCTATTCCACAACTGTAGTAATCCATATGTCAAGAACCGCTCAACTAAAAGTCAAGAGAAACGACATCCATCATTACTTTAAGACATGAAGTGTCTTTTAATTAATAAAAATAAAGAAAAAACATTACATTTGAAGGTGCGTCCAAACTTCTGACTGGTACTGTAATTCAATACATTCCACATGTAATAGAGTATTTGAAATGGACTACTATACACAAGTTACTTTCTATTGTAGCCATTAGATTTGCCAGCCACAAGTTTTGCAATATCTAAATCTCTCTCTCTCTCTCTCTCTCTCAAAATTTGTTAGTCTGATATACTTTGTAAATGAGTCAGTTGCTGAGGCAAATAACACATAGTAAATAAAGACAATACACCTTCAGAAACAAATTTTGATATCAAACTGACTTTTAGGACTCAGATATTAGCTGCACATTCTTACTTATTAATATTAAAGTGCTGATGACACGAACATGACTCTATGCAATTTCTTAAATAAACTATACAACATGGCAAACATGTTAGATTTCTGTTATAATTACGTGAAAAGAAGCTGTTGTTACGCGAATATCCAACTTTTAATTGCACAGCGCAAGAAAACTGGGTCCGTGGCTCGCGGCCATGTTGTGACGTCAGCGGAAGAACACGCTGTGGTTCACTGGCTGTTCTACTCAATGGAAATGGCGCATGAAAACGCCGGTGAACTTTCTAGTGCTAGCTCTTCAACAACCAAATACTGGTACTTTAAGCAGTGATCATGATGGCATGATTTTATCTGATTTTAAATAAATGAGATTGATAATAATGTGAATGTTCACAACTAGTACATACAAACTCTGCAGCTTCTGATTCAGCAGCTGAGTCATACTCTGCAAAAACATCAGCAAGAACCTACAATATAAATGGAAATGCAATACACTAAGCTCAAATGACTTTTGGAAAGTATAATTTCTACATTTTTTCTACATATTCTTGAAGTCGGTCATCGGGGTACTTGCTACCGTTCCCTAACAACGCATGGCAAAGGGTAAAGTGTAGTGTTGCTACGAGTACTTGCTAAAGCCTCCGGTGGAAGATCCTCGATGTGCTGATAAGACATACAGTTCTATATAACACACAAGTGTCACGATAATCACAAAACAGATGCAAATTGTTAAGATACCTAATTTTTAAGCAATCATGTTTTGATCTCTTCCGAACAGAATCTATGATAGCCTACCCTCTTTGCCCTTTGCCTCTCGTTGCTAGGCGGCAGTTACATGAAAGCCGCAAGCTTTCACAAGCAAATACATGACTGATATCACGCCGACTTTATGATTACATTTATGATTATCATGAATGTGTACTCTATGAGCGCTCTGGAGCGAGTCACTTCCAAGATGGCCGCACAGACCGCATGGTTACTATTTTTAGCATCATGTTGGAGCACTCTATAGCTCTACGTACCTTTATCTTATGTCATTTCTCAACATGTTCTGACAGGAGGACTGTCTTTGGAGGAGTCGCCTTGTCCCAGGCGACTGCTGGATCCGGCATAGCTACTAGTAGATCCCCTCCAGAATACTGTAGGCACTGCTGATGGTAGCAGCACACGTTTGTGCTGAACTGAACACCCAAGAGATTCTTTTAAGCTGGGAAGGGTGTCAAAACAATCCAAATCGAAGTGTTCAGAGCATAGGATGGATGTTGGTGAGGGCTCCCACTTGTCATGAGTGCGCCTGACTTGCCGCACCCACTTCGCATGCAGCTCGGGATCTCTGGGAAACTTGAATAAACTTACCCCATCCTTGTGGATTTTGGAGCAAAAGCCGGCAACACAACGCGAAGGCATAATAACTCTCTCTCTCATATCTATATATATATATCTCATCTCATCTCATTATCTCTAGCCGCTTTATCCTTCTACAGGGTCGCAGGCAAGCTGGAGCCTATCCCAGCTGACTACGGGCGAAAGGCGGGGTACACCCTGGACAAGTCGCCAGGTCATCACAGGGCTGACACATAGACACAGACAACCATTCACACTCACATTCACACCTACGGTCAATTTAGAGTCACCAGTTAACCTAACCTGCATGTCTTTGGACTGTGGGGGAAACCGGAGCACCCGGAGGAAACCCACGCGGACACGGGGAGAACATGCAAACTCCACACAGAAAGGCCCTCGCCGGACCCGGGGTTCGAACCCAGGACCTTCTTGCTGTGAGGCGACAGCGCTAACCACTACACCACCGTGCCGCCCATATATATATATATATATATATATATATATATATATATATATGGGGCGGCACGGTGGTGTAGTGGTTAGCGCTGTAGCCTCACAGCAAGAAGGTCCGGGTTCGAGCCCCGTGGCCGGCGAGGGCCTTTCTGTGCGGAGTTTGCATGTTCTCCCCATGTCCGCGTGGGTTTCCTCCAGGTGCTCCGGTTTCCCCCCACAGTCCAAAGACATGCAGGTTAGGTTAACTGGGGACTCTAAGCCCATGTTTACATTAGACCGTATCAGCGGATCATCAGATTAACGTTTTTAAAACAATTAGTGTGCACACAGCAACACCAATACACGATTTGCGTGCACACAGCAACACCAATACACGGATACGCTCGGCTCCGCAGGCATCCTGCGCTCCAAATCACTCCTCCCTGAACAGCGAGTGCCCTCTGGAGGGTGCGCACTCCGGCCCTGCGCAGCTCACAGAGCGCGCGAGTGAAGTGCACGAGCCACGATTCGGGACTGAGCTGCTGTGTGTGAGATCCCAGTGCATATCACTTACCACTTGCTAGTGGAAGGATGGCAAGCCTAAAGACAATCATAACTACACAATGGGCAGTATTTGCATCAGTATTTGCAGTATTTTCATACTTTTATACTCTTTAATGAAAGGTGATACAAGGCGGAAGTCCGCGCCGTTTTTCAGCAGCCGCGTCACATGACCAACGCCAGCGAATCAGGAAGGTGGATGTCACAGTGACGTTGTCCAATGACGACGCCAGCTAGAGCTCAGCACAGCGTATCCGCGTATCTCAATGTTTACACAGCACCGGAGCTGACACGATCTGGATTGAATACGTGGACCCTGGCGGATTCCCGTTTCCCGGCGTTTCCAGGCGGTTTAATGTAAACGGACAGTGCATCCACGAAGAAAACGAGACAGATACGGTCTAATGTAAACTTGGCCTTAATTGACCGTAGGTGTGAATGTGAGTGTGAATGGTTGTCTGTGTCTATGTGTCAGCCCTGTGATGACCTGGCGACTTGTCCAGGGTGTACCCCGCCTTTCGCCCGTAGTCAGCTGGGATAGGCTCCAGCTTGCCTGCGACCCTGTCGAACAGGATAAAGCGGCTAGAGATGATGAGATGAGATTATTTATTTATTTATATATATATATATATATATATATATATATATATATATATATATAAATAAATAAAATGTATAATAATGTATAATAAAAATACTAATAATGATAAACTGAACACCTGCTGCATCAACAACAAACTGGTAAGTTAGGAGGAAGGTTCTTTCGCTGACGTCATATAGCCCCTCCTCCTCTTTCGTCTCCTGGGTGCTGCAGCCCCGTCAAATTTGCCCAAATAGCCGCGTTTTTTATCATAACTTGTAAAATAGGCGCCTTCGTGAATTAATATATGGATCATCGGGAGTTACTTTTTATGTTATAAAACATCGCCAAAGATGTCAAAAACGTGTCATCAGCACTTTAACTGTTTGGTTTGTTACTCATCAGGGTAATAGCAGTATATTTAGCCATCCAGCTTGCTTACTTGATTATTAACAGCACTAGCTTACTAATTTGTCCACAAGCAGGTTTTACTCATCTAGAATTGCCTATAGGTGTGTGACTTATCCATTTTGTCTTATCGTATGTGTTTTTTATGCACTCAGCTGAAATAAAACTTATATAAAGTAGTTAGCTAGCTAGCTAGAGAGCGAGCTAAAACCAGCTTAGCTTACATGATGTCACCAAACTCCGTAACACACAAACATGTCGGCCATTTTCAGTTTCTTACCTGCCGCTAGATGAAACAGGAAGCAGTGTTTAAGTTTGAGTCGGCGTGAAAACCCAAAAAGCACATTTTCAAATAAATAATCCTGCTTTTAACGATATTCTGCAGAGCTACGGTCAGGTTGAGCTAAACAGGTACGACCCAGGAAAGCGGCGAAAGCTGATTGGCTCCTGGAATTCTGTATCGTCAATTTCTATTGGTCGGTTCTGCTTTGACAGCTGCTATATGGCTATAGGCTGTTTAACAGTTCCTAGCCCTAGTAATTTAATAACATGATATATTGCGGTGATTAGGTAAAAATAAATACGCCTATTTTCCGCCCCAAGTAACATGCGTGAGGTTGATACGCACAGAGAGTCTCTCACTACCCTCTTCTTCCGTGTGTGTGCCTCACTGATAGCGCGCGCCGGCAGCCCCTTTACGTCGTCACTTTAACCCTCATGTGCTTTCAGAGTGGTCAGAATAGGTGTGTACACTGGAGGAATTTGACTCGTTTGTTATGTTTATCGATATTTAACGTTACCAGATGTCCTGGTTTGACCGGGACAGTCCCGATTTTGAGTTGCGTGTCCCAGTGGCGGTTCTAGACCAAAATTACTAGAGGTGGGGCCAGTGTTTTTTCAGGAGGGCACATATGGACAAAACATGGCAATATTTAAGCGTTCAAAATTTTTGTTTAGTTTATTTAAAACCAAAACAAAATACATTGAGCATAAATACAATGAGTTAAACATTCTGTCTCAATAGCCTAAACATAAAATAAATTGTGATCAATAAATCTTAAAACCATGTTTCTCTTTTTTGTAAAATAAGATTTCTATTTTTGCACACAATGAACCTTTTCTTCAGATGTGGCTGCACTGGAGTGTCGTCCAAGCACTTGCTGATATCTGGAGAAAGATGAATACAGTAAATATGAGAGTGCGACTGAGAACAACATTTCTCATCTCATTATCTCTAGCCGCTTTATCCTTCTACAGGGTCGCAGGCAAGCTGGAGCCTATCCCAGCTGACTACGGGCGAAAGGCGGGGTACACCCTGGACAAGTCGCCAGGTCATCACAGGGCTGACACATAGACACAGACAACCATTCACACTCACATTCACACCTACGGTCAATTTAGAGTCACCAGTTAACCTAACCTGCATGTCTTTGGACTGTGGGGGAAACCGGAGCACCCGGAGGAAACCCACGCGGACACGGGGAGAACATGCAAACTCCGCACAGAAAGGCCCTCGCCAGCCCCGGGGCTCGAACCCGGACCTTCTTGCTGTGAGGCGACAGCGCTAACCACTACACCACCGTGCTGCCGAGAACAACATTTATTTATCATTACTCATTTATTTATCATTATTCATTTATTAATTTATTATTATGTCTATTATTTTTATTTTATATGTATTAATTATTATTCAGACTTCACACTTTCAGGGTAGGCTATATGAATTGTAGGCCGACACTGCTCACACACACACACACACACACACACACACACACACACACACACACACACACACATTTGTTCAACATCACAAACCTGATGGTGCTGTACTTGATATGCATGGTGAATCTGGTTGTCCCAATGACTCGTTGGGTTGTCCCTCATTCTGTCCCTCAATCTGATCCTGAATGTCTTCATCCTCACTCTCAGATTGCCTTTCAGATGCCTTACTTTCCACCTCTCCAACCACCACCTCTGGCTCTCTCTCCTCTTTCATAATCTTCATCTTCCTTACTCTCTCTATGTTGCTTTTTGCCAACAGGGGCAAAAAAGGACATAATGTCCTTCTTGCTCCTTTTCATGATGATAGCCTACAGTAGGCCTATACTAAAAAGTAAATGGAGAGGAATGTAGCCTCTACATATCACAAGGCCATTCAAGTTTTACAAGAAGGTTAAACACTGTCGGTTATTTTACCCATTTCCCAAAAATATTAAGTTAGGCTACTTATTGCTGTGCAACGCACTTTTAAGAAAGCGCAATAAAACGGATTTATTATTGTAGATGTCAATAAAGCTTCTAGCAATTCAGCATCAATGAGCGTGTGTGCGCAGTCAACCTTACAATGTATCTATTTGTACAATGTTGCAATATAGAGGTCGCGTTATAACGTTTTTTTTCGCTAGCGGCTGTCAACTACTGCGCGACAATGCCGCACGGATGAGCGCTGGGTGGAGATGGTCGCGCACTTCAAGAGTAGGGAGATTCCTTACAGCAATGTCAGCCAGCTTTGCCAGTTTGCCATGTGCCTACCTGGTACCAGTGCTCCAGTTGAGCGAATATTTTCACTCATGAGCAACACCTGGACTGACAAGAGGAATCGCATGACCGTGCCTACTCTCAAAGCCTTGCTCATTACCCAGGCCAATTTCGACGATACTTGCTCGCAGTTTCACAGCAGGCTCTCAGGCGATATAAGCGCTACTGAAGCAAATTCACTCATCATGTAAATATATGCAATAAAATGGCATCTTCTTTAGGGTGGGTGGGTTAGATGGCTGTGTTTCTGAAACATTTTTTGTTGTCTTTCATCTGTTTCATCTGTCTTTAATTGTATCACAGATTGTCTTGACTTGATGCTGTTGTCAACTCAGGGTTCACGTTTTCAAAATAGTTAATAGCCTACACTGGTTAAGATTAAACAGAGGCATTTTGGGTAAGGGTTCGGAGGTGACAACGATTAGGCTCATGCACTCGTTCCTGTTACAATCTCATCTCATTATCTCTAGCCGCTTTATCCTGTTCTACAGGGTCGCAGGCAAGCTGGAGCCTATCCCAGCTGACTACGGGCGAAAGGCAGGGTACACCCTGGACAAGTAGCCAGGTCATCACAGGGCTGGCACATAGACACAGACAACCATTCACACTCACATTCACACCTACGATCAATTTAGAGTCACCAGTTAACCTAACCTGCATGTCTTTGGACTGTGGGGGAAACCGGAGCACCCAGAGGAAACCCACGCGGACATGGGGAGAACATGCAAACTCCACACAGAAAGGCCCTCGCCGTCCACAGGACTCGAACCTGGACCTTGCTGTGAGGCAACAGCACTAACCACTACACCACCGTACCACCCTCCTGTTACAATGCATAGCCTATTGTTTTAAAAAAAAAAAGTTAATCGCATAAAATGTTGATGTTAATATACAAGCAATGCATTTTCTTGGCGTTTTCACAAAGGTGAAATAAATCAGTTGAAATTTAGGCTATTGGCCTATTCCCTATCACCACATCTGTTGTCAGATTTTCTTACTTTAACTGAATTGTGATAGAAGTACATGTAGATAACAAGAAAATACTTGATTATTCTCTGAAATATTGATAAAATGATAAAAGCACCTGTCTGAGCCATGGTTTGACCCGGTGCATGTTTAAATCAAAACGCATGTGCGTGCACGAGTATCATGGTCACGCGCAAAGTGTCCCAGTTTTAGACTCGAGAAATCTGGTCACCTTATCGGTATTACATATTTCAATAAGATAATAAACGCAAGGACGGAGTCCAGCGGTTCTCAAAATGGGGTCTGGGAAACCAGCAACTTTTATTACAGTGATGAAAATCACACTCTGCCATTATTTTAAAGCACAACTTTATTCATCACACACTTGTGAAATTCCTCTCTGCATTTAACCCATCTGAAGCAGTGAACACACACACATGCTAACAGCGCCCGGGGAGCAGTTGGGAGTTAGGTGCCTCGCTCAAGGGCACCTCAGCCCAAGGCTGTCCCATATTAGCCTAACCGCATGTCTTTGGACTGTGGGGGAAACCGGAGCGCCCGGAGGAAACCCACACAGACACAGAGAGAGCATGCAAGTTCCACACAGAAAAGCCCCCGTCGGCCGCTGGGCTAACCACTTACACCACCGTGCCGCCCAGTGTAGCGGTTAGCACTGTCGCCTTACAGCAAGAAGGTTCTGGGTTCGAGCCCAGCGACCGACGGGGGCTTTTCTGTGTGGAACTTGCATGTTCTCTCTGTGTCTGTGTGGGTTTCCCTCACAGTCCAAAGACATGTCATTAGGTTACCTGGTCTCTCTAAACTGTCCATGTGTGTGAAAATGGTTGAGAGGAGAAAACTTCTATAATAATCCAGTAAATGGCAATGGGAACTTATTACTGTAATGCTCCCTAGAAACTCTGATGGAGATCAGAGCTGGACCTGCCATCAGACAGAACACTGAAAAAGATATGATGACTACAGTGGTATGCAAAAGTTTGGGCACCCCTGGTCAAAGTTACTGTGAACAGTTAAGCAAGTTGAAGATGAAATGATCTCCAAAAGGCATAAAGTTAAAGATGACTCATTCCCTTTATATTTTAAGCTAAAACATTTTTTTTCATCTTTTACATTTTCAAAATGACAAAAAAGGAAAAGGGCCCAAAGCAAAAGTTTGGGCACCCTGCATGGTTAGTACCTAGTAGCACCCCCTTTGGCAAGTATCACAGCTTGTAAACGCTTTTTGTAGCCAGCCAAGAGTCTTTCAGTTCTTGTTTGAGGAATTTTCATCCATTCTTCCTTGCAAAAGCCTTCCAGTTCTGAGAGATTCCTGGGCCGTCTTGCATGCACTGATCTTTGAGATCTATCCACAGATTTTCAATGATGTTCAGATCAGGGGACTGTGAGGACCATGGCAAAACCTTCAGCTTGTGCCTTTTGAGGTAGTCTATTTTGGATTTTGAGGTGTGTTTAGGATCATTATCCATTTGTAGAAGCCATCTTCTTTTCAACTTCAGCTTTTTTACAGATGGGGTTATGTTTGCTTCCAGAATTTGCTGGAATTTCATTGAATCCATTCTTCCCTCTACCCTTGAAATGTTCCCCATGCCATTGGCTGCAACAGAACCCCAAAGCATGATTGATCCACCCCCATGCTTAACGGTTGGAGAGGTGTTCTTTTCATGAAATTCTGTGCCCTTTTTTCTCCAAACATACCTTTGCTTGTTGCTGCCAAAGAGTTCCGTTTTAACCTCATCAGTCCACAGGACTTGTTTCCAAAATGCATCAGGCTTGTTTAGATGTTCTTTTGCAAACTTCTGATGCTGAAGTTTGTGGTGAGGACACAGGAGAGGTTTTCTTCTGATGACTCTTCCATGAAGGCCATATTTGTGCAGGTGTCGCTGAACAGTAGAACAATGTACCACAACTCCAGAGTCTGCTAAATCTTCCTGAAGGTCTTTTGCAGTCAAGCAGGGGTTCTGATTTGCCTTTCTAGCAATCCTACAAGCAGCTCTCTCTGAAATTTTTCCTGGTCTTCCAGACCTTATTTTGACCTCCACTGTTCCTGTTAACTGCCATTTCTTAATTCCATTTTGAACTGAGGAAATGGCAACCTGAAAACGTTTTGCTATCTTCTTATAGCCTTCTCCTGCTTTGTGGGCCTCAACCATTTTCATTTTCAGAGTGGTAGGAAACTGCTTAGAAGAACCTATGGCTGCTGATTTTTGAGACTAGGTTAGAGGAGTCTGGGTATTTATAAAGCTTTGAAATTTGCATCACCTGGCCTTTCCTAATGATGAGTGTGAACAAGCCATAACCCTAACAAACTGAAGGTCGGAGACTCTGGTCAAAGTGATCTGAGTGCTCAAATCTCCGAGGGTTCCCATACTTTTGCAAGTTACTCCTTTCCTTTTTTCACTCTAAAATTGTACAAAACCAAAATAATACACCGATATTGCTTAAAGTGTTGAAAAGTGTGTTTCATCTTTAACTTTATGCCTTTTGGAGTTAATTTAATTTAATTTCATTTCAACTTGCTTAACTGTTCACAGTAACAGTAATTTTGACCGGGGTGCCCAAACTTTTGCATACCATTGTAGTTATTAGCCTCTTTGTGTATAGAGGCCTGTTTCCGCCTGATTAAAAAAAAAAAGTCATACACAGTACTGTGCAAAAGTCTTAGGCACATGTAAATAAATGCTGTAAAACAAAAATGGTTTCAAAAATGAAATGTTTCAATATTAAAAAGTACTATAAATAGCAGTAAGCCATAATAAATGAAAAAAGTCAATGTTTGGTGTGAAACGAACCTTTGCTTAACAAAAATAGTAGTCTCAAGTACAATGAGTACAGTTTTATAAAGAAATGAGCTGTAGGTTTTACTGAGCATGTTGCAGAACCAGCCACAGTTCTTCTGGACACTTTGTCACACTCGCTTCTTAATTTTGCACCAAAACCCAGTAGCCTTCATTAAGTTTTTTTGTTTGTTTGTTTAATCTGAAAAGTGGTCTCTTATGTCATATGCTGCTCAGATACAAACTTTTTTTTTTCTGTAACATTTAATTTTGTGCTGGAAACTGAACATTTGGAACTCTAAAATGTTTTTGTACTGACTCGATAATGTAGAAGTCATAAAATAGAACTCTATAACAAAGTTTGTCTGATAAAAAACAGGGGGCCTCAGACTTTTGCACAGTATACTGCATGTAATAATAATGTGAACATATCCCATAATTCTGACTTTGTATGTCATAATTATGAGAAACTGTCATAATTATGATATCATAATAATTACTTCCTATTGCATAATTTTCCTCAAAATTATCTCATACCTGAGATAGTAAATCATTATTATAAGAACTTAAGGCATAATTATGAGATACTGTTATTATTATGTGATAGAATTTCATTATCATGAGATAGCAAGTCATAATGATGTGATACTAAGGCATTATTATGAGGTAGGATCTCATTATTATGAGATTGAAAATAATACTTATGAGAAAAGTATCTCATTATTATGCGATATTAAGCGATTATTATGAGACGGCATAAACCTTCTGGTGGCAGAAATGGCCTTCCATATCTTTGACTGGTCACATGAATTAAATTTGTTTAATGCAACTTCAATAACTCCATAATATCAAGTAGCACACATCACACTAACAAAGCCTGAAGTGTATTTTCAGTGTGGCTTGTGGTTACTTGATTTAAAACATTTTTCTTTTTTTCTGGTCAACTTTGAAAATCCTAAGATAATACATGTAATAAATATCTTATTTAGGCTTTTCAAAGTTTGAAAAGTCTACTATATTTATTATATGTGTTATCTCAGTAGCTACCTTTGGTGACACTGAGAGACACTGAAAGAAATCAGCATCATCATACATATTATGTGCAATAAATAAAATGCAATAATATACAGTTGTGCGGCGGCACGGTGGTGTAGTGGTTAGCGCTGTCGCCTCACAGCAAGAAGGTCCTGGGTTCGAGCCCTGGGGCCGGCGAGGGCCTTTCTGTGCGGAGTTTGCATGTTCTCCCCGTGTCCGCGTGGGTTTCCTCCGGGTGCTCCGGTTTCCCCCACAGTCCAAAGACATGCAGGTTAGGTTAACTGGTGACTCTAAATTGACCGTAGGTGTGAATGTGAGTGTGAATGGTTGTCTGTGTCTATGTGTCAGCCCTGTGATGACCTGGCGACTTGTCCAGGGTGTACCCCGCCTTTCGCCCATAGTCAGCTGGGATAGGCTCCAGCTTGCCTGCGACCCTGTAGAAGGATAAAGCGGCTAGAGATAATGAGATGAGATAATACAGTTGTGCTTGAAAGTTTGTGAACCCTTTAGAATTTTCTATATTTCTGCATGAATATGACTTAAAACATCATCAGATTTTCACACAAGTCCTAAAAGTATCTATATTATCACACCACAAACATTAGCATTACTGCTGTATCTGCTTTATAATCTGTACTTTTACAGTTTCTGCATGTTTCAAATTTTATTTAACTTTTATTCTATTTTATTCTGCTGTTTTTTTCTCCCCCTATTTGAACTTCTACTTCATTTTATTATTTTATTTCTACTATTGTTTAATTCTTATTATATTTTTTCCCATTTATTTTATGTAATTTTATTCTCTATTGTTTACTGTTTTGCTTTTACTTCTGTAAAGCACATTGAACTGCCACTGTGTATGAAATGTGCTATATAAATAAACTTGCCTTGCCTTGCCGCTATTGCTCATCTGCACTACTGTTCATATACACCTCATAAGCTGCTCTTCTAGCACCTTCCCCGTTAGATATCATACTGTATTGCACTACTGCTATTTTGTACACTGTTTGATTTTAGAGTGTATTTTTTATCTATATTATCTATATTTATATATATTGTTTTTCTTAATTTATTATCAATATTTATAAATGTTTTCTTAATTTTTAAAAATTTTGTATTTATTTTTTGTGTGTAATCTTTATCTATTTTTTTACAAGTAAGGTGAGAGAGAAACGGCATTTCAACTCTCCTATATGTCCTGTATATATAGTGAATTGACAATAGAGAATCTTTGAATCTTTGATTAGTAGATAATGAGAATTCAGTTAAACAAATAAGACAAAATATTATAATGGGCCATTTATTTATTGAGGAAAATTATCCAATATTACATATCTGTGAGTGGCAAAAGTATGTGAACCTTTGCTTTCAGTATCTGGTGTGACCCCCTTGTGCAGCAATAACTGCAACTAAATGCTTCCGGTAACTGTTGATCAGTCCTGCACACTGGCTTGGAGGAATTTTAGCCCATTCCTCTGTACAGAACAGCTTCGACTCTGGGATGTTGGTGGGTTTCCTCACATGAACTGCTCGCTTCAGGTCCTTCCACAACATTTCGATTGGATTAAGGTCAGGACTTTGACTTGGACATTCCAAAACATTAACTTTATTCTTCTTTAACCATTCTTTGGTAGAACGACTTGTGTGCTTAGGGTCATTGTCTTGCTGCATGACCCACCTTCTCTTGAGATTCAGTTCATGGACAGATGTCCTGACATTTTCCTTTAGAATTCGCTGGTATAATTCAGAATTCGTTGTTCCATCAATGATGGCAAGCCATCCTGGCCCAGATGCAGCAAAACTGGCCCAAACCATGATACTACCACCACCATGTTTCACAGATGGGATAAGGTTCTTATGCTGGAATGCAGTGTTTTCCTTTCTCCAAACATAACACTTCTCATTTAAACCAAAAAGTTCTATTTTGGTCTCATCCATCCACAAAACATTTTTCCAATAGCCTTCTGGCTTATCCACGTGATCTTTAGCAAACTGCAGACAAGCAGCAATGTTCTTTTTGGAGACCAGTGGCTTTCTCCTTGCAACCCTGCCATGCACACCATTGTTGTTCAGTGTTCTCCTGATGGTGGATTCATGAACATTAACATTAGCCAATGTGAGAGAGGCCTTCAGTTGCTTAGAAGTTACCCTGGGGTCCTTTGTGACTTCGCCGACTATTACACGCCTTGCTCTTGGAGTGATCTTTGTTGGTTGACCACTCCTGGGGAGGGTAACAGTGGTCTTGAATTTCCTCCATTTGTACACAATCTGTCTGACTGTGGATTGGTGGAGTCCAAACTCTTTAGAGATGGTTTTGTAACCTTTTCCAGCCTGATGAGCATCAACAACGCTTTTTCTGAGGTCCTCAGAAATCTCCTTTGTTCATGCCATGATACACTTCCACAAATGTGTGTTGTGAAGATCAGACTTTGATAGATCCCTGTTCTTTAAATAAAACAGGGTGCCCGCTCACACCTGATTGCCATCTCACTGATTGAAAACATCTGACTCTAATTTCACCTTCAAATTAACTGCTAATCTCAGTGGTTCACATACTTTTGCCACTCACAGATATGCAATATTGGATCATTTTCCTCAATAAATAAATGACCAAGTAAAATATGTTTATCTCATTTGTTTAACTGGGTTCTCTTTATCTACTTTTAGGACTTGTGTGAAAATCTGATGATGTTTTTGCAGAAATATAGAAAATTCTAAAGGGTTCACAAACTTTCAAGCACGACTGTAAAAGGGGTGAAAAATATGGTGGCTTTTATGACCCTCATAGAATATGCACTGCCTGGGGTGGCCTTGGCACTTACATCATTCAGGGCTCAAGCTGGGTGTAAATTGAATCCAACCATAGCCATGTGACAGAGATGTACCGCAGTTACAGGGCCAAGCCATTGTTGAGCTGTAAAGCAAGAATGGGGACAGTGTATATAAAGGTTCTAATCATTTCTAGGTATGTGTTGGGAGTAAAATGTGTTATCAATTTTTCTGAGCAACTCTTGGTGCGGAGTAGGAGTTGATCATAGGATCACATCGCAGGCATGAAGTACACCAGAAATAAGTACGCCCAGCTTCTGTAGTATGTATACGGAGAAGTGCACAAGATGTAGGCTACTTGCAAAACTCATGATACTTATGATATTTTATGGAAATCAACAGGCCTATATTTATGTGAAGTCCAAAATAAACAACATACATTTAATAAGATACAGTGTCAGTGATAATGGATTCAGCAATGGTGTCCAGTGACAGCTTCCCTATATTTTTATGAAAGGGTGTTTTCAAAATGCAGACATGTAATTGTTTTTTGTTCAAACAAATTCACAAACAAAAAATCCAACTGGACCCCAATACAAACCCGATAGTTGACTTGGAAAAACAGGCCAGCATACAGAGTGGATTTGGGTGACAAATTTTCCTCATATCCAGAAGACCTATCAATGTAGATGGAGATCACATCATTTTAAAAATCACAAGAAGCCCTAGACAATTATTTCCACATGAACATTGACTGTATTAAAATAAATACATAAAATTTATATGAGTATTGGTTTTGCCACAGATGGGGTTAGACTCATTGACTGAAATTATTCTTTATGTGATTGATCACTCCAGCAGAGTATATGCTGGGATAGGCTCTGGATTTACCACAACCCTGACCAGGATAAAGCAGTTAGTGAAGAAAAATGGATAGTATTCCATTGTGCTTTCTTAAGGAGTGTCCTTAATGGCTATGCTAGGCCCAGCATGCATGCCTGACCCAGTAAGAAGGCCTTCTGTAACTGAAATATAACTCTAATAAAATGTGACATTTAATGCGTGCACATATATTCACTCTTTTTTCCTTTTCTTTTTTTGTGCACTTCACTTATTCAATATCTTCATCAACTTGAACAAACTATAGTAGGCTAACTAACAGCCAGAGACCCTCATGTGATAAAATGTCTATAATTATCCACAAAGGTTTAAGTGAGTATGGATGCTACTACCTCAAAAACTCAACAATTGTTTTACAAAATATAGGAAATGGTAACTTACCTGATGAGTTGCAAACAATACAAAGACTTTGACCAACATTTGTATTTATTTATTTATTTTTAAATCAAACAGATATATTTCAGACAGTCCTATTCTGAATATTAAACTGGACTACTAAACCCTCATGGGTCCCTCACATGACACAGCCCAAAACAGCTTCCTTGGTTGTCCCCCTTGCCTTAGACATTATTGTATTTTTTTTAATTAATGGTGATATTTGAGTCCTGAATACGATCATTTTAAAAAGCATAATGTTTTAATAAGCTTTGCATCAATTGCAAATACTTACATACTTATGAGCATGCTGTCTCAGTGCTACAACATTTCATTACTCTTCACAACAGTTAAGACCCCTCTGAAACACTCTTCTTCTTAGGTCTAAATATCGGAGTAAATTGAAGGGCTTATTTCCAAAACCTTCTAAGTGCAGTTTTTTTAAAATGCACTAAAGCATTAAATTAAACAAAAATATTGTAGTCCATCTGAATAAATAAGTGTTACAATCAAAATCGCTTAAGTCCAACACAGGAGCCTATGTAAAATTTATTTTGTTTCAGAATCTGCTAAGTTCCAGCAACTGTCAGGTTCAAAACCCACTAAATCCTTCAGCCAGTAGATTCTGTTGTAGTGAGTTATGTGGGGGAAGCCATGGCCTACTGGTTAGAGAAGTAGTTTTGGAACCAAAAGGTCATTGGTTTGATTCCCTGGACCAGCAGAAGTGCCCTTAAGCAAGGCATCTAACCCCCAGGCTGCTCTGGGTATACTCTCAGAAAATGAATTATATTATTGTACTTTTAGGGGTACAACGGCTTGTCACTGGGGCAGTACCCTCTAAGGTACTTATTTGTACCCTTTATATACTGTTTGGAATCATATATGTGTCTTTTTGGCCCTAAAAAAGTACACAGTTACAGTGAGAGTAAAAAGTATTTGATCCCTTGCTGATTTTGTTGGTTTTCCCACTAATAAAGAAATGATCATTCTATACTTTTAATGGTAGATGTATTCTAACATGGAGAGACAGAATATCAAAACGAAAATCCAGAAAATAACTTTAAAGAATATATTTTAATTGATTTGTATTTCATTGAGGGAAATAAGTATTTGATCCCTCTAGCCAAAAGCACTTAATACTTGGTGGCAAAGCCTTTGTTTGGAAGCACAGCGGACAGACGTTTGTTGTAGTTAACCACAAGGTTAGCACACATATCAGGGGGAATTTTGGCCCACTCTTCTTTGCAGATCCTCTCTAAATCATTAAGGTTGGTGGGCTGTCGCTTGGTAACTTGGACCTTCAGCTCCCTCCATAGATTTTCGATTGGATTGAGGTCCGGAGACTGGCTGGGCCACTCCATGACTTTAATGTGGTTCTTCTTGAGTCACTCCTTTGTTGCCTTTGCTGTATGCTTCGGGTCGTTGTCATGTTGGAAGACCCAACCACGGCCCATTTTCAACTTCCTGGCAGAGGAGAGGAGGTTGTCCCTCAGGACTGCACGGTACATGGCTCCATCCATCTTCCCACTGATGCGGTGAAGTAGCCCTGTACCCTTGGCAGAGAAACACCCCCAAAACATAATGCTTCCACCTCCATGTGTGACGGTGGGCACAGTGTTCCTGGAGTCATAGGCAGTATTTTTCTTCCTCCACACATGATGAGTAGAGTTTAGGCCAAATAGTTCAATTTTGGTCTCGTCTGACCACAGAACCTTCTCCCAATCACTTTGTACATCTTTGAGGTGATCATTGGCATACTTTAGGCGGGCCTCCACATGTGCCTTCTTAAGCAGGGGTACCTTTCGGGCACTGCAGGATTTTAATCCATTGCGGCGCAAAGTGTTGCCAATTGTTTTCCTGATGACTGTGGTCCCAGCTGCCTTGAGGTCATTCACTAACTCCCGCTGTGTGGTTGCAGGCCAATTTCTCACAGTTCTCATGATCATTGCCACCCCACGAGGTGAAATCTTCTGTGGAGCACCAGACCGAGGTCTATTGATGGTCATGTTATACTTCTTAAATTTTCTCACAATTGCACCAATGGTTGTTACTTTAATACCCAGCATCTTGCTAATGTTTTTGTAGCCCATTCCAGATTTGTGCAGGTCAACAATCCTGTCTCTGAGGTCCTGAGAGAGTTCTTTGGTCTTACCCATGTTGGAGAGTTTGGAATCTGATTGTCTGATTCTGTGAACAGGTGTCTTTCATACAGGTGATTAGTTAGAACAGGTGTCTTCAATTCAGGTAACAAGTTGATTGGGAGTGTCTAACTGGTCTGTGAAAGCCAGAACTCCTAATGCATACTAGGGGATCAAATACTTATTTCCCTTAATGAAATACAAATCAATTAATATATATTCTTTAAATTTATTTTCTGGATTTTCTTTTTGATATTCTGTCTCTCCATGTTAGAATACATTTACCATTAAAAGTATAGAATGATCATGTCTTTATTAGTGGGCAAACCAACAAAATCAGCAAGGGATCAAATACTTTTTACTCTCACTGTACCTTGAGGACCAATAATGAGCCTGAGGGGGTACATTAGTGTAGATTGTACCTTGGGGTACGGAAATGGACTCCTACTGTACCCCTGTTTCTGACAGTGTATGTTATACGTCGCTCTAGATAAGAGCATCTGCTAAATGCCTGTACCATAATGTGTGCATGCAACGACGTGGTTTGTTTCAGAAAAAAACATGGTACTATTGAGTCTGGAGATTAAAATACTTCATCAGTGTGTCATTAATATGTCTTACAAAATGGCATTTTTCCAGCTTTGCTATTTTTAACATTAAATAAGTCAATTTTATCTTCAGTGTTAATACAGCACTGACTAGTCATCTTAAATTGCTCGTATCTGGTATCTGTGACACTGATATAGACCTATTCAGTGATACTGACAGTCATTGCACTGTTGCACATTCTCATTATACAGTGTCTTGCAAAAGTATTCATCCCCCTTTGTTTTTGTCCTGTTTTGTCGCATTGCAAGCTGGAATTAAAATGGATTTTTGGGGGGTTAGCACCATGTGATTTACACAACATGCCTACAGTTTTAAAGGTTCAAATTCTTGTTTTATTGTGACACAAAAAATAATTAAGATAAAAAAAAACCCAGAAATCTGGAGTGTGCATAGGTATCCCCCCCCCAAAAAAAAGTCAATACTTTATAGAGCCATGTTTTGCTGCAATTATAGCTGCAATTATAGCTGCAAGTCTCTTGGGGAATGTTTCTATTAGCTTAGCACATCTACCCACTGGGATTTTTGCCCATTCCTCAAGACTGAACTGCTCCAATTCCTTCAAGTTAGATGGGTTGCGTTGGTGTACAGCTATCTTCAAGTTATGCCACAGTTTCTCAATTAGATCGAGGTCTGGGCTTTGACTAGGCCATTCCAAGACATTTAAATGTTTCCCTTTAAACCACTCCAGTGGAGCTTTAGCAGTATGTTTAGGGTAATTGTCCTGCTAGAACGTGAACCTTTGTCCCAGTCTCAAACCTATGGCTGACTCAAACAGGTTTTCCTCCAGAATTATCCTGTATTTAGTACCATCCATCTTTCCTTCAGTCCTGACCAGTTTTCCTGTCCCTGCAGATGAAAAACATCCCCACAGCATGATGCTGCCACCACCATGCTTCATTGTAGAGATGGTATTCTCAGAGTGTTGGGTTTGTGCCACACATCGCATTTTCTATGATGAGCAAAAAGATCAATTTTAGTCTCATTTGACCAGAGAATCTTCTTCCATGTGTTTGGGGAGTCTGCCATATGCTGTTGGGCAAACTCCAAATGTGTTTTCTTAAGCAATGACGTTTTTTCTGGCCACTCTTCCATAAAGCCCCACTCTGAGGAGGGTACGGCTTAAAGTGGTCCTATGGACAGATACTCCCATCTCTGCTGTGGATCGTTGCAGCTCCTTCAGTGTTATCTTTGAGGTTTTTGTTGCATCTCTGATTAATGCCGTCCTTCCTGGTCTGTGAGTTTTGATGGGCAGCCTTCTCTTATCAGGTTTGTAGTGGTGCCATATTCTTTCCATTTTGCTATAATGGATTTAATGGTGCTCCCTGGCATATTCAAAGTTTGGGATATTTTTGATGACCCAACCCTGATCTATACTTCTTCACAACTTTGTCTCTGACCTGTTTGGAGTGCTCTTTGGTTCTCATGTTGCTTGCTTAGTAGTGTTGCAGAGTCAGGATCCTTCCAGAACAGGCTGATTTATGCAGACATCATGTGACAGATCATGTGACACTTTGATTGCACACAGGTGGATCTTAATCAACTAATTATGTGACTTATGAAGTGAATTGATTGGACCAGCTCTTATTTAGAGGTTTCATACAAAAGGGGGTGAATACTTACAGTATGCACACTCCAGATTTCTGTTTTTTCATCTTAATTATTGTTTGTGTCACAATAAAAAAACAATGTGCACCTTTAAAGTGGTAGGCATGCTGTGTAAATCAAAGGGTGCTAACCCCCCAAAAATCCATTTTATTTCCAGCTTGTAGTGCGACAGAACAGGACAAACACAAAGGGGGATGAATACTTTTGCAAGACACTGTAAGGGTGAATTTCAAAGAAATCATGCATGGGCTTTACTTTAACTACACATATTTGAACACTATATAACATTTTCTCACTCACAATTTTAAAAATCTCTCTGAAATATCTCACTTTATTTATTTATATGAATGTCATTTAGGTCCACTTTAGCACAAATATTAAAACTGAGAATCAAAAGATGAGATGAAATTTTCATTAAAAAATCATCTAAGAATGATGTCTAAAAATTTTCTGCCTCTTCGGACCAAACTTTTACTTTGAGAGTATTTATATATACTGGTCCTGATCTACTGACACTAGTCTGGCACTCAGAGTAACTGAGCTAGAGTTAGAAACAGTAGAGCTAGAGTTAGAAACAGTATGAGTCAGAATGCTGGCTGTATTCGGAGGGTGGGAGTAATAGCAGTAAATCAACTGTTTAAATTACTCATGTTAAAAAAAACTCAATTACTTTTGGAAAAAGTATGAGCTTACTTGTCTAATCATTTAATGAATGAAGCAATAATGTGTTTAATATGTTTCATTTTAGGACACTAAGGGAAGCCATAGCCTAATGGTTAGAGAAGCAGTTTTGGGACCAGAAGATTGCTAGTTTGATTCCTTGGATCAGCATGAATGGCTGAAGTGCCCTTAAGCAAGGCATAAACCCCAGGCTGCCCTGGATATGTTGCTCTGGATAAGTGTGTCTGCTAAATACCTGTAATTTAATTTATCTGAAACTGCATAATCCCTGGATGCACATGATTGGGAATTGAAAAGAATCAGCAGATATTTGCTTTCATAGATTCTTTTTCTAGTTAGGTACAGTGGTGCTTGAAAGTTTGTGAACCCTTTAGAATTTTCTATATTTCTGACCTAAAACAACATCAGATTTTCATACAAGTCCTAAAAGTAGAAAAAGAGAACCCAGTTAAACAAATGAGACAAAAATATTACATCTGATCATTTATTAACATTAGCCAATGTGAGAGAGGCCTTCAGTTGCTTAGAAGTTACCCTGGGGTCCTTTGTGACCTCGCCGACTATTACATGCCTTGCTCTTGGAGTGATCTTTGTTGGTCGACCACTCCTGGGGGGAGGGTAACAGTGGTCTTGAATTTCCTCCATTTGTACACAATCTGTTTGACTGTGGATTGGTGGAGTTCAAACTCTTTAGAGATGGTTTTGTAACCTTTTCCAGCCTGATGAGCATCAGCAACGCTTTTTCTGAGGTCCTCAGAAATCTCCTTTGTTCGTGCCATGATACACTTCCACAAACATGTGTTGTGAAGATCAGACTTCGATAGATCCCTGTTCTTTAAATAAAACAGGGTGCCCACTCACACCTGATTGTCATCCCATTGATTGAAAACACCTGATTCTAATTTCACCTTCAAATTAACTGCTCATCCTAGAGGTTCACATACTTTTGCCACTCACAGATATGTAATATTGGATCATTTTCTTCAATAAATAAATGACCAAGTATAATATTTTTGTCTCACTTGTTTAACTGTGTTCTCTTTATCTACTTTTAAGACTTGTGTGGAAATCTGATTATGTTTTAGGTCATATTTATGCAGAAATATAGAAAATTCTAAAGGGTTCACAAACTTTCAAGCACCGCTGTATGTGGCAGAAATGAATGCTGGTACAAAGGCATTTCCTGGGTTATTTCAAATGCAAAAGTAAATAATAACTATTTTATCCCTCATCAAAACATTCCCATGCAGGGATTGGCCAAGGATGGCTCACGTGACAAAATAGTTCCACCACTGATTAAGCGATGCATCTCGTGACAAAAAAAAGGATATGTTGTGAGTCAGTCAAGGTATATCCTGGATATACCATGAACTGATGTCATAATTTCAAGCTTTATGGCCGACTCGAGTCACAGCTGTGGCTCTGTGAGCATTTCTGTGTGTGTAGATCTACATATCATGATCATGCCTAGCGAGGCAGGCGATAGCATGGGACATTGCACATGTGCAGGTCGAAGGTCGCGCTGACATAAACAACAAACATGGCTGCCACCAAGTGAGTTCATGCCGAGATTCAGTCTCATAGAATGATGAGGATTTGGAGGATTTTATAGAATCAACTGATAGTGAGAATACAAAACAACAAATAAAGTATGGATTAGCCATCTTTAAGGAATACTGCAATCTTGTTGAAGTGAATTATGAAAAGTTTGGAATGTTTTGATGAGGGATATAAATCTAATATACCATGCACTGAGAGACACTGGTAATTATGGATTCTCTTCGGTGACTGGCATCGTACTATTTTCTAAGGGGCTGCACTCCTCACAAAATATTACTATGCCAGTCACCTCAGAGAATCCATAATTTCAACTGGAGCCTCACAGTGCATGGTACATTCGATTAATGTAGCCAATACACACACACACACACACACACTATACACAAACCTACTGGTGACATATTGACCTCTGTTAGTTTTGAAGTTTTGAATATCAGCTGGTGTGCTCTCCTGCAGTTTCCACTTTGCTTGCACAGCTAATGAAGTTTCTGAAGTTTTTGAAATATTGCTTACATTACACAGTAGGGTGAATTCAGATATAATGGGATATGTTTTGAATTTCCACATTTTTGAAGCTTTCACCCAGAAATCCTTAGGGTATTGATGAAAAAAAAAATGTTTATATCTTATTCTTCAGAAGCATTGTTCACCCTTTTGCCAACATTGACTGAAAACCAATTAAATGACATGTCTGGTAATTTGGGAGACACACTGTTATTAGTTTAAGCTGTTCCTTTCATTCTCAATGACACATTTTAAAAATTATTTATTTGTCATGTCTATTCATGGCATCAGTAAATCAAATTTCAATAGCAAATTGACCAACGTATTTGAATAATGTATGACACAGTAGATTAAGTCTAAGTGACTACATACATGTATTAAGATGCTGGCCTATGAATTATTGTTACAGTTATAACCATAATAACATGGTTTAGAAAATCTTCAGTGTAATCCAAATTCATAACCAGACTGTTCTAAAATTTTGTATGAACATCCATCCATCCATTATCTGTAGCCGCTTATCCTGTTCTACAGGGTTGCAGGCAAGCTGGAGCCTATCCCAGCTGACAATGGGTGAGAGGCGGGGTACACCCTGGACAAGTCACCAGGTCATCGCAGGGCTGACACATAGACACAGACAACCATTCACACTCACGGTCAATTTAGAGCCACCAGTTAACCTAACCTGCATGTCTTTGGACTGTGGGGGAAACCGGAGCACCCGGAGGAAACCCACGCGGACATGGGGAGAACATGCAAACTCCGCACAGAAAGGCCCTCGCTGGCCATGGGGCTCGAACCCGGACCTTCTTGCTGTGAGGTGACAGTGCTAACCACTACACCACTGTGCCACCCTCTATATGAACACATTAAATAAAAATCACAGTAAAATCTCTACTAAACAATAAATACCATTTTATCATTTATTTCTTACAGTAGTAGGCTAACACAAGATTAAACACACACACACCAATCTGTAAAATTATATGAAAACAGTACATTAGTTGGCATAAATAACAGTCTATATTATATGGACGAGTGTTTTTCTGGGACTGTTTTGTGTACAAGCTACATCCGGGACATCAAGAACGGCAACCATGATATATTTTTCAGTAGGTCACTTGTGAGGAAATTGATGAATTGTTTTGATCAATTTGTGTACTTTTTGTTTGTCAATGTGTCTATATAATAAAAAGAAAATCACATGTTGGCTTGAAGATATGAAGTCTATCTTCTGATGTTGAAAAACTCATTTTTTTATATGAAATACATCAAAGATCTGAGTGACATATTTAAATAATATTGGCTGACTTTGAGTGGTAAATCAAATATATTCCATTTTTATTTATTTATACTGTTTATATTGTTTGAGTGTTTAGTCTATGTCTAGTTCCTATCTAGAGTGTTTATACTGTTTATATTGTTTGTTTTTTTCAATTATTCTATTTTTATTTATTGCATTGCCTGTTTGCACCATGGGTCAGAGAGGACTGATATTTCATCTGTGCTGTATGTCGAGCATGTATAGCATATTTGACAATAAAGTTGACTTGACTTGACTTCAGCTAGCATGATACTGAATGAGTCAAAGACAAGTTCAATATCATGCTAGCTGAATGGAATATATTCGCTATACCACGAAAAAAAGCCATTATTATTATTATTATTATTATTATTATTATTATTATTAATACACACTCTCTTCATATCAGCATATCAACATTCTTAAAGGCCAACGCTAGCTTACCTGCAAGTTGGCGCTGTTAGCGCAGCAGTGAAGTCACCTTCCAGCCGGTGTAGTGTTCATCAGCACAGTAGTGAAGTCACCTTCCAGCTGGTGTAACATTCATCAGTAGTGTTAATGAATGCTAATAAAGCAGTGCTATCAAGAGCACATAGCACAGGCTAACGACTGTGAAATTAGGATTTCTGTCTCTAGATTGTTCTTCCACGCATGCTTGCCACAGTATTTTTCACTCATACTTAAGTATTCATTTCCCTATGTAAATTACTTAGTTACTTTTAATATTAACATCAACAACTACACACATCGGTGCTACCTGGCAGGTTTGTTTACAAATTGTCACAGTTGCTCACTAGCGTGGAAGTTTTACATCTCCGACGTGTGATCTTGTGTTGTCTTGACAACATGCAATATCGTAACAATATTGCATGCTCATTCTCCATTAGGGAGAGTGACGTAATACATGTAGGATATGCTAACAAGATTGCATGCCATCAAACCAAATGAATGAAACCTGCTAGAAGGGAATAGAATACATGTTTTTATTCCATGGAAAAAGTGTCCTGTATGTATAATAATTCCTGACATTTCACGCCATTGATGTCACTCCCAGTGTTTTCCCACTGACTAGACGTGCATTGTCAAAATGGCGAGCCGGTTGAAAATTAAAATATTTTTAATTAATTTGTGTATTTTTTGTGGATGTGTCCATATAAGATAAAGAACATTACATGGTGACACGAAAATATGAAGTTTATTTTCTAGTGTTGAAAAATATATCCATTCGAAGATAAACTATGTCTTCGTGCAACTGTGTAATACCCTCTACATATTTTCCAGTCTAGCTTATTCCCCTACTTATAAAAATGTTTCATGCAAACACCATTTAATGCACATCAAATCTATCCGTGCATCAGATAATGCAGGTAATGACAGTTATAACATGTTTCATGCATCCATGCATCCATCAGTTACATCCCTTCAAATTTCCCCTTTCCACTTATTGTATTCAAAGACTGTTCCTTAACTTAATGTCTGACAAAATCTTGAAAATAATTAATTATAAATATGTGTACATTATTTGAACTACAACCCCGATTCCAAAAAAGTTGGGACAAAGTACAAATTGTAAATAAAAACAGAATGCAATGATATGGAAGTTTCAAAATTCCATATTTTATTCAGAATAGAACATAGATGACATATAAAATGTTTAAACTGAGAAAATGTATCATTTAAAGAGAAAAATTAGGTGATTTAAATTTCATGACAACAACACATCTCAAAAAAGTTGGGACAAGGCCATGTTTACCACTGTGAGACATCCCCTTTTCTCTTTACAACAGTCTGTAAACATCTGGGGACTGAGGAGACAAGTTGCTCAAGTTTAGGGATAGGAATGTTAACCCATTCTTGTCTAATGTAGGATTCTAGTTGCTCAACTGTCTTAGGTCTTTTTTGTCGTATCTTCCGTTTTATGATGCGCCAAATGTTTTCTATGGGTGAAAGATCTGGACTGCAGGCTGGCCAGTTCAGTACCCGGACCCTTCTTCTACGCAGCCATGATGCTGTAATTGATGCAGTGTGTGGTTTGGCATTGCCATGTTGGAAAATGAAAGAGACGTTGTCTGGATGGGAGCATATGTTGCTCTAGAACCTGGATATACCTTTCAGCACTGATGGTGTCTTTCCAGATGTGTAAGCTGCCCATGCCACACGCACTAATGCAACCCCATACCATCAGAGATGCAGGCTTCTGAACTGAGCGCTGATAACAACTTGGGTCGTCCTTCTCCTTTTTAGTCCGAATGACACGGCGTCCCTGATTTCCATAAAGAACTTCAAATTTTGATTCGTCTGACCACAGAACAGTTTTCCACTTTGCCACGGTCCATTTTAAATGAGCCTTGGCCCAGAGTAGACATCTGCGCTTCTGGATCATGTTTAGATATGACTTCTTCTTTGAACTATAGAGTTTTAGCTGGCAACGGCGGATGGCACGGTGAATTGCGTTCACAGATAATGTTCTCTGGAAATATTCCTGAGCCCATTTTGTGATTTCCAATACAGAAGCATGTCTGTATGTGATGCAGTGCCGTCTAAGGGCACGAAGATCACGGGCACCCAGTATGGTTTTCCGGCCTTGACCCTTACGCACAGAGATTCTTCCAGATTCTCTGAATCTTTTGATGATATTATGCACTGTAGATGATGATATGTTCAAACTCTTTGCAATTTTACACTGTCGAACTCATCTTATCTCATTATCTCTAGCCGCTTTACCCTGTTTGACAGGGTCGCAGGCAAGCTGGAGCCTATCCCAGCTGTCTATGGGCGAAAGGCGGGGTACACCCTGGACAAGTCGCCAGGTCATCACAGGGCTGACACATAGACACAGACAACCATCCACACTCACATTCACACCTACAGTCAATTTAGAGTCACCAGTTAACCTAACCTGCATGTCTTTGGACTGTGGGGGAAACCGCAGCACCTGGAGGAAACCCACACGGACACGAGGAGAACATGCAAACTCCGCACAGAAAGGCCCTTGCCGTCCACGGGGCTCGAACCCGGACCTTCTTGCTGTGAGGCGACAGCGCTAACCACTACACCACCGTGCCACCACTGTCGAACTCCTTTCTGATATTGCTCCACTATTTGTCAGTGCAGAATTAGGGGGATTGGTGATCCTCTTCCCATCTTTACTTCTGAGAGCCGCTGCCACTCCAAGATGCTCTTTTTATACCCAGTCATGTTAATGACCTATTGCCAATTGACCTAATGAGTTGCAATTTGGTCCTCCAGCTGTTCCTTTTTTGTACCTTTAACTTTTCCAGCCTCTTATTGTCCCTGTCCCAACTTTTTTGAGATGTGTTGCTGTCATGAAATTTCAAATGAGCCAATATCTGGCATGAAATTTCAAAATGTCTCACTTTCGACATTTGATATGTTGTCTATGTTCTACTGTGAATACAATATCAGTTTTTGAGATTTATAAATTATTGCATTCCGTTTTTATTTACAATTTGTACTTTGCCCCAACTTTTTTGGAATCGGGGTTGTAGCTTATTGCATTGCAGCATACTTTTATGTATATAGGCATCATAGGTATGTGTAATACAGTACTGTGCAATTTGGGGTTTTTTGGTACAATTTTTGTAATAGATGTTTATTTTAGGAGTTCTGCATTATTAAGTCAGTACAAAACATTTTATATTTCCAACTATTACTTTTCCAATAAATAAATAAATAAATAAATAAATAAATAAGTTACAGGAAAATGTTTGTATGTCAATAAAGAAAGCAATATTATGTAACATCACTTTTTATGGAAAACACCACCACCACCACCAACAACAACAACAACAACAACAATAATAATAATAATAATAATAATAATAATAATAATAATAATGGAGGCCACTTGGTTTTACATGCAAAAAAAGAAGCAAGTGCAGCTATCAAAGTCTCCAGAAGGATGTGTGGTAGATTTTCAGTAAAACTTTCCAGGCTTTTTCTTATAAACCTGTACAAAGTGTACCTGAAACTACTTTTTTTAATGCAATGGGTTATATTGATTTTGACATGAAATATTGATTTTGTTTAATTTATTACTGGTTACTGCACTTTTTTTCTGGAGAAACATAATTTCATTATTTCTTTGAAGGCAAATTTGCTTTACAGCATGCCTTTGCATGTATCTAATACTTTTGCATTGTACTGTATATTAGTCATAACAACTTTATAACCTAATAAACAAAACTTAACCAAAGAAAATGTCATTTTACCTACCTGAAGATTTTAGGATTGAACTTTTTGTTTGATGCTGACTACACCCTCTTATTCACCGATCAGACATAACATTAAATCCACTGACAGGTGAAGTGAATATCATTGATTATCTCATCACAATGGCACCTGTCAAGGGGTGGGATATGTTAGCCAACATGAGAACAGTTAGTTCTTGAAGTCGATGTGTTGGAAGCAGGAAAAATGGGCAAGCGTAAGGACCTGAGCAACTTTAACAAGGGCCAACTTGTGATGGCTAGATGACTGGGTCTGAGTATCTCCAAAATGGCACATCTTTTGGCGTGTTCCTGATATGCTGTGGTTAGTACCTACACTGTAAAACATTTCAGCCTTGTTTAGTTATGTCCACTTACTTTTTCTCTTTAACTCAATGAGCTCTGAAAAGTGTTTTAATTTGAACTAATCTGTGCAAGTGTTCAAAGGTTAGACTTGAATTACTTAGTTGTCTTGACTAATTGAGACTTTTTCTGAGTTGAAACAAAGATAATCATCAAATTGAATTAATTTGCATTTTCAAGGCAGCAGGTGAACTTGCATTTCCAAGTTAAACCAATTTGAAATGTTTTGCAGTGTACCAAAAGTGGTCCAAGGAAGGACAACCAGCAACAGGGACACCTTTCTGTTTTAGCCAACATTAACTTTTTTAGCAGTTTGTGCTACAGTAGCTCTTCTGTGGGATCGAACCATATGGCCTAGCCTTTGTGCCCCATGCGAATCAGTGAGCCTTTGACACCCATGACCCTGTCGCCGGTTCACTGGTTGTCCTTCCTTGGACCACTTTTGGTCAGTACTAATCACTGCATACCAGGAACACCCCACAAGATATACCATTTTGGAGATGTTCAGACCCAGTCATCTAGCCATCACAATTTGGCCCTGAATTCTCTCAGATCCTTACGCTTGCCCATTTTTCCTGTTTCCAACACATCTACTTTGAGAATTGACTGTTCTCTTGCTGCCTAATATATCCCATCTCTTGACAGGTACCATTGTAATGAGATAATCAATATGATTCACTTCACTTTTCAGTGGTTTCAGTGTCATGCCTGTAACCCCCCCCCCCCTTTGTCGGACCATACATTTTTTCAATAGCTGCATAAGAATATTAGAAAAGCGCCCACTGTAATTTTTCTAATATTTAAAAAAAAACTAGATTGTCACCTCAGCCTCATTAGGGTTTCTATAACCTTGTATGCACTTCCTGTGGTTTGGGCACAAAAACCCAGTTCTGCGCAAGCACAACATGATCGCACTAGAAAGAATGGTCAAGCTGCCAGTGTAGCTGCAGTCTTTTTAGTTGCGAATTACGAGTATTTCCTCTTGTGTTAATAATTTGCCATGTCAAAACAAGCGAAACTTTCCGTCCTTCTTTCGACGTGAAGAGAGGTAAGCAATTTATTATATATATTTTTTCCATCAAAGTTGTATTTTGTGGCTTTGAAGCAAAATTTTAGTGTGCCGTTTGTAGAGCACAACATCAAGAAAATGTGGAAGAAACAGCAATAATGAAAGAGCCGGTTTCTAAGCTACCTAAAACTAGCAATGGTAATGATTTTTTGTTACATATTTTTCATAGTCAGGACTGGCGATGATGAACATACACTATGGCAGAGCGCTCGACATTGACAAGATCGTCGACATCTTTGCCATTCGTCATCCACAATGCCTTTTACTTAGAAACATTTTGGCCGATGAGCAGTAAGACAACAAGAATAGAGAGATCTGCATCGGTTGACTAGGGTAAGATGTCGAGCTGCTATCCATACACTGCCGGATAAAGCTGATTTGGCCTAATCATTGTCCGACATCTCAACAGCTCGCAACATGAGATGAAAGAATGATGCAAAGACCGTGTTATTTTCTCAAATGTATTTTTTCATTTAAGTCAAGTCAAGTCAAGTTTGTTTGTATAGCGCTTTTAACAATAGACATTGTCCCAAAGCAGCTTTACAGAATCTGAATGACTCAAAACATGAGCCAATTTTATCCCTAATCTATCCCCAATGAGCAAGCCCATAGCGACGGTGGCAAGGAAAAACTCCCTCAGATGACACGAGGAAGAAACCTCAAGAGGAACCAGACTCAAAAGGGAACCCATCCTCATTTGGGCAACAGACGACATGACTATAACATTAACAGTTTTAACATGAAGTCAGTTTTATTGATGTTATAAACTCTTCATTGATGGAAACTTGAGTGCAAAACTGTTCATGACAACTGCAGTCCTAAAGTTAGCAAGTCAACTGTAGTCCTCAGCATTACTGTAAGAGTCCAGAGCGTCTTCCAAGTGTGACTTTTGACTGTCCACAGGAGCAATGTGATGAGACTCCAACCAGACACAGGGCAACAGGATGGATCAGGCAGGTCCGAGGAGCAGAAGAGGTCAGCATCTCGATCTCAGGACCGACATGTAACTCAGAAGGACAGAGTTTGTGGTGGTGGGGGGAGAGAAAACACAGGTTGTTAGGTATTTACAAACCTGCAGGTTACGAAGTATTACATCACGTCTAGTGTGCCTTACTGAGCCTTGTTTCCTGTTCTTGTTGACCTCCTGGTTTTTTGACTCCTGTTTGTCATCCCTTGATCTTGTATAGTTTTGCCTCTGATATTCTGTTTGCACTTCAATTGACCTCCTGCCTGTTTCCTTGATTATGACTTTGCCTGCTGTTTGCCTGTTGGGTGTGTTTCACGCACTTTATGCTCATATCGCACTGTGTATTATTTAACATATCTGCACTTACATCCGCCTCTCCCACACACACTCTGACAAACTGGGTTTTCGTCCCCAAACCACAGGAAGTCCATACAAGGTTATAGAAACCCTAATGAGGCTGAGGTGACAATCTAGTTTAAAAAAAAAAAGTTAGAAAAATTACAGTGGGCGCTTTTCTAATATTCTTATGCGGCTATTGAAAAAAATGTGTGGTCCGACAAAGGCACCCCAGGACTCCCCCCCCCCCCCCCCTCCAGCTACACCCCTGCTGGGTATGTACTCAGGCTGCCAGGGTTAGTGTGTGACCCCCCCCCCCCCCCTTTGAAAAATCCTAGCTACACCCCTGGTTAGGGGATTAGTATAGGTAAGTGTATGGGGCCGAATAAAATTAAGGATTAATTTCACGAGTGATTTCGAAGTTTTGAAAATTCCCCAAGTTACGAAGCAACGAGGGCAATTTCAAAACTTTGAAATCACGAGTGAAATTGATCCTTAATTTTACGAGGAACCATATGATTACTTGTTTATAATATATAGGGCCAAATTCATACTTCAGAAGCCATTCAAGTTCACAACATTTGTCATTCACGTTTTCTGAACCAATCAGGGTGCGAGACTATCTTGCACGTTTGAATCAGTTTCTAAAGCGTTCCTTGTTTTCACAAATCTCTCGCTTTTCCCTTTATGACTTTTCGTGATTCTTGAAAAGTAACATCTTTCAGGATTGATCCCGGATATTTCTCTTGTTTCAGATGCCAATCCAATGCTGCCTGCATTACTTTAAGAGAGTCTGGTTCGTAGTTTTCCCCATTTTCTTTCCTCACTTCTGCATAACACTGCGATAGCACCTTGTCTAACTCACAGCACTCATATGTCACTAGAGAGTCGTTTATTTGTCTTTCTGCGGCCCATTTCTTAAACACGGAAAGCCAAAAATTAATACTTTTTTTTTGGTATTTTCATTTTCGCTTGCAGCTTTCGATTGATTTATAATTTCTTCATCAAATATAGCGAAACGCGGCATTGCTGAGTCAGCAGAGTCAGCCATTTTGCTGACAAAATTTGCTAATTTTTTGCAAAATTTGGGTGGCACGGTGGTGTAGTAGTTAGCATGGTCGCCTCACAGCAAGAAGATTCTGGGTTCGAACCCAGCGGCTGGCGAGGGCCTTTCTGTGTGGCGTTTGCATGTTCTCCCCGTGTCTGCATGGATTTCCTCCGGGTGCTCCGGTTTCCCCCACAGTCCAAAGACATGTGGTTAGGTTAATATGGGACGGCCTTGAGTGAGGCACCTAACTCCCAACTGCTCCCCGGGCGCTGTTAGCATGGCTGCCCACTGCTGCTCATTGCTCATGTGTGTGTTCACTGCTTCAGATGGGTTAAATGCAGAGAGGAAATTTCACAAGTGTGTGATGAATAAAGTTGTGGTTTCTTTCTTTAATTTTTGTAACTGTAACCAAGCAACGAACTAGCCAATAGCATTTCAGAAATATGGCCCCGTGTTAAGGGGAAAAAAAAAGCCCTCCTTGATTGACCAATCAGAATTGAGTAATTTGGCCCTGTGTATTATAATTCAATATAACACTAAATAGACAGGGGCGGCACAGTGGTGTAGTGGTTAGCGCTGTCGCCTCACAGCAAGAAGGTCCGGGTTCGAGCCCCGTGGCCGGCGAGGGCCTTTCTGTGTGGAGTTTGCATGTTCTCCCCGTGTCCGTGTGGGTTTCCTCCGGGTGCTCCGGTTTCCCCCACAGTCCAAAGACATGCAGGTTAGGTTAACTGGTGACTCTAAATTGACCGTAGGTGTGAATGGTTGTCTGTGTCTATTGCCCCTTTTCCACCAAAGCAGTTCCAGGGCTGGTTCGGGGCCAGTGCTTAGTTTGGAACCGGGTTTTCTGTTTCCACTGACAAAGAACTGGCTCTGGGGCCAGAAAAACCGGTTCCAGGCTAGCACCAACTCTCTGCTGGGCCAGAGGAAAGAACCGCTTACATCAGCGGGGGGGCGGAGTTGTTAAGACCAACAACAATTGCAAGACCGCGAAAGGTCGCCATTTTTAAGCGCCGAGAAGCAGCAGGTGTACAAACGCGAAGTAATCCATTATTGTTGTTGTTGTTTTTGTTGCTTCGATGTTCGCGGCAAGGTTTATGCAAACGCAGCGACGTAAGTGACATATACAGCGACGTAACTGACGTATACAGCGACGTAACTGAAGTATACAGCGACGTAATGACGTGGCTCCCCTTAGCACCCCGAGCTATGGAAAAGCAAACTGGTTCTCAGCTGGCTCGCAAGTTGAACGAGTTGTGAACCAGCACCAGCACTGGCCCCGAACCAGCCTTGGAACTGATTTGGTGGAAAAGGGGTATACGTGTCAGCCCTGTGATGACCTGGCGACTTGTCCAGGGTGTACCCCGCGCCTCGCCCTGTAGAACAGGATAAAGCAGCTAGAGATAATGAGATGAAATGAGACTAAATAGGGCGGCACGGTGGTGCAGTGGTTAGCGCTGTCGCCTCACAGCAAGAAGGTCCGGGTTTGAGCCCCGTGGCCGGCGAGGGCCTTTCTGTGCGGAGTTTGCATGTTCTCCCCGTGTCCGCGTGGGTTTCCTCCGGGTGCTCCGGTTTCCCCCACAGTCCAAAGACATGCAGGTTAGGTTAACTGGTGACTCTAAATTGACCGTAGGTGTGAATGTGAGTGTGAATGGTTGTCTGTGTCTACAGTATGTGTTGGCCCTGTGATGACCTGGCGACTTGTCCAGGGTGTACCCCGCCTCTCACCCATAGTCAGCTGGGATAGGCTCCAGCTTGCCTGCGACCCTGTAGAACAGGATAAAGCGGCTAGAGATAATGAGATGAAATGAGACTAAATAGGGCGGCACGGTGGTGCAGTGGTTAGCGCTGTCGCCTCACAGCATGAAGGTCCGGGTTCGAGCCCCGTGGCCGGCGAGGGCCTTTCTGTGCGGAGTTTGCATGTTGTCCGCGTGGGTTTCCTCCGCGTGCTCCGGTTTCCCCCACAGTCCAAAGACATGCAGGTTAGGTTAACTGGTGACTCTAAATTGACCGTAGGTGTGAATGTGAGTGTGAATGGTTGTCTGTGTGTCAGCCCTGCGATGACCTGGCGACTTGTCCAGGGTGTACCCCGCCTTTCGCCCGTAGAACAGGATAAAGCGGCTAGACATAATGAGATGAGATGAGATGAGATGAGACTAAATAGACAACAAAATGAAAAGCAGGGAGCCCCGTGTAGTGTCCAGAGCAGTGACGTTTGTTTTCCGACAATCTGTGCCAACGGAGACGGGTTAAACGATTTTTAAGCAGCGTTAACTTATTAGGGAAAGTAAATAATAAAGAGATGAGAACAGGATGCTAATCCCTGTCAGCACGCACTGTAATCTTACACTGTATTTGCGCTTCTTTGCATGGTTTGTGGTTATTGTGGCGTTGCCGGCGGTCCCCGGTCTCCCCCCGCCGTGCTGGAATGGTACAGTCCGCTGAGCGGTGTGGAGCAGGAATCTGAGGAGAACCCGAGCAGAGCTGCGATGCGTCCAAGGCGCTGACGTGAACATCCGAACAGAAGATAGATTACAACAAGGAAATGAACAACTTAAAAGTTTCTGGACGCATATCACCGCTGCACGGCGTCTAAAACCTGAACATTTTACATCCTGGAGGTGAATTCTGTCCAGCCCGAGACGAGCAGACTGTTGGGAATTGAACTTTTTTTTTTTTTTTTGGCTTGAATGCAGGAATGAGGTGGAAGCTCACACACAGGAGAGGCTTGACGGCGGGGCTTTGAGGAGCTCCTTATGCGCTGTGCATGCCGTTTTCGGCGTCTTTGTGTGACCAAAAGAAGTGGAAGGAATGAAAGTAAGTGTTGAGTGGGATTTCAAGTAAACACAGGACGGTGTAGGTTTGAGACTTGGGGTAGTTTTGAGCGCTACTTTTCCTGACTCCGGTGTGAAGGCGGGCAGAAATGCGTGCAGGAAGCTCGCTGCGTGTGAAGGAGAACCAGGCCAAGCGGCGCGTCTCCACTCCGTGTCTGGTGCTCTTCCTGACATGTTTCGGCGCTGCTGGCTCTCTGGAATGCCCTCACAAATGCGTGTGCACTGACACAAAAGTCAATTGCAACCATCAGAACTTCACATCCATCCCACAGCCAATCCCAGCCACCACTACGACCCTTCTCGTCACTGGGAACGAGATATCCCAGCTCACTGAGGACTCCTTTCCTGTTCGTCTGGACTATTTAACATATCTTAATCTGTCTGAGAACCAAATAGAACACGTGGACCCTGGGGTGTTTACCAACTTGCCAAGGCTGCGTTTGCTTGACCTGAGCGACAACAGAATCCTGCGTTTTAGCTCTGGTGCTTTTCCAGAGAACAACGTCCTCCAGGTCTTAAACCTGACCAGATCGTTGTACAATTTCTCCTTTGCTGATGCTGTTTATAACCTTTCCAAGTGTGCTCTTCCGAAACTTTCCGTTCTCAGGTTGGCAAGCAACGACCTCGTTGTCCTTCCAGATGACATGTTCGCCAGCTTGTCTAACCTCACGACCTTGGACCTAAGAAACAATTCGATAGTTTCGATTAAGAACGTGACTTTCCGAAACCAAGCGCTTGTTAGTTTGGACCTGCGGAACAATGCTCTGAAAGAGCTGTCTAATGGGACGTTAAAGGAGTTCAGTCAGATACCTGGACTTCGGCTGTATCTGCTGGGAAACCAGTGGGTTTGTGATTGCAACATTGAGGACATGGTGATGTGGTTACAGAGCACAGATATTGCCGTGGACAAGCAGAACATGACCTGCGCTCATCCTGACCAGTTGAGAACCAATCAGCTTTTGCAGTTGAAGCAGTCTGAGCTGCAGTGCACCTACTCTGGAAACATGGAGGTTGCCTTGGAGACCTCGTATGTGTTTCTGGGTATGGTGTTGGCCCTCATTGGGGTCATATTCCTGCTAGTCCTTTACCTGAACAGAAAAGGCATCAAGAGATGGATATATAATATCCGTGATGCATGCAGGGACCACATGGAGGGCTACCATTACAGGTATGAGATCAACTCGGATCCACGCCTGGCCAACCTCAGTCTTAACTCCGATGTGTAAGGAGGTGTAAGGTGTGGTGCTTGGCCGGAGATGGGGGGAAAACTGTTTCCCACAATTACGCACAGTGACTCAGCTCTATTTGAATAACTATTTGCATAGTTTTCACAAGCTTATACCGTAATATGCAGTTTGCCATGCCGGATAGATTAATTGGCATCTGCTGCGGTACATGCCGCATGCTATGTTATTGCTGTGTCTTGTTTAGATGTTGTTCAATGCTTGCATGAATCAAGAACTCATAAAGGTTCATAAGTGCTTCTTTCTTGTAAAAGAAATCTACATATTATATTTTGGGACAGCGTGGAGTGTGATGCAAGGATCTCTCTAACGGATACAAGTTGTGCATATTATCTTGCTTGAAATTTGACTGAAATTAAGAATTATACATGTCTTAAATCTCATTAATGCTTGACTTTTCCCCTTGAATAATAATTTACCATGTTTGCATGTGTTTCTGTACATTTTCAGTAGTTATAATATCATAATACTCATATATAATTATCCCACTTGTCCATTTTTATATTCAAATTTGTTCCATGGACATGGCTCAATTTTTCTTATGAATATGTTCTGCTGAATAAAAAGGACTTGCGTTGATCCTTCATCTCCCAACCGGTGCTTTGAACTCCAGAGAGGAATCCAAAGCTGCTGGAACAGAAACCAGGATTAGGCATATACTCACACACACACACACACACACACACACACACACACACACACACACACACACACAGAGAAACAGATACATATGTACACATACACGAATATCAATTCTAATTCACTATTATGTGATATTATATTATAAATAGCTATCATCTTGTGGCATATTTGTAATTGGTTGTTTTCATGTTGTACGCTGTATATTAATACTCTGATGTCTATAGATAGAAGGCCTGTGATATAACTACAGACCTATAATTTAATAAGACATGCTACCCGAATAATATTTGGCCATTACCAGAGCAGGTAGACACCATGGAACTGGAGCTGTTTCCTGAAATACACGTAATTGCCAGCATTTACTGGTGTTTTATTTACAATGTCTATATATATATTTTCAGCATCTCTGTAACAGCTTTTGTTTAGGCATTGGGGTAAGAGAAGATGTGTTTGAAAAACAGTCCTTGAGGGGTTTGGCCAAACACTGAAGGGGAAGCAAGAAATTTTCAGCTTATTTCCACATTTTTGTTAACGTCCTGGAAGTGGATATATTAGTAAGACATACTGTTGCACAGCTCATATTTCAGTCACGATTCAGATAGAGAATTAATTTTTATCAGCATGGACCACTATATTTTTTTTTTCTGTTGAAATACTGACAGAGTAGTAAGGCCTAGTGGATTAATTATACATTATTTATTGGACGTGAGGTTCACCAGTATTAATTTTACATTTAAAGTTTCTATTTTACATTTGCAATCCTGCCAATAATTTTTATTTCCACCACAATATACCATTCCAAAACTAGATTCACAATTTATATGCTCCTAAAAGTCTGTTAAAACTGATATTGTGTATACTGATCCTGTAGTTTATAAAAGTCACTTGTTAGTTTGGACCTGCGGAACAATGCTCTGAAAGAGCTGTCTAATGGGACGTTAAAAGAGTTCAACCAGATACCTGGACTTCGGCTGTATCTGCTGGGAAACCAGTGGGTTTGTGATTGCAACATTGAGGACATGGTGATGTGGTTACAGAGCACAGATATTGTCGTGGACAAGCAGAACATGACCTGCGCTCATCCTGACCAGTTGAGAACCAATCAGCTTTTGCAGTTGAAGCAGTCTGAGCTGCAGTGCACCTACTCTGGAAACATGGAGGTTGCCTTGGAGACCTCGTATGTGTTTCTGGGTATGGTGTTGGCCCTCATTGGGGTCATATTCCTGCTAGTCCTTTACCTGAACAGAAAAGGCATCAAGAGATGGATGTATAATATCCGTGATGCATGCAGGGACCACATGGAGGGCTACCATTACAGGTATGAGATCAACTCGGATCCACGCCTGGCCAACCTCAGTCTTAACTCCGATGTGTAAGGAGGTGTAAGGTGTGGTGCTTGGCCGGAGATGGGGGGAAAACTGTTTCCCACAATTACGCACAGTGACTCAGCTCTATTTGAATAACTATTTGCGTAGTTTTCACAAGCTTATACCGTAATATGCAGTTTGCCATGCCGGATAGATTAATTGGCATCTGCTGCGGTACATGCCGCATGCTATGTTATTGCTGTGTCTTGTTTAGATGTTGTTCAATGCTTGCATGAATCAAGAACTCATAAAGGTTCATAAGTGCTTCTTTCTTGTAAAAGAAATCTACATATTATATTGTGGGACAGCGTGGAGTGTGATGCAAGGATCTCTCTAATGGATACAAGTTGTGCATATTATCTTGCTTGAAATTTGACTGAAATTATTTTTCAGTCAATTGATGTGATGAATTTACAGGATTAGTATACACAATTTTAGTTTTTCCAGACTTTTTGGAACATATAAATTGTGACTCTAGTTTTGGAATGGTGTACTGTGGTTTAAATAAAATTATTGGCAGGATTGCAAATTTAAAATACATATTTTAAATGTAAAATTAAAATCGGTGAACCTCAAGTCCAGTAAATAATGTATAATTTATCCAATAAGCTTTACCACTCTGTGAGTATTTTAATAGAAAAAAATAGTCGTGCATGTTGATAAAAATTGATGTGGTTTTATAAAAAAAAAATCACACAAATATAACATTTGGGTGACATTTTTTGTACAGTAAAACATACCAGTAAAGGATGTGTAATTAAATAAAATTAATTAGGTTTTGCTATGATCAAGAGCTTACATCAAGGGTGCTCTTTTAATAACAATTTATTTTCATCTAATTTTGTCAAGTAAATTTAGCCAGTTATGTCATCTCATAAATGCATAAAGTAAGAATAAGGGTGACTGCCCTTGACTGCGACTTGATACAATCTACAAGGCAAAATCAGACAAACGGAGTAAAACGTAATGTATTTGTGTAAAGAGTGTTCTCAAAGGAGCTACTGTACATCAGTAATAATACAGGAAAGACAAAGGGGAGAACACACAAATATCTTGGTCCTTAATTGCTCCTATTCTACGCTCTTTAGTGGTGCACTGAAATGTTTATGTGACACTTTTAACTAAAGATAACAATTCATTCTTTGTCAGTGCTTAGTGATGATTAATACTTGATGAGTCCTTCTTTGTCTGCTGGATTGTTTGGACGGTGTAGATTAGGACCACATGTCAAGTTTAAATGTAATGACTAATGGGAAAGTTTGGCATTACTTTGGTCGAAAAGTATTTGGGGAAAAAAGATCTATGGTTATTCACACTGAGTCAGACCTCTTTCTTACATGTTTTGTGGTCTGAACTGGTTGCAAGGAGACTCTCATATCTCCTGTAAAGTTGGTGAAACTGTAACAGTAACACAACCTTCTCTAGTGCTAATGTCGCTTCTTTCTTCAGTGAAACATCTGTTGGAGAGCACTGCCTCCTTTCACATGCTGAAAATGAGTGACATTCACAGATTATAGAAATGCTGTTTTGAAGCTTGTCCCTGGAGCCACATTCACTAACAACCAGTAAATAAGGTCATCTGTATAAGCTGACAGTTACGGCCCTTGATCTTATTCTTTGAAGAATGTCCTAATGCTTGTTAAAGCTTGACTCCTCGTTCTGTCCTAAAAATGTCGTGATGCTATTATGTTAGCATGTGTTTATGGATTTCTGCATTGGAATTGATATTTAAATATTCACATTTCATCTTTGATAATTATTCAATTTCCCTGGGAATACATACAAACTCTGTCTTTCAGCATTTTTAGTTCTTTTACATGTCTTGTCAAAGCTTTTTTGACTTATTACTGAAAAACCTTTCATTTACTATCTATCTATCTATCTATCTATCTATCTATCTATCTATCTATCTATCTATCTATCTATCTATCTATCTATCTATCTATCTATCTATCTATCCTTTGTTTTTAAACTCCACTTTTAGTCTCCTTCTGAAATAATGATCTGTTATTTTGTTGTTTGATTTGCTAAGTGAGAGTAAAGCCAGGTTGATTATTTAAAACTGGTGATTATATTACACAGTGGTTTATTGTGCTGAGTGTAACAGAGCAGCTGATGACCCCTCGAGGATGGATCACTCCTTCCCAAGAGGCGAGAACCTGGGCTTCCCTCTCGAGGGGCCTTGCAGGTGCTCACTATCTCCTGTTTCTACCGCAACCATTTCGACCCTGCTGTACTAGCTGTGTGGCAAGAGACCCACGGTAGACATTTAGTAACAAGTTGGAACAGCGTAACGTGGCCATGCCTGCCTGAGCACAGGTGTAATTAGAGGGTGAACAATACAGCATTGTGTGGGTGAGATAGAAGTGCTGTGGAAGACACTAGAGACTTCAGTCTCATTATAATACCTATTAAAATTCCAAATAGATGAAATAATCCTTTCAGCTGTACAATCAGTTTAAATAAATGTGTGATATATAATATGACACACACAGTGGTGCTTGAAAGTTCATGAACCCTTTAGAATTTTCTATATTTCTGCATAAATATGACCTAAAACATCATCAGATTTTCACACAAATCCTAAAAGTAGATAAAGAGAACCCAGTTCAACAAATGAGACAAAAATATTATACTTGGCCATTTATTTATTGAGGAAAATGATCCAATATTACATATCTGTGAGTGGCAAAAGTATGTGAACCTCTAGGATTAGCAGTTAATTTGAAGGTGAAATTAGAGTCAGGTGTTTTCAATCAATGGGATGACAATCAGGTGTGAGTGGGCACCCTGTTTTATTTAAAGAACAGGGATCTATCAAAGTCTGATCTTCACAACACATGTTTGTGGAAGTGTATCATGGCACGAACAAAGGAGATTTCTGAGGACCTCAGAAAAAGCATTGTTGATGCTCATCAGGCTGGAAAAGGTTACAAAACCATCTCTAAAGAGTTTGGACTCCACCAATCCACAGTCAGACAGATTGTGTACAAATGGAGGACATTTAACACCATTGTTACCCTCCCCAGGAGTGGTCGACCAACAAAGATCACTCCAAGAGCAAGGCGTGTAATAGTCAGCGAGGTCACAAAGGACGCCAGGGTAACTTCTAAGCAACTGAAGGCCTCTCTCACATTGGCTAATCATGAGTTCATGAGTCCACCATCAGGAGAACACTGAACAACAATGGTGTGCATGGCAGGGTTGCAAGGAGAAAGCCACTGCTCTTCAAAAAGAACATTGCTGCTCGTCTGCAGTTTGCTAAAGATCACGTGGACAAGCCAGAAGGCTATTGGAAAAATGTTTTGTGGATGGATGAGACCAAAATATAGCTTTTTGGTTTAAATGAGAAGCGTTATGTTTGGAGAAAGGAAAACACTACATTCCAGCATAAGAACCTTATCCCATCTGTGAAACATGGTGGTGGTAGTATCATGGTTTGTACCTGTTTTGCTGCATCTGGGCCAGGACTGCTTGCCATCATTGATGGAACAATGAATTCTGAATTATACCAGCGAATTCTGAAGGAAAAAATATCAGGACATCTGTCCATGAACTGAATCTCAAGAGAAGGTGGGTCATGCAGCAAGACAACGACCCAAAGCACACAAGTCATTCTACCAAAGAATGGTCAAAGAAGAATAAAGTTAATGTTTTGGAATGGCCAAGTGAAAGTCCTGAAATTAATCCAATCGAAATGTTGTGGACAGACCTGAAGCGAGCAGTTCATGTGAGGAAACCCACTAACATCCCAGAGTTGAAACTGTTCTGTAAAGAGGAACGGGCTAAAATTCCTCCAAACCAGTGTGCACACTGCAAAAAATTGAAAACTGAATTTGAGGAGAAAATTACTTAATACTAGTGAAGTTATCTTGCTGCATGGACAGATATTTTTACTCGATAAGACATCTTAGAATAAGCTGGTTGCAATCTAGAACTAGGTTTAATAATCTCAGAATTGGTGTCTTGTATTCTTCTAATAGGAAATGCGAGATCGTTTCAACTATTTCCAAGATATTTTCACTTGCTAAGATATCATTTTTTGCAGTGCAGGACTGATCAACAGTTACCGGAAACGTTTAGTTGCAGTTATTGCTGCACAAGGGGGTCACACCAGATACTGAAAGCAAAGGTTCACATACTTTTGCCACTCACAGATATGTAATATTGGATCATTTTCCTCAATAAATAAATGACCAAGTATAATATTTTTGTCTCATTTGTTTAACTGGGTTCTTTTTATCTACTTTTAGGACTTGTTTGAAAATCCGATGATGTTTTAGACCATATTTATGCAGAAATATAGAACATTCTAAAGGGTTCACAAACTTTCAAACACCATTGTGTGTGTGCGCGTGCTTCATTATATATATAGTATATATAATGCTTTAAATAGCTGCTTTTTGCTGAGTTTTTTTTTCCAGCACAATACTGTAAGGTGAGTAAATGTTGATGGTGGCTGAGGTATGTCCACACTGCATGATATCAAAAATGTTGTACATTATGTTCAAGCATATTCATTATATTCAAAAAGTATAATTGACAGTAGCCCAAACTAAGTCATTTCAAATATTTTCTAATGGGGGTGCCGTGGCTCAGTCGACTAAGGTGCCAGACCATAAATCCGGGGACCCGGGTTCGATCTCGACCCGAGGTCATTTCCCGATCCCTCCCCGAGGTCATTTCCCGATCCCTCCCCGTCTCTCTCTCCAGCTCATTTCCTGTCTCTACACTGTCCTATCCAATAAAGGTGAAAAAAGCCCAAAAAAGATCTTTAAAAAAAATGTTTAATAATAATATTTCTCTCACAAACATGGTGTAAAATGATTGAGACATTTAAAAAATGTAAAGAAATTGCATAAAGTTAAAGTTGCTTTTGCCTATTTATTACTGACGGCCTACAGCAACCCTATTTTTACCTTTTCCCATTGGTAGTTACATAAGATGCACCTGCACAGTGGATAAAAAAACAATCAAGCTCAACCAGGACTATTAAAAATTGCCAAGAAAAGGGAGCAGGAGCATGTTGCCGCTGTACTGTGAGGAAGCGGTTGAGGGAGGGAAAGAAGAACCCAAGATCACAGTTTCAGTACTGCACAATTTAGTTGTTTCTATGTGGGTTATCTAGTTGCAAATCTTTTCGGCCATACACACTGTGGACATGACAAAAAGGGGGCTACATACAAGGAAAAACTCCCGTGTCCCCTCTACAATACCGAGGCTGGTGGCCCAGGGAATCCTGGTTGCATCTGTCAGCAGGTTCAAACTTGGCCAAAGATGAATCTTTCATGAAGCTAATAACCACAAAAATGCAACCAAACCAACCTGAGAATATCAAAGAGCTTGAAATGTTCTGCATGGAGTCGACCAAGATTCATTGACAAGTGTCGATACGTATGATGAGAGGCCTTATGCTGTAATTCTCTCTCGGGGTTCCTTCACCAAATATTGTGTGTGTAATAATTTTGATATAAAGGTTTTTTTTTGTTTGTTTGTTTTTACAGGGCCTTTAGTCCATCCATCCATTATCTGTAGCCGCTTATGCTGTTCTACAGGGTCGCAGGCAAGCTGGAGCCTATCCCAGCTGACTATGGGTGAGAGGCGGGGTACACCCTGGACAAATCGCCAGGTCATCACAGGGCTGACAGAGACAAACAACTCACACTCACACTCACATTCACACCTACAGTCAATTTAGAGTCACCAATTAGCCTAACCTGCATGTCTTTGGACTGTGGGGGAAACCGGAGCACCCGGAGGAAACCCACACGGACACGGGGAGAACATGCAAACTCCACACAGAAAGGCCCTCGCCGGCCACTGGGCTCAAACCCAGGACCACCTTCCTGTGAGGCGACAGCGCTGACCACTACACCACTGTGTCGCCCCTGGGCCTTTAGTCATATAGTTTTATTCATTTATTTCATTCACTTACCCTCTCTTCTAACTGAAAGGTTAAGGAGTAAAATTGATCATGAGACAGAAGTTATTTGAGACTTAATTGTTATTGTTCATTTACCAATCTTGTCTTGGTTATGGTTTTGAAACCATGTACAAATCTTCTAACACTTCTCTGGTGCAAGGGATTGAGGCTTGTTATTATGTTACCAGTGATTTTTCATTTCTCTCTCCCTCTGCAAGGCCATGAAAACTCTGAGCAAAATGGCCAAGGACATAAGAAGAATAACCTTCAAACAAGACAGCTAGAATGGGTCCCATAAATGAACTGGGTGTAAGTGATAGGAGTAAGTCTAATATTAATATGAAAAGAGCCACTCTTTAAAACAAACAAATACAATTACTGACCAAGATTGTCACTTACACAAGGCAGACCCTTCCCTCCAGTATACCTCTACCATGCGTGTGTATTGTGGCTCTCTCAGTGGGAGAGCCTCATTTTACCTAATTTGGATTTATGATCCGACACATTAGTGTGCTATTTCTTTCTTCCCCGCTGAGCTTTATTAAACAAGTATCCAAAGAAATGAAGACAGATTTGAAATGACATCATTGCCACTTCAGCAGGGAACACTTTCCCAGCCTCCACTGGGATGAAACAAGCAGGAAATGTGAAAAGTACTACCTGTGATAATGAGCAGTGTGCCTCATTCATACAGATAAATGCCATTTTAAGACACCTAAAATATAAGATATATGCTAATATACTTCTATAACACCATGCGTCATTTCTTAGCTTAGCCTTTTTCCCCATTGCAAGTATCTTGAAGAAGAAGAAGACCAGTTTGTCAGAAACTACTACTACAGCAGTTTGTCACAAACTACTACCTCACTTTCAAACTGAGCTCTACATAGTTATTGATCCTTTGTTCAGGATCAATAACTTTAAGGTTCTGTTGTAGTTTGGTGCACATAACAATGCTACTTGCAGTGTTAATGATCTCCTTCAGTACACTGTTAGAGGTGACTGGAAAAAGTCCACTGCCTTCTTAGTGTGAGACATAGATCAACTTTCCTGTAGAGCTTGACTTCCATTGTGTGATAACTGCTAACTGATAGCACAGAGGCAAACAGCCTGTGCTTTAAGTCAGTCTTGTCAAGACTGACAAGACTGGTAACCATAATAGTGTGTCTGTTCCATTTGCTCACCATCTAACTGACACTTGGCTGTAAACTTCTGGTTAGTTGCCCAATAAAGATAGTGTTGTGACTGCTGAGCTGGAGTAATATTACACCAGTAATATCTAAGAGTCTAACCATGAACACTGACCATCACAATTACCATGATTCATTCATTCATAGTGTTTTTAGTACTCTGGGAATTGACCACATTTTTACTTGGTCTTGTCTCAGTCTCAGACATACAGGACTCATAATTTTATTTCAAAACTGGTCAAGACCATAACTGTGGGGATATCACTAAATTGCCTGTGCAGTGTCTGATTTCTTTGTTAACATCATTACTGTGATTGGATGTAAAACTTCCTGCTTCAAATGCAACCAATAATGTAACTCACTGCCAATTTGAAATTCTTGTTACTGTTAATAGCTGTCACCCTCTGGTTTGCATGTTTCACATTTTATCGTGTGTCATACAGTATGGGACTTGCACTAGTCTGGTCTTGACTCAGTCACACCCTGCCTTGGTCTTGCACTTGACTTGGCCTTAACCCCTCACATCTTGGTCTTGTCTCGGTCTCAAGACACTCTGGTCTTGGTCATGACTTGGTCTCAGTTAACGTGGTCTTGACTACAATACTGTTCATTCATCTTCCTTCCACTTTTCCTGGTGGGAGATCATGGTTGCAATAGGCTGAGATGGTCAGCCCAGACTTCAATATCCCCAGCCCACGTATTCCAGCTCCTTATGGACCATCCCCAGACATTCCGAAGCCAACTATGAGATATAATCTCTTCATCAGGTCCTGGTTCTGCCTTCAGGGTCTCTGTGTAATGGGATTTGGCGAATATACTATAGCTTTAGTGGGGACTGACCAGATAGCATTCTTTTAAGATGCCCAAACCACTAGAACTGGCTTCTCTCAGTTTGGAGGAGCAGCGACTCTACTTTGAATTGTTGAGCTCCTTACAGAGAACAAGCCCAGCAACCCTGCTGAGGAACCTCATTTCCAACACCTGTGCTTGCGACCTTATTCTTTCAGTCACTACCAATTACTCATGACCAGTAAAAAAAACAAACAAAAAAAACCCCTCCTCCACCTGGTGCAAGTCCTCCCTCCTCTCCCTTTAGCCCATGCCCCTGGTGGAGGTGTTTAAGTGTCTTGAGATATTATTCACAAGTGATGGAAAAAGAGACCATGAGATTGGCAAATGGATCAGCTTAATGACAGCAATGTTACAGTCACTGTACCAGTCTGTGGTGTTGAAGCAGGGGCTCAGTTTGCAGGCAAAGCTCTCTGTTTACCGGTCAGTCTATGTCCCTATCCTCACAGTGACCATGAGCTCATGGAAAAAAGACTGTACATTCATCCCTGTGAATCTGGTGGCTGAGATAATAAATGGATTAAGAGAGAGGTTGATCTTAACCAGGCCTGCGCTGGGAAATTCATTTTAGGCCTTTGATATGATTATATGATGTAACATACGGGCACATCTTTTTGACATTAGCTAGTACTTTTAATGCTTAAAGTTGCCAAATAATCTGCTTTACTAACTAGATTACTACTAAAGTGCTCTGATACAGTATACATTGACTTTTTTTTCCATTTTTGTAGAGCATTCTTTGAATTCTCTGCTTTTTTTCCCGTTTTGTGTAGCATAGTCTGCTTTTTGTCTCGCTGTTATTCATTATGGACATGAAGGATTGAAGCAGAAGACACAGGTCGTGCCAAAGTTGGAGTCAATTTCATGTTTCATTAGCTTAAAGATATTACAGTGACTTATATGAAAAAGTGGAAAACTACACAAACTTCCTTCCCATGCTAGGGCAATGAGGAAAATATTTTGTGATGCTAATGTCTGCTGTCCCCAGCTTGGCAGACACACTTAGCTGGCTTTCAAAGTAAACCCATTGTTAATATTCAGCTTGATCCAACTCAAATAGTGTGGCATGAAGGTGATTGGTTTCAGATCCTCATGACCCAGCCACCTTGTGCTAACACCCTGTGCCAACAGCTGGAGCGACAGATAAATCTGCACAGTGAATGCTTCCATTTCTACACGTGCCAACATAGAGTATCATTTTTTTTAATAAAAATACATTTCCTCTCAACTTATGATCTATTTAATACCATGATAACTAAAGGATTAGTTATCATAGTCATCATGTTTACTACTACTACTACTAATAATAATAATAAGTAGCAGAAGAAGAAGAAAAAAGGAAGAAGAAGAAGATGGCATGGTGGTGTAGTGGTTAGCACTGTTGCCTTACAGCAAGAAAGTTCTGGGTTTGAGCCCAGCGGCTGACGGGGGCCTTTCTGTGTGGAGTTTGCATGCTCTCCCTGTGTCCGTGTGGGTTTCCTCTGGGCGCTTTGGTTTCCCCCACAGTCCAAAGACATGCAGGTTAGGCTAATTGGTGGCTCTAAATTGACCATAGTTGTGAATTGTTGTTTGACTCTCTGTGTTAGCCCTGTAATAGACTGGCGACCTGTCCAGGTTGTGCCCTGCCTCTTGCCCAACGTTAGCTGGGATTGGCTCCAACTCACCCATGGTGCACAAAGGGTAAATGGTATAGAAAATGAATTAATTAATAATAATAATAATAAAATGAACAGGCGGCACGGTGGTGTAGTGGTTAGCGCTGTCGCCTCACAGCAAGAAGGTCCGGGTTCGAGCCCCGTGGCCAGCGAGGGCCTTTCTGTGCGGAGTTTGCATGTTCTCCCCGTGTCCGCGTGGGTTTCCTCCGGGTGCTCCGGTTTCCCCCACAGTCCAAAGACATGCAGGTTAGGTTAACTGGTGACTCTAAATTGACCGTAGGTGCGAATGCGAGTGTGAATGGTTGTCTGTGTCTATGTGTCAGCCCTGTGATGACCTGGCGACTTGTCCAGGGTGTACCCCGCCTTTCGCCCGTAGTCAGCTGGAATAGGCTCCAGCTTGCCTGCGACCCTGTAGAACAGGATAAAGCGGCTAGAGATAATGAGATGAGATGAATAAAATGAACATGGAGAAGAGCATGAATAGTCACAATATAATTATATCTAATGCAGAATATGAAATTCAGTCTATTCTCATTCTACTATTTTACTGCCATCTTACAAATCCATCTGCACTAGAGTTCAAAAAGGTATGAACAAAATAATAATTTTTGTCCAAGTTCAGTTCCTTTTGAGTGTCATATAACAACAAAAGTCCAGTTACCAGGTACCTTTAAAGGACAAATAATGAAGTAGTGATTAAAGGTAATACAAAATACATTTAATTAGTACATAATAAAATATATTCTAATATAATATATTCTAAAATATAAAAAATATAAAATATAAAACATCTTCCTAAAATGTCATCCATCCATCCATTCTTCAGTAACCTCTTTATCCTGTTGAGGGTGGTGGTGGATCCAGTACCTATCCTGGCAACACTGGGTACAAGGTGGGAGAATTCACCCTGGATGAGACACCAGTCCATTTCAGGACATCACTCACATACATTCCCACCTAGGGGCAATCTAGCATAGTCATTCCACCTACCTGAATGCTTTTGGACAGTGGGTGGAATCTGGAGAACCCAGAGGAAACCCATGCTCACATGGGGAGAACGTGCAAAACTCCACACAGACAGTAAACTAAGCACTGGGTTGTACACAGGATGCTGGAGCTATGAGGCAGCAGTGTTACTCTCTGCACTACTGTGCCATCCTTCCTAAAATATTATAGCAATTATTTCTGTGGAAAGTTTGATCACCAACTGAAATATATTGTGTAAATCTACACTTCTTTGGAGCATGAAGAACTCAATAAAGGGCATAAAACTCACTTCACAGACACTTCCAAAACAACCAATCAGGATAAAATTATACAAATTATAAAATATATAAAAAATTGTATGATTTATTATGCTAGCTAATGCTGAATGAGGAAGAAATGATAAAGCTTAAGTTTTCACTTTGCCTATGATGCATTTGCAAGTGTACCCACACACACACGGCCAAATCTAATAAACTGTATTTTAATCTGTGTATTTACTTAAATTTTTAAATGAGCAGTGAGCCTTGAAGTGGCAGTGAGACTGTGCTTCCTCAGGGATGGGAACACCATGCGCATTACGGCCCTGTGGGAACTGCTTTACTTACACTGTGTACAGAAAGGAGACGGGCAACAGAATTATTTATGTGCTTTCTGTATTGTGCTGTGCTGACTGGGTTAAGAGCTAGGCTGTCAACTGATTATTTTTAAAACACAATATGAAATAAGGAAAACATAATTGGAGTACAAAAAAGAATATCCACTCTGTGTATGGCACAGAGGAATATAAATGAGTGAACAAATGGAATAAACAGCAGGCATGTCAACCTGACTTACTCATGTGTAGTGCAGTTATCTAGAGGATGATTTAAATGATGAACCAAGCTGGTAAGTATAATAATCTAGTTAGGATGCTTATATATACACAGGCATTGCCTGTTAATGTGGAAAAACAAAACATAATGAGTCAGGTATTTTGTGCCCCACCTCTGAAATAACTAATAACAGCATTTTATTAGGGCAATTTATAAACAGGACTCTGTAATTACTTTACAGCTGAGTAATTACATCATGTGTTATTGTCCTATTTTGAGGCCATTTTTAACACCTGCATTCAAAGTTAAGTTTCTCTGCATCCTATATTCTATATCACAGTACTGTGTGAAAGTGGGTATTTAAACATTTGTTGAATTTGTTTAAACAGTTTAAACAGTGTTCACATTGAGGTTGTGATGACAAATCCATACAGAAGAGTCTCACTCGTCAACTAACACATTGGAGGATCAAAGGAGAATCTTATCCGTATGCAAGTAAGAGAGTAGCTTTCCTTCAATGTTGTGATGCCAATCAAATTACAGAAATGTATCTCATCTCATTATCTCTAGCCGCTTTATCCTGTTCTACAGGGTCGCAGGCAAGCTGGAGCCTATCCCAGCTGACTACGGGCGAAAGGCGGGGTACACCCTGGACAAGTCGCCAGGTCATCACAGGGCTGACACATAGACACAGACAACCATTCACACTCACATTCACACCTACGCTCAATTTAGAGTCACCAGTTAGCCTAACCTGCATGTCTTTGGACTGTGGGGGAAACCGGAGCACCCGGAGGAAACCCACGCGGACACGGGGAGAACATGCAAACTCTGCACAGAAAGGCCCTCGCCGGCCCCGGGGCTCGAACCCAGGACCTTCTAACCACTACACCACCGTGCCGCCTACAGAAATGTATAACTGGCTTAAATGGCTCAAGTGATTTTTTTGGGGTGGAGATTTCCTCCTACTTTTATCCCTAATTTGGTAACCTGCCAATTCCTACTCACCATCCAGTTCTCCCTTGTCATATGACAGCGACCAGCAGGGAGGGTGAAGGCCACCACGTGCTGTCTCTGAAGCACATGATGCCAACCAAACACATCTGTTCAAATTGCTGCTCATACTGTGTCACAGGGCAGCATAACACACTCAAAAGACAAACTCTATCTGCCCTCTTTCCCACACATGAGCTCACATACGCCCACAATTGGCTAGTATCACTGTGATTCACATGGGAAGAAAGTACACCATCCCTTCTGACCAGAGAACATGCTCAATTTTGCTCCCTTGGCTCCCAGCTATGAATGGCTGTGGTATCATTGCAAGTCAGTTGTGTCCCAATCTCAAACCTCCTTCCTGACATTTGGGACATATCAAACTTTACCAACTACAATTTAATGAAGCTATGCTTTTTATGGCATTCTATGTACTGTATAAGCATTTAACACAACATTTACAAATCTAATTAGGTAAACATTTGATTGTGTAGTCCTTAATCCATTAAGATGGCATTAACATCATGACTTATTATCCCCCGCCCAAATGAAGTTTGGCGGGGGATATAGAAACAGGTTCCACCTGACCGTTCATCTGGTCACGTTTTCTTTTCTGGGCCATATCTTCAAAACTACTGAAGATATCTTCATGAAACATTGTATACATATCAAGCAACATGTGAACTGGTGCCTTTTGCTATTTTGGATTTTTTTTAAAAAGTATTTTTCAAATTTTTACATAAAAAATAGATTTTGACTTAGTTTCTAAGAGCAGTGTTTGTTTCTTGCGCATATATCCAAAACTACTCATGATATGGATTTGAAACTTGGTATACATGTTAACAAGGTGATGTAGATGTGCCTTTTCATACTAAGAAATTTGAGAAAGTTTAATTTTTCATGTTTTTATGGAAACTATTTCAGACTTAGTCTCTCAGGTTAGTCTTAGGGGTAGGTTTTGTTTCCGGAGCAGAACTTGTAAACTGAGTGGTATGGTCTTGAAAGTTGGTATATGTGTTGATTAAGTAATGTATATGTGCCTTTTGATACTGAGAAATGTGAGAAATTTACATTTTTAGCTCACCTGGACCAAAGGTCCGGTGGGTTTATGCCATGGGCTGCTGAGGTCAGTGTAAAGAGGTAGGGTTGGTTTCCTGCAGCACAACTTGAAAAATGTGGCAAAAAATATCTTGAAACTTGGTATATACAGTAGTTGGTATATAGGGTGGGGGATATAGATGACTCTGTCTTCTTGTATTAGTTTGTTATGAAGTGGCCCTTCTCAGGGACATGGCTCTGGGTTATAGCCCTGTTTGCCCATTGTCATATCACTGCCCTGTTTGTGGCATGTTAATTTAATTTATACTAGAGCACTATGCATTACTGATTTTTTATTTTTTCATTCTGATTGGTCAGAAGGTCTTGATTAGTTTTCTAGAATAGTAACTCTGGCAATAGTGCTGGCTGCAAGACAGATGTCAGGTTTATATTAATGCATTCATTCTAATATATTACAGTTTCTTGTTATAGTATATAGTAACAACTCTTTCACAGGATCCAGATAAAACAACAAACAGCAACAACTTGTAAAGCTATTTCTTTAAGTTGATGCATTTTCTTTCATCTCATTACACGGGCGCAGATAGAGGGGGGGACGGGGGGGATTCGTCCCACCCAGATTTAAATTCACCTCGTTCGGTCCCCCCCACTTATAGGGAGGAAAAAATGTCTATGCTGTCTTTCTTTGCATAAGGCAAACCTCACGGAAAAATCAAAAGACTAATTACCATTCGGTTTATTGAGGTGCACAGCAGTATATACAGTTGCAACTGCGCAGACTGCACAGGTTGCGAGCTCGAGCTTGGTTGCTATGGTTACCCACAAGTTTGACAGGCATATCGGGGACAGCTCCTGCTAGTTCAGGACCCCAACACGGCATGATGAAGGGTGCCAAAAGGCAGAAAATGATTGCATCGTTTAAAAAAAAAAAAAAACGACTGTAAGTAAACTGTGCCTTACTTTATCATATCACCTTGCAATTTTTTGATAGTCTGTTCAAAGTAATGTCGTAGTGAAAGTAAAATCGTACGGAGTAGAGATGCCTTTCTGGTAGCCTCCTTCTTTCGGTGGTAGCCTGTAGATACAGTGCTCAGAAGGCAGTTTTAATGTTTAATCTGGCATTCCCTGCCATAATTTCAGCGAGCATATTGTTTCATAAGGAAACTTTGCGAAGAGTTGTTGACTGACTGCCGCTCACGCAACACACAGGCATAGTTAGAAAGTCAGGATGAACTGGTTTACACTTTACACACACACGTAGCCCAGCCTCTCGCTATGTTTAACAGTTGGAACTTAGCGGTTTTAAAACTAGTTTTGCAATTTCTGTGCGTGATGATAATGTGTAAACTTTGGATTTCCATAGGCTATGTTAAAATGTTATCATTGTCCTGGCCTGCAGGTAGTTCCTGGTGATGGCAGTGAGGGAGGTGAAATAACATGTATACACACTACCGTTCAAAAGTTTGGGGTCACCCAGACAATTTTGTGTTTTACATGAAAAGTCACACTTTTATTTACCACCATAAGTTGTAAAATGAATAGAAAATATAGTCAATACATTTTTCTGGCCATTTTGAGCATTTAATCGACCCCACAAATGTGATGCTCCAGAAACTCAATCTGCTCAAAGGAAGGTCAGTTTTATAGCTTCTCTAAAGAGCTAAACTGTTTTCAGCTGTGCTAACATGATTGTACAAGGGTTTTCTAATCATCCATTAGCCTTCTGAGGCAATGAGCAAACACATTGTACCATTAGAACACTGGAGTGATGGTTGCTGGAAATGGGCCTCTATACACCTATGGAGATATTGCACCAAAAACCACACATTTGCAGCTAGAATAGTCATTTACCACATTAGCAATGTATAGAGTGCATTTCTGATTAGTTTAAAGTGATCTTCATTGGAAAGAACAGTGCTTTTCTTTCAAAAATAAGGACATTTCAAAGTGACCCCAAACTTTTGAATGGTAGTGTGTGTGTGTATATATATATATATATATATATATATATATATATATATATATATATATATATATATACACACACACACACACACACACACACAAAATGGAATCATTTGCTGACAGCTCAGTCCCCCCCAGTTCAAAAATCCTATCTGTGCCCCTGTCTCATTAACTGCAGGAGAGAGAGAGAGAGAGAGAGAGAGGCTGGTGAGGGAACAAACAACTGCTAATATCTGCTTTGATGTATGTGATAACAGGAACTAACTTACTTCATGGACATTCAACAACATTAAATGTAACTATAAATTGATATCTTTAATAAATTAGAACTGTTATAAGAGGAATGAAACACAGGGCATGCAAAACACCAACTTGTTGATTATTTTCCTACAACAGCATGCCTGTCATTATGTATTCCTTCTGTCATAGTATTTCTTCCAGCAAACTTCAGAAAATTACTAGCACTAGCAATACATGTGTTAACTAAAGGCCTGGTCCCACAGTACCTATAACTACAACTATAACAATAATTATAAATAAATGGGTCCCTTGCAGGTTATGTGGTTGGTGCTCACACCAGACCGATAACAATACCTATAGCCCAGGCCTGGGTTTATCGGTATCGGTGAGATTGCTTCTGGAGCGATTTTTTTCCCCCCAGGCCTGGACCTAATCCGATAAAACATCTGACCAATCAGGTAATTGTTTAAATGTGACATTGTCTGAGCACGTGCTATTTTTCTTGGGCATCTTTGTACATCCTTGTTGCATCATGAAGTCACGGAATACGGATTCACAGAAAATAAAAAATATAATACAAAGCATGGATCTTTTATTCACAGTTATGTGATTTTCTGTGAAATATCAATAGTAAATTAATAAACAGTAATGCAGGTAAGATATTTTAATTATGAAATTCATCAGTCCAAACATTTAATTGTTTTAGACCTCTTAATTTTGTATTCGTGATGCATCATCTGTATGAAATCTGTAACCAATCTGTGATATACTGAAACGCCCATGACCAATCTGTAAATTATTAGCATCCATATTAAAATCTGTAACCACTCTGTATTTTGTATCCTTCTTTATTATATTTCCATAGTCTGTGACCTATCCATATTTTATCAACCACCGGAGTATGTACATGGGTTGTTTTGAAGTCCAAGCTGTACAGTACGACCCGGAATAATGTGCTACTACTTGGAAAAACTTCCATGACAATTTCTAAGTTGCATGCGTTTATTTCCGAGTGTCAGGACCAAGCGATATTATAGTCGGGATTATAGTTGTGGTGGGACTGCTCCAGACTGGAACTAAATTCAGACATATAGTCATAGTTGTAGTTATAGGTATAGTTGTAGTTATTGGTGTTGTGGGACCGGGCCCTAAGCCTTGATATCATAAAGCACTGTAGTTTCAAGACCAAGTGTCTGAGAAATTATTGAAAGATATGCTCATATTGGGCGGCACGGTGGTGTAGTGGTTAGCGCTGTCGCCTCACAGCAAGAAGGTCCTGGGTTCGAGCCCCGGGGCCGGCGAGGGCCTTTCTGTGTGGAGTTTGCATGTTCTCCCCGTGTCCGCGTGGGTTTCCTCCGGGTGCTCCGGTTTCCCCCACAGTCCAAAGGCATGCAGGTTAGGTTAACTGGTGACTCTAAATTGACTGTAGGTGTGAATGTGAGTGTGAATGGTTGTCTGTGTCTATGTGTCAGCCCTGTGATGACCTGGCGACTTGTCCAGGGTGTACCCCGCCTTTCGCCCATAGTCAGCTGGGATAGGCTCCAGCTTGCCTGCGACCCTGTAGAAGGATAAAGCGGCTAGAGATAATGAGATGAGATGAGATATGCTCATATTCAACATCTCTGTGGTGTAATCCATCTTTTGTAGAAAAGCTCAACAAGTGAACCTTGGAAACTCTAAGGTTCCCATCACAACCTCATACTGTCAAGTGTTTGAGCCTCCTGTTTTTTTACATTTATTATTTTTCACTCACCACATACGTCCTGAGATGACTTGTATTGGAAGCTCAGGAACCAGTCTAGAGGTTAAACCTTCAGAATAATGTAACCCAGTAGGGACATATTTAGGCCTGTGCTGTCCTATGAAATGTAATATTGGTAAAGTGCTGTGGTAACCTAAGAAGGAAGTCCAGATATCAGATGCATGGTGCTGAAGTGGAACAATTACCATCATCCAGCCGACACACAAAATTACTATGCCTTCTCTGATTACGCTGTCACTCAGAACGGTGGAGATTATTTTGATAAAAGCCACCATATGTGTGGTGAGTCACCCGTTCCATAAGCCTCCATGTTTTCTCACAGCTAAGGGCTTAAGAAGGTCAGAATGTAGGGTGAACTGGCTAAATTGTGAGTCATGTTCACACGACTCTCTTTTATGGGCCAGTGATCCAATTAGCTGTGACTCCTGATAAAAGACAATTCCTAAATTAAACTAAAGGATTAATCGCTTTTGGAAAATCACTTCAATTACCACTAGCTTTTTCAGGTAAGTTTAAGAGCTTGATGCAACATTGCATGTCTCTGAGCTTTAGACTTAGTGTGCATAGTGGAGGTAATTAGTTTTAGGCTTAGTGTGTATCGTGGAATTTGTGCTTACCCATTAGGGTGAGAAAGACGGTTGGGATATACAAGTACATGTTGATATTTTGACAGGTTTGCATATGAGGATTATTATTTTTTTTAAACAGATGGATACAATTTTGCACACTCACTCTGGAGCCCGAACAAAAAAGTACAGCTCAGTTTCAAGAAACCACACGCTATAAATATCCAAAGTTAAAACTTAAACTAGAATGACTGGAAGCAAATTACTTCCAAGCATATCAGGACATTCTATCTGCTGCTTGCTGAGGAATAAAAATACACTTTAGCGAGGAGGACAGTGAAAATAATGGGAGAAAATAAACAAATAATGCAGTAGAAAAATACCTCACTATTAGGCTCATTATAAATGTGAACCAACATCCTGTCCTATCCATCACCGCTATTAAACCATCTTCTATTTTTGTATTTATTCATTTACCACAGCTGTGTGCTGACATTAGTGCTTTAAATATAAAAAACGGAGAGCAACCCCATTCCACAGACAGCAGGTGAACTACCTAATTAGATAATGCAGGAAGTGGAGAGATTGTGAGAAGCCATAGGGTTAGAACTGAGTGAATGAAGGGGGGGGCTTAGATATCAGCTAATACAAACCAATACCATATTCAAGCCACGTTCACTAAGTTTAAGGGGAAAAAACTGACTTTACTGATGCTATTAGTAGCAGTCTAACAAGTATGTTGATGTAAATGGTGATTTTTCTAGACATACTGAGGTAAAGTTTGGTGTTCCACGAGGTTCTGTCTTGGGTCCACTGCTTTTTTATTTATATATGTTACCTTTGGGTGATATTATTCGTAAACATTGTATTAGTTTCCACTGTTATGCTGATGACACACAGTTGTACGTTTCTGCAAAACCAGATGAGAGACACCAGCTTAATAGAACAGAGGAATGTGTGAAGGACATTAGACACTGGATGCTTATTAACTTCCTTCTGCTTAACTCTGACAAGACTGAAGTACTTGTACTAGGACCACATGCAGCTAGAAGTAAGTTTTCTGATTATACAGTAACTCTGGATGGCCTTTCTGTTTCTTCACGTGCAGCAGTAAAAGACCTCAGGGTGATTATTGACCCCAGTCTTTCATTCGAAACTCACACTGATAACATCACCTGGATAGCTTTCTTTCATCTCAGAAGAAGAAGAAGTAGAAGAAACCTTTATTTGTCACATGCACACTTCAAGCACAGTGAAATTCATCCTCTGCATTTAACCCATCTGAATCAGTGAACACACGTGCGCGCACACAGAGCAGTGGGCAGCCACACTACACTGCCCAGGGAGCAGTCAGGGGTTAGGTACCTTGCTCAAGGGCACTTCAGCCCAAGGCCACCCCACGTTAACTTAACTGCATGTCTTTGGACTGTGGGGGAAACCGGAGCACCCGGAGGAAACCCACGCAGACACGGGGAGAACATGCAAACTCCACACAGAAAGGCCCTCGCCGGCCACTGGGCTCGAACCCAGAACCTTCTTCCTGTGAGGCGACAGTGCTAACCACTACACCACCGTGCCGCCCCTTAGAAATATTGCTAAGATAAGAAATTTAATGTCACTACACGATGCAGAAAAACTAGTTCATGCCTTTGTTGCCTCCAGGTTGGATTACTGTAACGCCTTACTGTCTGGATTTTCCAATAAGTGCATAAACAAGCTCCAGTTAGTTCAAAATGCAGCAGCAAGAGTCCTTACTAGAACTAGAAAATATGACCACATCACCCCTGTCTTATCCACACTGCATTGGCTCCCAATCAAATTTTGTATTGATTATAAAATACTACTATTGACCTTTAAAGCACTGAATGGTCTCGCGCCACAGTACCTGAGTGAACTTCTGGTCCTTTATGACCCGCCACGCCTACTGAGATCAAAAGGTGCAGACTATCTGCTGGTACCTCGTATAGTGAAGGCTACATCAGGGGGCAGAGCCTTTTCTTACAAAGCCCCACAGTTATGGAACAGCCTTCCAAGTAGTGTTCGGGAATCAGACACAGTCTCAGCGTTTAAGTCTAGGCTGAAAACATATCTGTTTAACCAAGCCTTTTGTTAATGGTGTTTATGAGGTAAAGGTGTAGATCTGGAGGTTCCTCAGACATAGAGTGTTTTGGTAAACTGGGATGTACAGTATGGATACTGTCAGTCCCCACTCGCTTGCTCACCTGAGTTTGTTGATGGCGTAGTGGCTGCTGCTTTATGTCCCGGGGCTCCCTCATGCCTGTGTTACCTTCTGGCTCTCCCCTTTTAGTTATGCTGTCATAGTTAGTTTTGCCGGAGTCCCTGCTTGTACTCAGCGCAAAATGTTCCTACTTATTCAGGTGACATTGGGCATACCTAACAACCTGTGTTTTCTCCCCCCCCCCCCCCCCATCTATCCCTCTGAGTTACATGTCAATCCTGAGATCGAGATGCTGACCTCTTCTGCTCCTCAGACCTGCCTGATCCATCCTGATGCCCTGTGTCTGGTTGGAGTCTCATCACATCGCTCCTGTGGAGGACGGCCCCATATGGACAGTCGAAAGTCACACTTGGAAGACGCTCTGGACTCTTACAGTAATGCTTTTACGGCTGAGGACCACAGTTTACTTGCTAACTTTAGGACTGCAGTTGTCATGAACAGTTTTGCACTCAAGTTTCCATCAACGAAGAGTTTATAACATCAACAAAACTGACTTCATGTTAAAACTGTTAATGTTATAGTCATGTTGTCTGTTGTTGCCCAAATGAGGATGGGTTCCCTTTTGAGTCTGGTTCCTCTCGAGGTTTCTTCCTCATGTCGTCTGATACCCCTTTTCCACCAAATCAGTTCCAGGGCTGGTTCGGGGCCAGTGCTGGTGCTGGTTCACAACTCATTCAACTTGCGAACCAGCTGAGAACCAGTTTGCTTTTCCATAGCTCGGGGTGCTAAGGGGAGCCACGTCATTACGTCGTTGTATATGTCAGTTACCTCGCTGCGTTTGCATAAACCTTGGCACGAACATCGAAGCAACAACAACACGGAGAAGAAGAAGAAGCAACAACAACAACAATAATGGATGACTGCTGCTTTACTGCATCCATGATATCTCGTTGCTTATTTAAAAATGGCGCCCTCTCGCGGTCTTGCTATTGTTGTTGGTCTTAACAACTCCCCCCCCCGCTGACATAAGCAGTTCTTTCCTCTGGCCCAGCAAAGAGCTGGTGCTACCCTGGAACCGGTTTTTCTGGCCCAGAGCCAGTTCTTTGTCAGTGAAAACAGAAAACCCGGTTCCAAACTAAGCACTGGCCCCGAACCAGCCCTGGAACTGATTTGGTGGAAAAGGGGTATGAGGGAGTTTTTCCCTGCCACCGTCGCCACAGGCTTGCTCATTGGGGATAGATTAGGGATAAAATTAGCTTGTGTTTTAAGTCATTCAAATTCTGTAAAGCTGCTTTGAGACAATGTTTATTGTTAAAAGCACTATACAAACAAACTTGACTTGACAAGTGTTAAATTGCAGTAGCAATAGGCTACAGTATGTTTTATGTGAGGTGCAGGGCTTTTCTAGCAATTGTCCACATATGCAAAATTTTATAATAATAATAATCTCATCTCATCATCTCTAGCCGCTTTATCCTGTTCTACAGGGTCGCAGGCAAGCTGGAGCCTATCCCAGCTGACTACGGGCGAAAGGCGGGGTACACCCTGGACAAGTCGCCAGGTCATCACAGGGCTGACACATAGACACAGACAACCATTCACACTCACATTCACACCTACGGTCAATTTAGAGTCACCAGTTAACCTAACCTGCATGTCTTTGGACTGTGGGGGAAACCGGAGCACCCGGAGGAAACCCACGCGGACACGGGGAGAACATGCAAACTCCACACAGAAAGGCCCTCGCCGGCCACGGGGCTCGAACCCAGGACCTTCTTGCTGTGAGGCGACAGCGCTAACCACTACACCACCGTGCCGCCATAATAATAATAATAATAATAACATAAGCTCTACCTACCACATCTGTTGCATGCATAAGATTACCACAGGTAAGCATTTGGTCAATAAACATACACAATACAAAACAAGATTTTGTAAAAGGCTTTTCATGAAACTTTCAGTCAAATATGTTTGTAAATTAAATGTTAAATATGCATCATTTGGGTCTTTTTTTTCTCCAGAAATGGGGCTACTTTTTAAAGAAAGGAAGAATTCCTGGTTATACATTACCAGCATAAACAAGTATACTGTACATGGTAGTGCCTCAGGTCCTGCTTGATGGTGCAAGGATATCAGAAGATTTAAATGAAAGTGTATGCACTTACAGCGGTGCTTGAAAGTTTGTGAACCCTTTAGAATTTTCTATATATCTGCATAAATATGACCTAAAACATCATCAGATTTTCACACAAGTCCTAAAAGTAGATAAAGAGAACCCAGTTAAACAAATGAGACAAAAATATTATACTTGGTCATTTATTTATTGAGGAAAATGATCCAATATTACATATCTATGAGTAGCAAAAGTATGTGAACCTTTGCTTTCAGTATCTGGTGTGACCCCCTTGTGCAGCAATAACTGAAACTAAATGTTTCCGGTAACTGTTGATCAGTCCTGCACACCAGCTTGGAGGAATTTTAGCCCATTCCTCCGTACAGAACAGCTTCAATGCTGGAATGTTGGTGGGTCTCCTCACATGAGCTGCTCGCTTCAGGTCCTTCCACATTTTGATTGGATTAAGGTCAGGACTTTGACTTGGCCATTCCAAAACATTAACTTTATTCTTCTTTAACCATTCTTTGGTAGAATGACTTGTCTGCTTAGGGTTGTTGTCTTGCTGCATGACCCACCTTCTCTTGAGATTCAGTTCATGGACAGATGTCCTGACATTTTCCTTTAGAATTCGCTGGTATAATTCTGAATTCATTGTTCCATCAATGATGGCAAGCCGTCCTGGCCCAGATGCAGCAAAACAGGCCCAAACCATGATACTACCACCACCATGTTTCACAGATGGGATAAGGTTCTTATGCTGGAATGCAGTGTTTTCCTTTCTCCAAACATAACGCTTCTCATTTAAACCAAAAAGTTCTATTTTGGACTCATCCGTCCACAAAACATTTTTCCAGTAGCCTTCTGGCTTGTCCACATGATCTTTAGCAAACTGCAGACGAGCAGCAATGTTCTTTTTGGAGAGCAGTGGCTTTCTCCTTGCAACCCTGCCATGCACACCATTTGTTGTTCAGTGTTCTCCTGATGGTGGACTCATGAACATTAACATTAGCCAATGTGAGAGAGGCCTTCAGTTGCTTAGAAGTTACCCTGGGGTCCTTTGTGACCTCGCCGACTATTACACGCCTTGCGCTTGGAGTGATCTTTGTTGGTTGACCACTGCTAGGGAGGGTAACAATGGTCTTGAATTTCCTCCATTTGTACACAATCTGTCTGACTGTGGATTGGTGGAGTCCAAACTCTTTAGAGATGGTTTTGTAACCTTTTCCAGCCTGATGAGCATCAACAACGCTTTTTCTGAGGTCCTCAGAAATCCAAGGACGCGTTATCCTAATGGGCTTCATGGGCAGCTGCCCATAGCCTGGCTAACGCGACTTCAAAGCTCTCCGAGCATTTGGTCTGGCCAAGCTATTAAGCCAAACCGTTTCCCAGAGCCCGTGGTTGACCCGCCTCCCTGAAATGCCTCAGTTTGCTACTGGTCGAAGCCAGAAAAGGCTGTGACGAAGCTTAAACCAATCACATCACTCTTTCCTCTGACGTATGCGATGCGACGGGGCTAACTGGTAGATTAAACTCTTACCGAAGCCGGTCAGGAGCAAGGCGAAAACGTCCTTGCTTTCAATAAATACCTCCAGGGCTGCTCTTCGCTCCGTTTTCAATGAGAACTTCCCGTTGAATGCTTTCAATACAGCATCTACCGCTGTGTTAAAGGCTTGCCGCTGCTCCATGTTCGTGATGTGAATGAAGAGCTTCCGGCATAGATTCTGTAAACAATCTATGGCTTCCGGTCGCAGTTCTACTACGTCACTGCCTTGAACACGCGTCTACCCAGGGCCGTTGGAGATGCTCAAAGTTGATTGGTTCCCGATTTTTCGGGAGCTTGGAAATGCTGTAGATAGCCTGCCTGGCCAGACTAAGCTCGGAACAGGCCCTCGTGTTGCGTCACGCTTAGGATGGGCGGGCCCAGGCTAAGCTGCCCAGGGCCTCGGCCACTAGGGGGCCTCGGAGGTAGCAAGATCGGAAAATATGAAACGATATTTTCAGAAGTTTTGATCATATTGATAACATTTTTGATGCATTTCGCCACCCGTAAGGAACCCCACCTTGTCCCGTCGCATAAATCACCCATCATTGTCAATATGATCACTGTCCACCATGTCTTCACACGCTACGCCAGCTTGAGTTCAATGATTTAATTAATGACTTCGCTTTCCAGAAAAGTAGGAAAGTGCCCTTGTAAGTTGACCCATGGCTGTCAAGCTGAATGCGCAAAGCTGTGTGCCACTGCTGTTTGGGACATTACGTGTGTGAGGGAATTTTTAATGGATGAACATTATTATTCTCTGTGTTCCTGTATGTTGAGCTCAAGTGACTTAATGGATGAACATTATTATTCTATGTGTTTCTGTATGTTACTGAGTTACTGAGAAGAGATGTTTTTCCACATGCTGTAATCGCTTTTCTGTGGCCTTGGTGGTAATGAGCAGGGTGCTTGAGTTCATCCTAGCTTGCATCTTCTCATGATGTAACCACCTTTCCTGACCTTGGTGGTGATAAGTAGGGTGCCCGAGTTCTCATAACTACGCATCCGCCCGCACGCCAGGTGCACGCTTTAACAAAGCTTCATAGAAAATATTGAGCCAATTACGTGAAGACACAAGCAGTGAGTGAATGCTTTCAGAGTATAATAGATAACAGCCACTAAAACACAACTCAGAGTGCGCGTACTCTCGGCATCATCAGAAGTGGTGTCTTCTTCTATTCTTCTCTTTCCTTTCCTATTTTATATATCTTTTATATGATCCACTATAATAAATGACTGAAAACACAACTGTTAAGCCTTCTGAAGTGTTTATTAGAAATTTCCATTACACGTGTGTGAAAGGATGAAATGTTTCACATAGCCTAACATTTTGAGGTTTATTTCTGAGAAGCAAGATATTTTTTCTTTCTTTGTTATCACTCTTTGTTTTCACAAGTTAAAAGTCGCCTGGATTCCAAAATGAAAACTACCGGTTATATACCAAATGAATGTTCTTGTTCTGAATACTAAAGAAACTGTTGTAGGCCTAGGTTATGTTCTTGACATGTTATTCATTGACTCACTCATTCAAAGGCTTCTTGAGGCTAAACTTTAGTTAACCAGACTTGTTAACCGTGATGTCTGATGGATTTTTTCACCATGTAATTGCCTATTTCACCATTGCTTTTTCCCGATTAAATAGGTGTTGATGGATATAAAGTTTTATCGTTCAATAGTATTTCTAATTGTGCCACTGTCATTATTTAAGTTTCTGTGTCTAGTTCAACAGGCACGTCTGAGGGGGTGAATTTGCTGAGCGCAGTTGACAACAGGTGGGGGTGGGGCCTTGGGGGTGTGTCTGCCCAGGGCCTCGGCAAGGGTTAACGCGGCCCTGCAGAAATCTCCTTTGTTCGTGTCATGATACACTTCCACAAACGTGTTGTGAAGATCAGACTTTGATAGATCCCTGATCTTTAAATAAAACAGGGTGCCCACTCACACCTGATTGTCATCCCATTGATTGAAAACACCTGACTCTAATTTCACCTTCCTAATTAACTGCTAATCCTAGAGGTTCCCATACTTTTGCCACTCACAGATATGCAATATTGGATCATTTTCCTCAATAAATAAATGACCAAGTATAATATTTTTGTCTCATTTGTTTAACTGGGTTCTCTTTATCTACTTTTAGGACTTGTGTGAAAATCTGATGATGTTTTAGGTCATATTTATGAAGAAAAACAGAAAATTCTAAAGGGTTCACAAACTTTCAAGCACCACTGTAGAAAAGAAACAGCTCTTATCTATCAAAGAACCACTGAAGAAGCCTTGTGTAAGAGAGTAATGCAATTACAACTGTTTTTTATTGTATTAGTAAGACTCCTCTCTGGCCTATCCAAAGATCTTTACTGTCAGAGAATGAATTTGGGTGTCTAGTATATTTTAAATCTTTACTGACAGTTCAATAGTGAGTCTTTGACTTCCTAATGCTAGTGCAGAATGTTTGTGGTTAATGAACAGCTTATATAGTGCATTATAGCTAATGAGTTACACTGCCCGGTTAAAAAAAAAAGTTGATATTTGGATTTAAATAAGCAAATACATAAGAGCCTTTGACTGGATCATTACTGCAGGGATTAATGTGTTTCCGCTGGCAACAATTCTTTTAACCCTAACTGATACAGTGAGTAGCTTCTCATTTCTTCAACAAACATGTTGGAAGACGTATCCCGTCCTCATGGAAAAGATGCTACTCTGTTTCAGAAGGGCCAAATTACTGGCCTGCATCAAGCAAAGAAAACATCTAAGGAGATTGCTGAAATTACTGAAACTGGGTAAAGAACTGTCCAACACATTATTAAAACCTGGAAGGATAGTGATGAACTGTCAGCTTCATGGAAAAAAATGTGACTGGAAAAAAATCCTGACTGACCATGATCATACACAGCAAATTCCTCAGTGTTGAATTAACACCCAGAGTGTTTATATAGGTCCAATTGGACCTATATAAACACTCTGGGTGTTAATTCAACACTCTGGGTGATAATTCAACACTGAGGAATTTGCTGTGTAGATCACTTAAATGCTTGAAGTTGAATCAAAAGAAAAAAAAAGACAGTAGAACTCATGGCTATGTTTAATAGTAAAATTAAGAGCATTTCCACACTCACAGTGTGAGATCTCACAGGATTGGGACTAAACAGCTGTGTGGCCTTAAGAAAACCACTTGTTAGTGAGATTAATCAGGAGAAAGGCTTAAATTTGCTAGTGAGCATAAAGACTGGACTCTGGAGCAATGGAAAAAGGTCATGTGGTCTGACGAGTCCAGATTTACCCTATTCCTGAGTGATGGGCGTGCCAGTGTAAGACGGGAAGCACATGAAGCGATACGTCCATCATGCATAGTGGCCACTGTACAAGCCTCTGGAGGCAGAGTTATGATCTGGGGTTGCTTCAGTTGGTCAGGTCGAGGCTCAGCAATGTTATGTGGCAACAAAATGAAGTCAGCTGGTGACCTGAATGTACTGAATGACCATGTTATCACATCAATGGATTTTTGATAATCAAAGCTAAAGGTGGTTCAATCAAATATTAGAGTACATGACTTTTTTTTTTCCGCAGGGCAGTGTATGTTCAGGGCTAATGAACAGCTAGGAAAGCACGTGTTAGGACTAGGACTGTTTTGGCCTCTAGAGGCCGCTGTTATTTCCTTTTCATGTCGTGTTTATTTTGGCCTCTAGAGGCCGCCACTGTTCCTGTGTTTTGTGTTTGTGTTAATTGCCTAATTATCTTCACCTGTGTCCTTAATTAGTTTGTCTATTTATACCCCTGAGTTCAGTCCTCTTGTCACGGAGTCTTTGTGCTGTTATGTTTATCTCCAGTTTCCTTTGTACTGTGTTTTTTTGATCTTCTTAGCTTTTGTATTTTTGCACTTTGCTTTTCTTTTGGATTTTACTCTTTGGTTTTTTTTTTTGTCTTTTGTTTTGCCCTGTATATAGTGTATATAGTTTAAATAAACCTTTTGATTCTTTTTCTACTTCCGCCTCACGCCTCTGCATTTGAGTCATCCCCCTGGTGGCCTAGTGGGGGTTTGCTGGATTATCACACCAACGAACCAGGTTCGAATCCCAGCAAAACCCTAACAGCACGTTAGAGCTGATAAAGAGCTTATAGAGAGTATGAGCAAAATATTTACAAGGGCACAAAATTAACCTGAATAGAATAATAATATTAGAGCATATGAACCATTGAATTGTGTAGTGTAGTGTATTTCACATCAATAAATTGCTGCATTGTCTTGTGACAGTGATACCAATAATGAGATACGCATCACTGTTATGTATACATATTTATTCCTTTTTTTGGCACTGTATGCCATGTGCCAGAAACAACACCACAACATTTATTATGGTGTGACTCTGCTGGGTGCCTGGTGGACAGCAGTGAATCAGTGCTTTCACTTTACATCATTACTATACAGTTACGATCGAAAATTATTGGACATAAGAACTAATCGATATTGATCTGTTGTATGTGGAAACATGCTCATAATTGCTATGGAACTATAAAATAATTAGGTTTACATGAGTGTGCAGAGTAAGAAATCATTCACATAAAAACGCATACAATGCAATGATACATTGCCCACTATGAAAAAAAAAACCAGTAGGATAAAAACGCAATGTATGAGATCTGAGGGTTAGAGCTGGAACCTTGATATGTCAAACAGTTGTCTGGTTACAACTATCAATTGTTCACCAAGCTAGTGGACTAATAAAACTGTTTTAACTAGTTTTACATGAAACCGTCGTGAGTATTTTCTGCAAAATGTGTTAGTAAATAATCCTACATTATGTTTTCAAAAGCAAATTACAAATAAGTGCTGGATAAAAACCCATCTATCTTATGTAAATAAAGATACAAATTTCATTATCTGGTGGTCAAGTGTTTATGAGATACGTTGTTTTGCTCTTATGTTCCAGTTCCCTTTGGTGGTACATGTACGTCATGCGTAAGTATGGAGCTTTGCTCTACATGCTTTGGGAAGCTCCGCTATGAACAGCTAGTATAGTGTATTACAGTTGGTGAAGAACTAGTGCAGCATGTTCATGATTAATAAGCAACTAGTATAGTGCATTCATGTTGATAAAGTGCTAGTGCACGATGATCAGGGCTAACTGACAGTTAGCATATTGTATTGGAGGTGATAAAAAGCTAGGACAGTAGGTTTAGGGCTAATAAATGGTTAGTATATTGTGTTTTAGAAAATGAAAAGCTTGTGCAGCATGTTCAAGACTATTAAACAACTAGTAGAACATGTTAGAGCTAATGAAAGGCTAGTGCAGTATGTTCAGGGTTAATGAACTGTTAGTATAGTGCATTATGGTCTGGGCTAATGAAGAGCTAGTATTAGCTAGTGTATTGTGTTGGAGATGATGAACAGCCAGATCAGAAGAAGACGTATACTCAAGCACAGACTTAGGCTACATCCACACGACAACAGCAACGAGATGTTATTTAAAAATATATCGCGTCCAAATGGGCAACGATCAGTAAAATATCAGGTCCATATGGCAACGCAACGCTTGCTGAAAACGATGCAATACACATGCCACACCTCTAGGGGTGCTGTAAGACGGTCCCTTCGGAGACACCAGAACAATAGAAGAAGTAAGGACGCATGCGCATAAACTATTATGCGCGAGACTTCATATTAGCCACAAAGTCAGGAAAATCTGTTCGTAAAATCGGAGTCACCTGAATCCGTTGCCGTGTGGACAGGGCCTTAAGCACAGTGAAATGTTTCCTCTGCATTTAACCCATTTGAAGCAGTGAACACACACACACACACACACCCAGAGAAGTGGGCAACTACAGTATGCTACAGCACCCGGGGAGCAGTTGGAGGTTAGGGGCCTTGCTCAAGGGCACTTCAGCCCAACCTTCAGGCCATGGCAGTGTGTTCCCCCCCCATCAGTATGTTCATGGCTAATGAATGGTGAGTATAGTGTGTTTGAGAAGATGAAATACTAGTGCAGTATATTCAGGGCTAATTAACTGCAATTGTGTTACAGCTGATGAAGTGTTAAAGCAGTATGTTCAGGACTCAGGAACATCACGTATAGTGTGTTAGAGCTGCTGAAGAGCTAGTTCTATATGTTTAGGACTAATAAACAACTAATTTCCCATGTTAGAGCTGACAAAGTGCTAGCGAGGTGTGCTCTGGGCAAATGAACAACTAGTATAATATAGTAGAGCTGGTGAAAAGCTAATGCAGTATGTTCAAGACTATTAGACAACTAGTAGAACATGTTAGAGTTGATGAAAAGGTAGTGCAGTGTGTTCAATGCTAATGAACTGTTGGTGTAGTGTGTTAAAGCTGCTGAAGAAGTGTTCAGGGCAGAGGAACAGAAACTGTCTCCTGAGAAATTTAGAATCATAATCAGATAGGCGAGACTAGCAGCACTCAACACATGCTAAGCTGAGGTACAGCATGAATTGCCAACCTCAAGACAATAATAGCAGGGTTCACTCATGGGGAGGTGAGGAATAATCATTACCTTATGTGTTATACCCAGTTAAGTGTATGAAGACACGCAGCAGACAGCAAAAGCTACTCGCATTATTGGTCATATCTGGGGTAGTTTTTAATTAAAAGAGATGAAGGACACCCCATGCATCTCAGAAATGGGCACAATAATTATGAATCACCTGCAGAGACTAGTGTTCAGTGTGGTCAGATCTCAATCTTCCTGTTCCTGCTCCTGCTGGTATGTGCTGATGCTAATTATATGCACGAGCATAGTAGAGCTCTCAAAAATGCAGTAACCTTGATCAGAGTATACTTGAAATTGTAAGATCAAGGTAAAAAAAAAAAGGTATTTCAGAAAAAAATATAGCATCAGCATTATATTGACTTTCATTGCCATCAAGGCATGGGTGACTTGATAGTGAAATATGGATACTTCCTTTCCTGATATTTCCTCTCAGGAATTGATTGTGATATTAAAATATAAATGCTGTGTCTTTATTTCTTTCTTAGATTGAATGTGCAGCACACAACGAAACAGTGCCGTCACAGACTCACTCACAGTCACACAACAAAAAGTAGCAAAAAACCCCCAAAACATTTGCTCAATATTGTGGCAATAACAAAACCCGCTAGAACATATGAAACTTAGACACACTGAATATTATGGAGTTACAGCAGAGGGGGTAAGAGTGAACACAGAGCTCCTTGAGAGAAGTCTTTCAGAGAGGCAGGAATTATCCAGGTACCAATAGGCATATTATTATGTTATTTTAATTATTTAAACAGGAAGCAGGAAGCACTATAGGGGCTGGAGCAGATCCTGAAAAGCCTGCAGGCTTGAATTCATTTAATGCTAATGAAATGTCTTTAAATGTAATTTGTGATGCCCATATTTACCAATTCTGATTCCAGAAATTACATGGACCTCATATTTTTATGTATAGATGATTATATATATTTAAACGATCAGTACCGCTACCTGGATACTCATCCAAGTATTAGTTTGGAGTTCCATGGTGTGATTGAAGAGATACTGACATGTTGCTTGGATTTAGTTCTCCATATCATGAATGATATCATAAACCGGGTTCCTGAAGCAGGGCAGCATGGTGGTGTAGTGGTTAGCACTGTCGCCTCACAGCAAGAAGGTCCGGGTTCGAGCCCTGTGGCCGATGAGGGCCTTTCTGTGTGGAGTTTGCATGTTCTCCCCGCGTCCGCGTGGGTTTCCTCTGGGTGCTCCGGTTTCCCCCACAGTCCAAAGACATGCAGGTTAGGTTAACTGGTGGCTCTAATTTGACCGTAGGTGTGAATGTGAACGGCTGTTTGTCTCTCTGTGTCAGCCCTGCGATGACCAGGCGACTTGTCCAGGGTGTACCCCGCCTCTCGCCCATTGTCAGGTGGGATAGGCTCCAGTTTGCCTGCGACCCTGCACAGGATAAGCGGCTACAGATAATGGATGGATGGATGGAAGGGTTCCTGAAGCTATTTCTATATTGGTACCATCTCATAGGATGGTATATTGGATCAGCCCTATGGGCCATGAGGATATAAAGCAGGGGCACATAGTCTTTTAAGGGAAATTATGAAAAGGAAGGAATGCAGCACTGGAGGCTTTCTCATGTGTTCCATGAAAAGAACAGGGACAAGAAAATTACTTAAATGACTTAATGATGTTTCCAAAGAGCAATCCTAGCATAACTGTCAGCAGCTATAGTGATATTAGCACTACGGAGGAAAGTAGAGACAGGGAAAGTGTTAGTGGCAAATAGTTTCTGTTTTAATTCATAACTGCCATCTACAAACAAAGAGTGAACATAGAAATTCATGATGAAAATAATTAATATGTTCAAATTTGTGTGCTGCATCTCCTATGGATCCGACTGCCAGACACGCACTGCAGAAGCTGCCCTATGGGTAGATCTTCTAGATGTTATTTCATTTTGTTTCCAGCTCCCACAGCTAATCAAATGAGTAAGATATTGCACTCATAACCTCAGGCTCTGTCTACTACACACAAAGTCCCTCATCCCTCCACTCTTCCTGGAAGACGAACCCAGTCGCGGAGTCAGTATTTAAATATGAAGCGGATTATGCATATTTTATATACTTAAATATAATTACATATCAAACAAGTGAACTGTGAAACTACACATGGGTACTCAGAAAATGGAGAAAGAACAATATTTTATTCTATCCTCGATGCGGGTGCTTTTAATTTGTACTCGCACTGTAGTTTTGTATATAGATTGTTCCTTAAACTGATTTGCACCCTATGTATCACTGTTTTGTCTTATATGCTGCACATTCTGCTTTCAGGAAGACAGTATGTCCCATGGTAGACAATAAAAGTATTGATTTTGGCGGTGTTAAACAATACCACAGATTTCCGTTGTGATGCTTTCATTTTTTGGCAAAGCCCCAAAGAAATCATTGCAGTTGCTGCAGGGAGACAGTGGAGCTGATGTTGAAGATGCTGGCCAGCACAAATTGGACTATTCATCTTGGCTGTGAGGGTGCTAACAGATTGTCACCCTGCTTCACTGTCTCTCCATCATTAAGACACCCCCTATGGAGGTCAAGGCAGCTTGTCGTTTAATTCTGCTGTCGTCTCCTCGTCAGACCAAGAGCTAGTGCTTCCAGGAAATTACAAGTCTTGCTCAGACACTTCACCTCACCTGATGCCTCTGACTTATCCTTACTTTTACAAAGCTTGAAAACAAGGCAATAAACATATCCAAGTTTAAAATATCTTTGGTGTTGTTGTTGTAGAGAATTTCGGAGTGGAGCTACAGTATCTCGCTGCAGATAATCAATCTCTGAAGGTGAGCACACTGCTGCACTTGCCTCAGGGCTAAACATGAAAATAGTCTTCTGATCTTCTTCTTCGTTGTGTATCTTGTTTGCATGGTCAGCCGTTTTCCAAGGACTATCTTTTTACCACTGACACTAAACTTCTTGAAGAAGAGAAAGTCAAATGCATTTCCATAAACTGTGCGAGTTCTGTGCAAGTACAGCTTGATGCAGAGGTATTTTCCTGAAATGTACTGTTTATCAGATGAGATCAGAGATTGCGCAAATTTCCGATTGGAACACACCAACATTTCACAGATGCTGTTAATAAGAACTGTGTAATTTTACCCAGTTTGCACTGCAAACACAGCATTTCATTATTTCACCTAGTGCTTGGTGTCTGTTTTCACTCGAATGTGTTTGTGCCCTTGGGCAGACTGCCATAGTGGGCAAACTTTGCCTCTGGACATGGCATTTGTGTAGGTTCCCTGCCACACACATGTGGATGTCACTAGCTTCACTAATGAGACACTGGGGAGGCAGGAGTGACGCCAGTCAAAGAGAGAGAGAGAGAAAGAGAAGATAGCTCAACACTCAATGACCACTTTATTTGGAATACCTGTACATCTGCACAATTACCCAAACATTCAATTGTGTGGCAGCAGCGCAATACATAAGATCAAGCAAATATAGGTCAAGATCTTCAGTTAATGTTCACATCAAACATTAGAATGAAGTAAAAATATGATCTCCGTGACTCTGACTGTGGCATGGTTGTTGGTGCCAGAGAGACAGGCTTCAGTATATCTGAAACGGCTGATCCTACAGTTTTCACAAACTTTACACAAAATAGTGAGGAAAAACAAAATACATACGGTGAGTGGCTGTTCTGTAACAGGAAACCTATGGTCACTCAAATCACCACTCTTTACAACCGTGGTGAGCTGAAAGCAGAGGTGGAAAGAGTACTAAAATATTATACTCAAGTACAAGTACTGTTACTCTGATGAAATTTTACTTAAGTACAAGTAAAGTTACCAGACAAAACATTTACTCAAGTAAAAGTAAAAAGTAGATCATTTAAAATGTACTTTGAGTAAAAGTAAAACGTTACTTTTAACAATGGGTGTTTTCTGCCTCCATTGTGTTGTGCAAAAATGAAAAAGAAGAGGAAACAAGGATATATGTACATCTCAACCCAGATGTTTTATTTAAAGGAAGTGTATCAAATTGAATGCTTAGGATAATGCTGCATTAAAACTGAGACAAACAAAGAAGGTCAATACAATACCATGGCCAAGCCATAGATTTTTTTATGAGATTTTTTAACTTTTGTGATTAGCCAACCAAATAACAGACTAGTTACTGTTATGTTACAGTACCAACAGGTTGCTACTTCAACATTAGCAATGCCATCCACTATTTTTGGAATATAACCAGCCTATTGTCGGTTTTACTATGGAAACATTATGATGCCAATGACAATACTTACCTCAACATGCTTGCGCAGATTAGACGTCGAATTTTTGTATGCCGCAATGGTTGTCTTCTTGGGCACACATAATCTGCATTGCATAATGAAACTGTCACCTCTTTTCTCTACGAAGCTGAAGTGATCACGCATGTAGGGCCAGGGGTGCACTTCATTACTGGAAGAAATTGCGTTTTCTGCAGGGTCGTCCACCACAGGTTCCTCGGTCTCCTCCATGTCCGCCATCGTCTGTGTGAGACTCGCGCGCGCGACAACTGTCCTTCCCGTGATTCATTTCCAGAACGCATTTCCCCTTCTCTGTTTTAGCCTTTTTTTTTTTTTTACTCAGTACGGTTGTGATGTAAAATGTACCGAAGTACACTACTTAAAAGAAAACATACTTAAGTAAAAGTAAAAGTACACTCTTTAAAAATTACTTGAAAAAGTATAAGTACACAAAAAAGCTACTCAAGTACAGTAACGTGAGTAATGTAATTCGTTACTTTCCACCTCTGGCTGAAAGGCAAATCAGAACGCATTAAACAGCCAACATTGACGAGAAAAAAGCCGCCTTGCCGTTTTGCAATCTTCAACTGCTGAGTGAGACAGAGAGAGAGAGAGAGACATTATGATGCATTAAGAGGATGATCCAGATGAAGCAGATGTTTTCACAGATTGCTAAATGAGGCAGATTTCAGCTCAGTTGGTCATGACGCTGAGCATAACAGTGAGTAGCACAAAGAGGAAAGTGTTTTTGAACAGAATAGAAGATAGATGAACATGGGTGCAAGAATGGGGCATTTACAAAGCATGTACAACGTGCATGAAGTTGTCAGAGGTGATACCACCCAACAATAATTAGAGGAAACATTAAGTGATCTTTGTGCTTATATTAGTGCTACTAACAATAACAGTGAGCAGAAATACAAGCAGCTATACTCAGCACTCTGTTCGCCCTGCTTACAATCCAAAAAATCCTTTGCCTTAGGGAATGTGTGGAGGAGGGAGGTATCCAATCTTTGTCAGCATCAGTGTTACACAAGAACAAGACCAGTCACTTCAGTGAGTACTTTTCTTACACTTAATATTGACAAATCGTTCCTGGAAGCAGCCAGTTAAGCACACAAGCACGCATGATCAGCAGTGAGGGAAGGGGAAAAAAAAAAGGCTTTCGAAGAAGCTTGGAATGTACCGTTACACAAATATACTACATAAACCTCCCGCACAACTAAATGTCCATTAGCATGCTATGAAATTACATATGCTATCACATTTCACTATGTGCTATACAGATAAAGTGTAACAAGGTCCTGAGTCTATGATAAAGCCACAAAGGAAACAGAAAACCTAACCTTGTGCCCTGAGCAGGCAATCTACTTTAGGTATTACCTTTGGCTCATGGGTGTCATTTGTCACAGCTACATGTGCTGTCTGTAAAAGGGTGTGATGAGAGCACAGCTAACTGTGTTACATGGTGCAACCAAATAGCCAGCCTCCCCACAGTCCACCACCACTGCACCTCCAGACACAAACAGCAAGACCTTGATGGAGTAGAACCCACTGGCAAACAGCATTTGCCACCAAATTAGTGGAAGATTGAAGCATTTAACGTGCTTTTGTGAGAATGTACAGAAAACGCCAGTCACTTTCAAGCTGACGTTTCCTCGTTTATTATTATTATTTTTTATTTTTCCTGAGGTTAAGTTATATGCTTGCAGTGCAGAAGAGATGGTAACATTAAGACACAGATGTTTGCATTAAATGCTTCTGTGGTCTATTTGCTAAAGAGCAATAAATGACCCTGAAATTGTTGAAAGGCTTTTAACACAGATTAAATCTATGCATGCTCGCATCCTTGCATACAGTGAGTGGGTCTGCATGTGTCACTTGGACTTCACAAAACACTTCTTGGAACAGTACATACCGTAAATACCTCGAATCCTTCGTACGTCTAAGTATGTAAGTGATTTTTAATGCATCTACATTATTTTATAGTCAATTTTCCAACCACCAACACTACATGTTTACTGCCATTGTAGGTATCATGCCACCATTCTGTGTCTAAGAACTACAACTCCCAGTCCTCTTCCACGTGACCTACGTCACGCGTGGGCGGGATCATCTACGTCAGTCTGCCATGCGCGCATAAGTCCAGGCGGAAGCTCCGCTCTTTGTCTCTCGTGTCCGGATTCCAAGGAATCTAGACGCACAAAAGAGATGCTCTCAAACCCGAAAACACTTCCTTCTTGCAAGATTCACCATCCAGCGCGTTCTGTGCTTAACCACTGGCCAAGGTAAAAGTCCAGAATAGTGCGATCTTTAAACTCAACCTGAGTTACAACCGGTTTATTTGTATTAGAAGTGATGTCACGACTGCCGCTCAAACACAGTTTTAATTTGTAATTAGGACCGACCAGAATTCCTCCTGATTGAAGTTCTGTGCACATTAATCAGAGACTTTCCTTTCATCACGAACGACGCGTCGGATCAAGAGAAGTTTTCTGTCCACAGAATCGACTCACGGAATCGACTCACGTGCTTCATGAACAGCGAAGCTCTGCAACGGCAAACATCTTCTCAGAACTTTGCTAGAGGCAAGATATTGAGTAAAATATATTTGGGCATAATAATTAAGCTAGTCTTAGGAATTTAGCTTTATTGAAATAGTGTGAATTTAAACCCAGGTTTATCTGTTACACTGTTAAACACGCAGCGTGTTGAATTGTTCTGTTTTTGTTTTAATCTCAATTGTTTTAATAGACAGGCTGTGCATGCTTCTCTCTCTCTTATTCTTACTAACATTTTAATTTCATTATTATACATCTTGATCTCATCAAGATTTCAGTGGATTCAGTATGGTTATGAGCTAGTGGGTTAGCTACAGCTTCCCTTTGTCTGCTTAGCAACACAAAGCTAATCAAGGCCTACCATGTGCTCAGCAGGCCATCATGCCTGATAAACCACACCTCAGCTAGAAATCCACAAGCTAGCTTTTTGTTCAGGCCACGTGGCCACTCACAAACACACCCTAGTTAGCTATGGCTAATTCCTTTGTCTTTAGCAACACGTGCTCAGTAGGCCTCACCAGGCCTAACAAACACACTTTAGCTAGGCCATAGGGCCTTTCACAAACACACACTAGCAACACAAGGCTAATCTAGGCCTCCACCACGTGTAGTTAGCTACACGAGGCTAAACACATGGTCAAGTCCTCCCCCCCCACACACACACACAAGCAAACATTAGCAACAGAGCTAATCCTTTGTTCTATTTAGATAACATTCCTTTGTTTTAGCTAGCAACAAGCTAGGCCATACACACACACACACACACACACACACACCATATCATATTTGTATATGTTGATTATCCATTTTTATCTTTGTTATAATAAATCCATTTATTATCAAAGCTGTGTGTATTCATCTTGTTGGTGTTCCAATATTTCTGAAGTCCCCAATCTCTCAAAGAATTCAAAAAGGTGCATATAAAAGTTATGTAATATGGTAAGTGATCGTAATAATTTGGAAATATACCATAATTTAGCTGTTTGGTAATTTATTATTAAGCACCAGGATTAATGGTATGATTCACTAAATGATTCATTGAACGATTCACTAAATGATTCACTGAATGATTCACTTCAAATGAGACTGATTCAATAGTATGATTCAATTCAAATGAGTCAAAGTAAACGATTCAATGGGATTGATTCATTTTAATTATTGACCTTCAAATTTAATGAGACTGATTTAATGAGATTGATCACTTAATTTCAATAATTAACTGATTGCACCTACAGCCATCTAATTGGTTCAAATTTTCCATTAGTTTGTAGTAATAAGCTATAAATCGGGCTTATCAACTGACAGACCATGGGATGGATGCAGACCAAGAGAAGTATTTCAGAGAAGCAAACCAAGTAGTTGAAAAGAATATTGTACCAGAGCCGTACACAAACCACAATGGCTTCTGTAGCAGATCATCTGTATCCAATAACATATGTATTTAGGTCAATTATTTAGCTTAAGGAAGCTCACTGGACCAGAGATGGATAGATTTTTAAATTTTATTTACCCTCTCTGGTCTGATTAGTTAACCTTTGTAAGAAAGAACCTTTATGTAACTGTGGACTTTTATAAATTTTACTTGAATATCCCTGCTCTAAAGTACATAATATTTCCAAAAGGATGTGGACACCTGACCAGTCACACTGATATGTGCTTGTTGAACATTCCATTCCTGATTTAGTCCCTTTGCTATTATTATAATAACCTCCAGTCTTCTGGGAATGCTTTCCACTAGATTTTGGAGTACGGCTGTGGGGATTTGAACATTCAGCCACAAGAGCATTAGTGAGTTCAGACACTGATGTCTGGGGTGCAGTCAGCATTCCAGTTCATCCCAAAGGTGCTCAGTGGGGTTGAGGTCAGGGGTCTGTGCAGGCCAGTGTTGTAGTCGAGTCACTAAACCTGAGTCCCCAGCGTTCAAGTCCGAGTGAAGGCCAAGTCATTAAAGAACATTTCGAGTTCAGTCCGAGAACAAGAATCCAACCGCACCATTTGACGGTGGCTGTTGCTGCCTTCATGTGAAACTGTCTCTGCTACTGTGTTGGACTAACGTTACTGTTTGACTGCCCCATTTTAGTTAACAGGCTACAGATAAAAAGCTTGTTCATCGCTCAGCAAGCCCCGCTCACTATCAACAGGGCAAATAACATGAGAGAGGGTTAACACTCGCTAATTCATCGGTCAGCAAGCCCCACTATCAACAGAGCAATGAACATAGCGCGTCACTTATTTCTCTGGGTGGAGTCTTGACAAATGATGATTGAAGTTCGAGGTTGTCCCCGTCGTCTCCTCGATAGTTCTTCTACATATGGAACACATAGCAGTGCATTTTTTCCCACCGCACGAGAAGTCTGTATAAGCAAAGCGGACAATCCTAAGGACATTCTCTCCAGGCATTTTAGCGCCATTAATGTTAGTTTGTTCCTGAACATGACGTATGAACAGGTGAATGTGCATTCTCTTGCACAAAATTGGTATAAAATAATGTAGATATAAATATCTTATGCCAAATTATTATGGCATGTTACAAAAAAATAAAGAAAAAATCCAAGCCCTCATCTCCAATTTATGAGTCTGAATGCAGTTAACGCACGAGTCCGAGTCCAAGTCCGAGTCCTCAGTGCTCAAGCCAAGTCACGAGTCCTTAAAATTAGGGTCCGAGTCTTGGATTTGAGTACTACAAGCCTGGTGCAGGCCATTTGAGTTCTACTCCCACACCAACCTTGCTTGAGCCTTTAGTTCCAGTGAAGAGAAATCTAATGCTATGCTACAGCATACAAAGACCTTCTAGACTGTGGCAACAGTTTAAGGAAGGCTAGGTGTCCATGTACTTTTGGCCATATAGTCTATCATGCAAAAAGCTGTCAAAGGTGCAAACAATCTCATAACTCCTCATTTCTCACCTGATTTCATTCATTAAGCTTTTAGGAGCATTTGAAAAGAATTAATCAGGTCTATCTGCTTAGGGTAGCACTATAAATATTAAATGGAGCCTACAAACCCCAAATAAAAACATATTAAAGTAATAACCGATATAAATAGGTGCACGGATAATGTTACAGTTTGTAAGAAGATACAGTATGGCCAATCTCAACCATTACTCCATTAACTTTATACTCTTGTATGTGGAAAGTAGAGTCTTCAGTGTGATTTTCTAGGCTCTAAAAAATGAAACAACATTATTGAAAAGCAGCAGAGAAACACAAGAATGGGAGAAAAGCAATAATAATAATAAAAAACGTTTGTCATTACACTTTCAAAGCTGACTTTGTTTTTAGACTCCAGAGAGTCAGCACACCGTACATAATGCTATTGCAAATGTTAGTTTATAAAATCGAAAGTGTAAGTTTTAAAGTCTGATTGGTGGAGCCATTGTAAAATCCTCAACACACACACACACACACACACACCTGTGACCGTAACTGAATTCTGTATAAATGCACCAGATGACAAAGGGAAAAAAAAAAAAAAAACCAGTACAGTCATTGTTCTATACATACAATATTCTTTGGCTATTATGTTGGGTTCGAGTGATTTTAGAATGGGTAAGGGTGTTTTTTTTTTGCAAAACAGAAGCTGAGGGGAACCAAGGTAAGTACTTGTGGCTGAAGAACCCCCCCCCCCCAACCAAATTCCTGTATCTTGGCTACTGCTTCAAAATCACGAAATGTTCCCACCTGCATGAAGCAGCACAGAGCTGACAATCTGATAAGTCACTGACAATCGTAGAGTCGAGAAACAGAAGCTTCTGTCTGAAAGGTAAACAGAAGTGCCATCCATTTTTAACATGCATTCCATGTTTAATCACGTAAAAAATTAAAATACATTAATTTAATCAAGATTAAAATATAATTAGAACAAAATTGAATAATGAGAACGTACTTTGGTATACTGAATTTTTACTGTGTTTTTTTTAGTAGCATGTAATCAAGTTTTTGCAGCATTTTTGTGAAGGTAGGCTTCTTGGTGCCATATCTTTCACCAAATTGAGAGCTACACACTGTCAGGGTTTGTAAGCATTCTTAATTACACTGAACAAAAATAGAAAAACACTTAAGATTTATAGCAATTTTACAGTGTCTTGCAAAAGTATTCATCCCCCTTGGTGTTTGTCCTGTTTTGTCGCATTACAAGCTGGAATTAAAATGGATTTTTGGGGGGTTAGCACCATCTGATTTACACAACATGCCTATAACTTTAAAGGTGAAAATTGTTGTTTTATTGTGACACAAACAATAATTAAGATAAAAAAAACAGAAATCTGGAGTGTGCATAGGTATTCACCCCCCCAAAGTCGATACCTTGTAGAGCTACCTTTTGCTACAATTACAGCTGCAAGTCTCTTGGGCTATGTCTCTATTAGCTTAGCACATCTAGCCACTGGGATTTTTGCCCATTCCTCAAGGCAAAACTGCTTCAACTACTTCAAGTTAGATGGGTTGTGTTGCTGTACAGCAATTTTCAAGTTATGCCACAGATCCTCAATTAGATTGAGGTCTGGTCTTTGTCTAGGCCATTCCAAGACATTTAAATGTTTCCATTTAAACCACTCCAGTAGAGCTTTAGCAGTATGTTTAGGGTAATTGTCCTGCTAGAACGTGAACCTTTGTCCCTGTCTCAAACTTCTGGCCAACTCAAACAGGTTTTCCTCCAGAATTGCCCTATATTTAGTGCCATCCATCTTTCCTTCAGTCCTGACCAGCTTTCCTGTCCCTACAGATGAAAAACATCCCCACAGCATGATGCTGCCACCACCATGCTTCACTGTAGGAATGGTGTTCTCAGGGTGATGGGAAGTGTTGGGTTTGCACTACACATGGCATTTCCCATGATGGCCAAAAAGATAAATTTTTGTCTCATTTGACCAGAGAATCTTCTTCCGTGTGTTTGGGAAGTCTGCCACATGCTGTTGGCCAAAATCCAAATGTGATTTCTTAAGCAATGGCTTTTTTCTGGCCACTCTTCCATAAAGCCCCACTCTGTGGAGTGTATGGCTTAAAGTGGTCCTATGGACAGATACTCCCATCTCTGCTGTGGATCTTTGCAGCTCCTTCAGTGTTATTGTTGGTGTCTTTGTTGCATCTCTGATTAATGCCCTCCTTGCCCAGTCTGTGAGTTTTGGTGGGCAGCCTTTTCTTATCAGGTTTGTAGTGGTGCCATATTCTTTCCATGTTGCTATAATGGATTTAATGGTGCTCCCTGGGATATTCAAAGTTTGGGATATTTTTTATGACCCAACCCTGATCTATACTTCTCCACAACTGTCTCTGACCTGTTTGGAGCGCTCCTTGGTTTTCATGTTGCTTGCTTAGTAGTGTTGCAGAGTCAGGGTCCTTCCAGAACAGGTTGATTTATACAGACACCATGTGACAGATCATGTGACACTTTGATTGCACACACGTGGATCTTCTCATCTCATCTCCTCTAGCCGCTTTATCCTTCTACAGGGTCGCAGGCAAGCTGGAGCCTATCCCAGCTAACTACGGGCGAAAGGCGGGGTGCACCCTGGACAAGTCACCAGGTCATCACAGGGCTGACACATTGACACAGACAACCATTCACACTCACACCTACGGTCAATTTAGAGTCACCAGTTAACCTAACCTGCATGTCTTTGGACTGTGGGGGAAACCGGAGCACCCGGAGGAAACCCACGCGGACACGGGGAGAACATGCAAACTCCACACAGAAAGGCCCTCGCCAGCCACGGGGCTCAAACCCGGACCTTCTTGCTGTGGGGCGACAGCGCTAACCACTACACCACCGTGCCGCCTCACGTGGATGTTAATTAACTAATTATGTGACTTATGAAGTGAATTGGTTGGACCAGCTCTTATTTATGGGTTTCATACGAAAGGGGGTGAATACTTATGCATACTCCAGATTTCTGTTTTTTCATCTTAATTATTGTTTGTCACAATAAAACAAGTTTCACCTTTAAAGTTGTAGGCATGTTGTGTAAAATCAAATGGTGCTAATCCCCCCAAAATCCATTTTAATTCCAGCTTGTAATGCAGCAAAACAGGACAAACACTAAGGGGGATGAATACTTTTGCAAGACACTGTACATACTTATGGTTTAAACATTTTAACTAAATAAAAAATAATGCATATGAAATCACTAATGTGCAATAAAATGCAGATACCTTCATCAATAAATGTCTTCTGGAATACCAGCTACATTCAGCGATCGACAGAGGGGGGTCAGTGTACTGAAAGTTACACTTTACGATTTGCATTCTGTATTGCAGTACATCTTCACACAGAATGAATGAGATTGTCGATTGAGGCATGTAGAATCTTGTCCCATTCCTCTGCACAACTCTTGTGGAGTTCACGAGTACAGTATTTCTGGGAACAGGAACATGCTGATGTGCCCGATGGTCTACATCCCACAGACGCTCAGTAGGGGACACACCTAGTGAATAGAGAGGCCACTGAAGACCAGGGATGTTTTCAGCTTCCAGAAACTGTGCACATAACCTAGCGACATGAGAATTGCCCTCTCCCTGTAGACTTGTGACATCTGGGGCATTGTGATTTGTGACACATTTCATCTGGAGGACCTGGGGTGGCCTTTTATTGTCCCCAACATTAAGATGTGTCTGTGTACTGATGATACTGCTCAGACATTGTTTCAACTGGCCACACCGGTCTGTTGGTTGGATGATTTGAATGGGACTTTACTCATTACGGAGCAGATACAAAGAAATTGTTTTGTTCATTTCAAACCTACAAACAATGCAGGTCTATGCAAAAATAACAATGAAAACATTTCAACTTAAAAAATCTATACATAATTTCCCCTTTTGAAGGTGTTGCATTTATCCATCCATTATCTGTAGCCACTTATCCTGTCCTACAGGGTCACAGGCAAGCTGGAGCCTATCCCAGCTGACTATGGGCGAGAGGCGAGGTACACCCTGGACAAGTCACCTGGCCATTGCAGGGCTAACACAGAGACACAAACAACCATTCACACTCTCAGTCAATTTAGAGCCACCAATTAGCCTAACCTGCATGTCTTTGGAGGAAACCCACATGGACAGCATGCAAACTCCACACAGAAAGGCCCCCGCTGGCCACTGGGATCGAACCCAGGACCTTCTTGCTGTGAGGCGACAGTGCTAACCACTACACCACCATGCTTGCGTTTATAAATTTGTTTATTTAGTGTATATTTTCCTCCATGGACACATACCTGAGATCATTTGTTGTGGTGACATGGACCTTAAGACAAATGTAGATGGGAGGGCCACATTAGTCACTGAATGGGCGGCATGGTGGTGTAGCGGTTAGTACGGTCGCCTTACAGCAAGAAGGTTCTGGGTTCAAACCCAACGGCCGGCAAGAGCCTTTCTGTGTGGAGTTTGCATGTTGTCTGTGTGGGTTTCCTCTGGGTGCTCCGGTTTCCCCCACAATTCAAAGACATGCGGTTAGGTTAATATGGGACAGCCTTGGGCTGAGATGCCCTTGAGTGAGGCACCTAACTCCCAACTGCTCCCCAGGTGCTGTTAGCATGGCTGCCCACTGCTCTGGGTATGTGTGCGCGCTCATTGCTCACGTATGTGTTCACTGCTTCAGATGGGTTAAATGCAGAGAGGAAATTTCACAAGTATGTGATGAATAAAGTTGTGCTTTCTTTCTTGAAGACAGTTGTGCAAACTTGCTGATTGCTTCAGTGACTGCTGGAGGTGTGTTTGGCTTTTTGAAAAACAGGTTCTTCATATTACCTCGTTACATTCTATAGGTTAATCCATGTTTGCTCCTTTACTAACCCCAAATTGATGACTGATTTGCAGCTTGTCAATGAGACCCATGATGGTAATGCCAGTGTGTTAAAAAACTGCCTTTTCTACCCTCTATGCTTGAAATCACTTTGAATGAGGTTTTATATTATTTATATTTTTAATTCAGAAATAAAATGACAGTGGCTAAAGTCTAAACATGGTTTAATGACATGATGCGTAAAAAGAAAATAATGTTTAAATGCACTGCTTTCTACTCTTACACACTCATGGAGCTTTTATTCATACGCCCAGAGACATTCAAAATGGTGAAATAATAAAAAGGCAATTAAAAAAAAAGTCACATGGATGGTTATCTCATAAGAGACAACTATAATATTCTAGGTATCGCTCTCTTCAGAAATAAACTTTTTCTCTGCTAAACAAAAGTGATTTTTTTTATACTTGTAGAAGCACCATGGGAAGCACAGTGGTGTAGTGGTTAGTATTGTCACCTCACAGCAAGAAGGTTCTGAGTTCAAACCCAGTGCCCAACAGGGGCCTTTCTGTGTCGAGTTTGCATGTTCTCCCCGTGTCTGTATGGGTTTCCTTCGGGTGCTCCGGTTTCCCTCAAAGACATGCAGTTACAGTGGTGCTTGAAAGTTTGTGAACCCTTTAGAATTCTCTATATTTCTGCATGAATATGACCTAAAACATCATCAGATTTTTCACACAAGTCCTAAAAGTAGATAAAGAAAACCCAATTAAACAAATGAGACAAAAGTATACTTGGTCATTTATTTATTGAGGAAAATGATCCAATATTACATATCTGTGAGTGGCAAAAGTATGTGAACCTCTAGGATTAGCAGTTAATTTGAAGGTGAAATTAGAGTCAGGTGTTTTCAATCAACAGGATGACAATCAGGTGTGAGTGGGCACCCTGTTTGATTTAAAGAACATGGATCTATCAAAGTCTGATCTTCACAACACGTGTTTGTGGAAGTGTATCATGGCACAAACAAAGGAGATTTCTGAGGACCTCAGGAAAAGCGTTGTTGATGCTCATCAGGCTGGAAAAGGTTACAAAACCATCTCTAAAGAGTTTGGACTCCACCAATCCACAGGCAGACAGACTGTATACAAATGGAGGAAATTCAAGACCATTGTTACCCTCCCCAGGAGTGGTCGACCAACAAAGATCACTCCAAGAGCAAGGTGTGTAATAGTTGGCGAGGTCACAAAGGACCCCAGGGTAACTTCTAAGCAACTGAAGGCCTCTCTCACATTGGTTAATGTTAACCATCAGGAGAACACTGAACAACAATGATGTGCATGGCAGGGTGGCAAGGAGAAAGCCACTGCTCTCCAAAAAGAACATTGCTGCTCGTCTGCAGTTTGCTAAAAGATCACGTGGACAAGCCAGAAGACTATTGGAAAAATGTTTTGTGGATGGAGGAAACCAAAATAGAACTTTTTGGTTTAAATGAGAAGCATTATGTTTGGCGAAAGGAAAAAACACTGCATTCCAGCATAAGAACCTTATCCCATCTGTGAAACATGGTGGTGGTAGTATCATGGTTTGGGCCCGTTTTGCTGCATCTGGGCCAGGACGGCTTGCCATCATTGATGGAACAATGAATTCGGAATTATAATCAACGAATTTGATTTTTTCTCCATAGGGGTCACCAAAAACCCCTATGGAGAAAAAAAAAAAAAAAAAAATCAAGGCCTGTGATGTCGCCCGGTATGACGTAGCCGGGGCCCCACCCTAGAGCCAGGTCCGGGGTTGGGGCTCGTATGCGAGCGCTTGGTGGCCGGGCCTTTGCCCATGGGGCCCGGCCGGGCTCAGCCCGAAGAGGTGACGTGGGCCCGACCTCCTGTGGGTTTACCACCCACAGAGGTAGCAGTAGGGGATTGGTGCAGTGTGGATTGGGTGGCAGTCGAAGGCAGGGGCCTCGACGACCTGATCCCCGGACACAGCGGCTGGCTGTTGGGACATGGAATGTCACTTTTCTGGGGGGGAAAGAGCCTGAGCTTGTGCGGGAGGTTGAGAAGTACCGGCTAGAGATAGTCGGGCTCACCACGCACAGCTTGGGCTCTGGAACCCAGCTCCTCGAGAGGGGCTGGACTTTCCACTTCTCTGGAGTCGCCCGTGGTGAGCGATGGCGGGCTGGTGTGGGCTTGCTTATAGCTCCCCAGCTCAGCCGCCATGTGTTGGAGTTTACCCCAGTGAACGAGAGGGTCGCCTCTCTGCGCCTTCGGATTGGGGAGAAGGCTCTTGCTGTTGTTTGTGCCTACGGGCCAAATAGCAGTATAGAGTATCCGGCCTTCTTGGAGTCCCTGGGAGAGGTACTGAGGGGTGCTCAGACTGGGGACTCCATTGTGCTACTGGGGGACTTCAATGCTCACGTGGGCGATGACGGTGACACCTGGAGGGGCGTGGTTGGGAGGAACGGTCTCCCTGATCTGAACCCGAGTGGTGTTTTGTTATTGGACTTCTGTGCTAGGCACGGTTTGTCCATAACGAACACCATGTTCGAGCATAGGGGTGTCCATAAGTGCACGTGGCACCAGGACACCTTAGGTCGGAGATCGATGATCGACTTTGTAGTCGTTTCATCTGATCTCCGGCCCTATGTCTTGGACACTCGGGTGAAGAGAGGGGCTGAGCTGTCAACTGATCACCACCTGGTGGTGAGTTGGATCCGCTGGCGGAGGAGGAAGCTGGACAGACCTGGCAGGCCCAAATGTATGGTGAGGGTCTGCTGGGAACGTCTGGCCGAGCACTCTGTTGGGGAGGTCTTTAACTCCCACCTCCGGGAGAGCTTTTCCCAGCTTCCGAGGGAGGCGGGGGACATTGAGTCTGAGTGGACCATGTTCTCTACCTCCATTGTGGATGCAGCTGTTCGGAGCTGTGGCCACAAGGTCTCCGGTGCCTGTCGTGGCGGCAATCCCCGAACCTGGTGGTGGACACCGGAAGTAAGAGATGCCGTCAAGCTGAAGGAGTCCTATCGGGCCATGTTGACCTCCGGGACTCCTGAGGCAGCTGACGGGTATCGGCAGGCCAGGCGTGCTGCAGCTCGGGCAGTTGCGGAGGCAAAAACTCGGAACTGGGAGGAGTTCGGGGAGGCCATGGAGAAGGACTATCGGTCGGCCTCGAAGAAATTCTGGCAAACCGTCTGGCACCTCAGGAGGGGGAAGCAGTACTCTGCCAACACTGTTTACAGTGCGGGTGGGGAGCTGTTGACCTCGACTGGGGACATTGTCGGGCGGTGGAAGGAATACTTTGAGGATCTCCTCAATCCCACCGTCATGTCTTCCACTGAGGAGACTGAGGCTGATGACTCAGTGGTGGACTCGTCCATTACCCAAGCCGAAGTTACTGAGGTGGTTTGCAAGCTCCTTGGTGGCAAGGCACTGGGGGTGGATGAGATCCGCCCTGAGTATCTCAAGTCTCTGGATGTTGTGGGGCTGTCTTGGTTGACACGCCTCTGCAACATCGCGTGGCAGTCGGGGACAGTGCCTCTGGAGTGGCAGACTGGGGTGGTGGTCCCTCTTTTTAAGAAAGGGGACCGGAGAGTGTGCTCCAATTATAGGGGAAATCACACTTCTCAGCCTCCCAGGGAAGGTTTACTCCAGGGTACTGGAGAGGAGAATTCGACCAAATAGTCGAACCTCGGATCCAGGAGGAACAATGCGGTTTTCGTCCTGGTCGCGGAACACTGGACCAGCTCTATACCCTTCATAGGGTGCTCGAGGGTTCATGGGAGTTTGCCCAACCAGTCCACATGTGCTTTGTGGATCTGGAGAAGGCATTCGACCGTGTCCCCCGTGGTATTCTGTGGGGGGTGCTTCGGGAGTATGGGGTTCAGGGCTCTTTGCTAAGGGCTGTCCGGTCCCTGTACGAACGGAGCAGGAGTCTGGTTCACACTGCCGGCAGTAAGTCAGACCTGTTCCCAGTGCATGTTGGACTCCGGCAGGGCTGCCCTTTGTCACCGGTTCTGTTCATAATTTTTATGGACAGAATTTCTATGCGCAGCCAGGGGCCGGAAGGAATCCTGTTTGGGAACCACAGGATTTCATCTCTGCTTTTTGCGGATGATGTCCTGTTGGCTTCTTCAAACCAGGACCTTCAGCATGCACTGGGACGGTTTGCAGTCGAGTGTGAAGCGGCTGGGATGAGAATCAGTACCTCCAAGTCCGAGGCCATGGTTCTCGACCGGAAAAGGGTGGCTTGCCCTCTCCAGGTTGGTGGAGAAGTCCTGCCTCAAGTGGAGGAGTTTAAGTATCTCGTGATCTTGTTCACGAGTGAGGGAAGGATGGAGCGTGAGATCGACAGGCGGATCGGTGCAGCCTCCGCAGTGATGCGGTCGCTTTACCGGTCCGTCGTGGTGAAGGAGCTGAGCCAAAAGGCGAAGCTCTCAATTTACCGGTTGATCGACGTTCCGACTCTCACCTATGGTCATGAGTTTTGGGTAATGACCGAAAGAACAAGATCGCGGATACAAGCGGCGGAAATGAGTTTCCTTCGCAGGGTGGCTGGGCGCTCCCTTAGAGATAGGGTGAGAAGCACAGTCACTCGGGAGGAGCTCGGAGTAGAGCCGCTGCTCCTCCACATCGAGAGGAATCAGCTGAGGTGGCTCGGGCATCTTTTTCGGATGCCTCCTGGACGCCTCCCTGGGGAGGTGTTCCAGGCATGTCCCCCCGGGAGGAGGCCCCGGGGAAGACCCAGGACACGCTGGAGGGACTATGTCTCTCGGCTGGTCTGGGAACGCCTTGGTGTTCTTCCCGAGGAGCTGGCCGAGGTGTCTGGGGAAAGGGAAGTTTGGGCTTCTATGCTTAGACTGCTGCCTCCGCGACCCGGTCCCGGATAAGCGGAAGACGACGAGACGAGACCAACGAATTCTAAAGGAAAATGTCAGGACATCTGTCCATAAACTGAATCTCAAGACAAGGTGGGTCATGCAGCAAGACAACGACCCAAAGCACACAAGTCATTCTACCAAAGAATGGTTAAAGAAGAATAAAAGTTAATGTTTTGGAATGGCCAAGTCAAAGTCCTGACCTTAATCCAACTGAAATGTTGCGGAAGGACCTGAAGCGAGCAGTTCATGTGAGGAAACCCACCAACATCCCAGAGTTGAAGCTGTTCTGTACAGAGGAATGGGCTAAAATTCCTCCAAGCCGGTGTGCAGGACTGATCAACAGTTACCGGAAACGTTTAGTTGCAGTTATTGCTGCACAAGGGGGTCACACCAGATACTGAAAGCAAAGGTTCACATACTTTTGCCACTCACAGATATGTAAATATTGGATCATTTTCCTCAATAAATAAAATCACCAATTATAATATTTTGTCTCATTTGTTTAACTGGGTTCTCTTTATCTACTTTTAGGACTTGTGTGAAAATCTGATGTTTTAGGTCATATTTATGCAGAAATACAGAAAAAATTCTCAAGTGTTCACAAACTTTCAAGCACCACTGTAGGTTAACATGGGGCAGCCTTGGGCTGAAGTGCCCTTGAGCAAGGCACCTAACCACTGCTTCAAATGGGTTAAAGGCAGAGGAGAAATTTCACTGTGCTTGAGGGTGCATGTGACAAAGGCTACTTCTCATCTCATTATCTCTAGCCGCTTTATCCTTCTACAGGGTCGCAGGCAAGCTGGAGCCTATCCCAGCTGACTACGGGCGAAAGGCGGGGTACACCCTGGACAAGTCGCCAGTTCATCACAGGGCTGACACATAGACACAGACAACCATTCACACTCACATTCACACCTACGGTCAATTTAGAGTCACCAGTTAACCTAACCTGCATGTCTTTGGACTGTGGGGGGAAACCGGAGCACCCGGAGGAAACCCACGCGGACACGGGGAGAACATGCAAACTCCACACAGAAAGGCCCTCGCCGGCCACGGGGCTCGAACCCGGACCTTCTTGCTGTAAGGCGACAGCGCTAACCACTACACCACCGTGCCGCCAGGCTACTTCTTATTTTTAAATAAATAAATAAATAATACCAAAAACAAAAAACAGCATATTATACTTTCAATCTGCAGGGAAAAAGAAAAAAAAAAAAATCTACTCAGGAAGCCACAATGATGGTTTCAGCATTTGCAGTACATTTAACCCCAAAATAATTCACCTTCTACAATAACCTCATGTACTGACAAAAGAAATGTCATTATGCAAGTGTTTAAAAAGAGAAAAAAAAAAGCCAAGATATTCACACCTGCCAGATGATTTGCATATAAATGTTCTTTAATTGCAGCAAATGCTAACCAGGTCAAGGAGGCTTACTGCATAGCATAATCTAACTGCTTGTCAGATTGCTCTTAAGAGAGCACCCATTTCATTATTAATAAAACTATTGGCACCCCAATAAAAGATGAACAATAATTTTCTCCATGTTAGAGAAACAATTTAATTTAATTGCACTCAGGAAACTAACAGGCTTCAAGTACATTTAGCTCCATGTGCAATACGGAGAATGGTTCAAGACGATGACTACGTTGTGTTAGTTAAAATGATGTGTCCATACCAGCAAACTATATAGGTGGCTTGCTGGAATAAAGACATTGCTCTCATCAAGCATCAAATGGCTCAAATTTCTTGAAAGATTGCAATTGAAGTCTGAGTAAAATCAGGTTGCATGGTCAGAGGTGACAATCTGGAGCAAAAACAATTAAAAAAAAAAAAAAAGTGGGTTGGGTATGAAAGACTCAAGGTCATACTGAAAAGAAGCCAATCCTCACTGTGAAATCCGGCAGTAGATACATGATGATGCGGGGCTCCTTAATTGTGTTACGCTCATTAGGACAATCATGGACTCCAAAATGCACAAAAACCTTTCAGGTCAATATCACAGTGTATATATTCAAAGCCACACAAAAACTGACCACTGAATCAAGCTTTTGTAATGACCAACATCAGTCCCCTGTCGTAAACCCCATTAAAAGCCTGTGGCAATAGCTGACCAAGACAGTACACCAAGCACTTGAACATCTGCAAGTAGTTTGTACAGAGAAATGCTTTTAAATTCATTTAAACGTGTTCTTCCACCTCATGCAGCATCACTAGAAAAGTATTAGTGTCCTTATCTTGGCAAAAGGTGCTTGCACAAACTACTACACATGCTGTAGTGTAGGAATTTTACCCCTTTTAATTTTCCTCACTAAAATGTTATATTTCTCTAAACAAATTGTTTCCCCAGGAAATATTAGACTATAAGATCACCTTGGCATTTCAGAGCACCTCGCCCAAGATTCAATCCAGTAGTTTTTCCATTAGTACACAGTGGCCTTACTTAAATAGACCAACACATGATGTATTTTGCATATAAAGTGTCAAACGTGCATGCTAATTTGACTTTGATTCAAATCAGCATGCACAATTTGACCCAGATTACCAGTTTATATGAATCATAAACTAAGACTTGCGATCACAAATAGGCTGTTTAGTTCTAGTGAATGTCTGTGACCTATTTTCAATTGGGCTTTTCCCCAAGTTATCAAGTCAATCTATTCAATTCATGTAATTTAAAACAATCCAGAAAAAAAAAAAAAAAACCTTGCTAACTAACTCAGTTCTTAAGTCTATTAACATTCAGGTGGGCTTTATTCAAAGACAAAACACACAAAATAGTACATTTTGTTTTTGCTGTTAAACACAGCAGGATGAAAGTCAGACAATTACCATTCATCTTCAGTACCCACTCTCCACGGATTTGGTGTCCGTGTGTGTAATTGTGTACCATTGTATCATTTGGATGTCAGGCATTATGATGCTATACTTGGTACTGGCTACCAACATGGTAATTGTGACAATGAGTGTAGTTTAATTTTCCAGAAGCATGTATGAGGAGTGAAATATTCATGTCGTGAGATGCAACTCAGTCGATTTTGTTTGGTTGTGTTTGTGAAACCTCTTTGACAGCATCAGACAGTACAGACTAGATATTCGATACAATATACTGACTTATTCCAACAGTGAAATAACGTATAACAATGTTCGTTTTTAATATTCAATATTTATTAAAGATGGTCCAAATCCAAACACACAAAATGGTCCCATGATGCATATTAAATGGATTCTACATATTCTGACCCACTTCTCACTCAAATTCATCTTCTCAAATACGCCACCTAGAGAGAAGGGGGGGGGGAAACCATGGTTCAGAATACTGTGCGGTGTTTCATAAACAGTACAAAATATTGGATATTAGAAACACTATCTTCATTCTATGCAACACCCCCCTGCTGACATATCTGTGCGTTTTGAAATAGATCTTGCAAAATTAGCATCTGCGATTTGCTTCCACATCAAATACTTAAACTAGTTTAACACACTTCTAAACATAAGGAATGGGCCAGAAACATTGCATCTGCCATGACGCAAGTGTTTGCCAAGCAGGTTTTGCTTCCTGTGATGGATGAGGGGGTTAAGTTGAGCTCAAGGAGCAGTCCCTGGACAGCGTTACTCAAGGCCCATCATTTTTTACAAAGATAATAATCCGTGTACATAATACATTACATCCATTATAAACACTCAAAGAGAACTGGGGAATAAAACATTGGTTAAAAGCCTTGGAATATTACAGTATGTGCATCTAGAGGCACATGTTTTATATAGTTGTGAAATTTCAACAGTGAATAAAATGTTAATATTAAGAAATGAATGAGGAAACATTTCCAAATACTACGACTCTGTGGCCAATAATAACAACCTTTAGATCCCAGAAGACTCTTGTTTAGGTGCGGAATCTCCTGAGCCAAGCTATGTAAGGTACAAGTCTTAGATCAGTAAAGGCAGTCATGCTGCGTGCCCTTTTGATGGTTACGCGCTGACATTTGATTATCTGAACCCTTCAAACTTGGCAAGGTGACTGAAGACTAATATTTCTCTTGATGAAAGAAGCTTGAATGGCTGATGCACTACAGGAGGGAAAGTCACTCACTAGGAAGAATGGAGGAATGCTTGCTGAAGCTGAGAACAATTCATTTCAGACCAGCAGCAACGTTACTGATGTTAGAAAGGTCTGAGCAGTGTCTAAATTATCCCACACGGTCAATAATAATGAGATAACATAGTACTGAGCTCATCATGCATGCTGTAGCCAGCTACAACATTAGCGCCATCCAGTAGAGCATTTATCTTGTAGCATATCAGCAGCTCCCTTTCCTTTCAGCTTCACGTTTTCTACTCTCAGTTTTTGCAGTGTTGATAAATGAGAAGTGCCATTCTTTATTCACAATGGCAGAAATGCTATTCACTGCTATAAATACTTTTCAGCCCATTAGCCAAGGATGTCTCGGGCAGAAGAATGCATAGTGTTGATGATACCGAGCGAAAAATGTGTTCTTGGCGAAGAACTACTTGAGCTGTCTTTGAAATCCGTATTTTCTTGTATTAAAACATGTGCACACACTCTTGGCTAGCTTAAGCAGAACGAGAGTTTTATGTCACTCATGTTCACAGTGCGCTGTGCAGATAAGTCTCCAGACAGAGCACTCAGCTCCATCTCCTGCAACTCAATCTGAACTCCATCATCTGATTACCGTGGCCCTCGACCCAGTGGCATCAGCACCAGAACACTCTGTTAAAGTGTGTAAACTCACAACTGCTCAAGTACTCTCTACTTTTTCCACTCTGGCATCCCATGCTTGCTTTCACACTGACCATCTGAATCTTTCTGCTTTTCTCTCACTGGACTGCATCAAACGGTCATCAACACAACAGTCTTATTTATGCAGCCTGTTTGTGTTTGTGGAATAACAGGACCCGTACATGCAAATAAAAACGTCACTACTTGTTTCAGCCCCTGCCTGCAAGTTATAACGGCCACTCGCACAGACAGCTTCACAGTGGGCAGTTCTAAAATTACTGCATTACGTGACAAATAGGGTGTTCACACGGCACATATTTGCATCGATGCTGCACCGATGTATTTTGTTGCGATATATCTTACACCGGTGTAAATTTTGCGCAGCGTTCACACGTCACAACCCTGCTTACTAGAGAGAAGCGTGTTAGCACCGGTGCAGCCCCGCTTGCGGTCACACGGCAGTTTCTGCGACCGTGTTATAGTAGCAAAAACTTTATTACTATCATTTCCTTTGATAGTAATAAAGTTTTGATATTTCCTTTTATTACTATCATTTCCTATCATTATTACTATCATTTCCGATAGTAATAATGCGGAAATGAAATATGCGCATGCGTGAAAATGTACTTCTTTTTCCCGGTCGTCATGGCATCACCAAGCGCCGGGAAAACAACGTGGATGAAGACACCAGTGTTGCCAGATATTGCTGACGTTTTCCAGCCCGAAATATGTTCAAATCCGCCAAAATGCACTTAAAACTGCCCAATCTGGCAACACTGGAAGACACGCAGTTCTGTTGTTGTTGATATTCGCCATTTTGGAAGCGCAAAATACCAGGATGCAAATTATGCAATGCCCGTATGTAATCAACTCTCCTCACGCGTAGCGAGTCTACCCCTGTAGCGTTCAGACGTCCCATTTTATATCGGTGCTGCCCCGCAAACTAGCATTTACTCCGGAGTAAATTTCTTAAACCACCTCCCGAGCAGGGTTAGATTTGCACCGGTTTAAGCAGCTTTCAGGGGCTACACCGGTATAACTTTGTACCGTGTGACCGCTCTACCGGGGCAGCCCCGGTGCTACACCGGAGTAAAAGTTGCCGTGTGAACACCCCTAAAGAGGATGCACTTTTTTTGCACCAGAGGTCACTGAAAGTAACTGTAGTGCACTTCATAATAGTAGTAGATGAAATAAAATTAAATGTTAATTAATTAAAAGGTTTCACATCCTGCAACATGAGAAGACATTTGCTTATACATCTGATGGGGGACTTTTGTTAGACATATCCCATTTCTGTGGAAACTTTGCGTGCTTCATTTAAACGTCATTCACTTGTTCGTTCATGTTCATTCCATCCAGTCTAACCACCCATCTCATTCTGTTTTTACCCAGCTCAAGCCTGAATACCACTTAATGAGCGATACTGAAAATGGGGCATACCGTAACTAACAAGGTTTTCGGACTAATTACGATCCTCTCTAATAGAGGATGCAGCAGACACACTGGTGAACTTTTGTTAGGTTTTCTGTGACACTCTCTAGATATGAAATCAGGTAATGCCCCTATTCAAAGCTCTCAGCTCTCTCTGGAGGGAACTGGCATGTCTTTGCATGTTTTCTAAAATGTCGATTGGCAGATACTGTGATCACTAGTGAACAGCAAACACACCGTACATTAACAACAAGTTGGAATCAATGCCACACTTGGAATACATCAGAATTGTAGATCTATACATCATGCTGCAAATATGACAGTGGTGCTTGAAAGTTTGTGAACCCTTTAGAATTCTGCATAAATATGACCGAAAACATCATCAGATTTTTACACAAGTCCTAAAAGTAGATAAAGAAAACCCAGTTAAACAAACAAGACAAAAAGATTATACTTGGCCATTTATTTACTGAGGAAAATGATCCAATATTACATATCTGTGAGTGGCAAAAGTACGTGAACCTCTAGGATTAGCAGTTAATTTGAAGGTGAAATTAGAGTCGGGGGCGGCAAGGTGGTGTAGTGGTTAGCACTGTCGCCTCACAGCAAGAACCTCACACCGGGTTCGAGCCCCGTGGCCGGCAAGGGCCTTTCTGTGCAGAGTTTGCATGTTCTCCCTGTGTCCGCGTGGGTTTCCTCCGGGCGCTCCGGTTTCCCCCACAGTCCAAAGACATGCAGGTTAGGTTAACTGGTGACTCTAAATTGACCATAGGTGTGTGTGAGAATGGTTGTCTGTGTGTCGGCCCTGTGATGACCTGGCGACTTGTCCAGGGTGTACCCCGCCTTTCACCCATAGTCGGCTGGGATAGGCTCCAGCTTGCCTGCGACCCTATAGAACAGGATAAAGCAGCTAGAGATAATGAGATGAATTAGAGTCAGGGTGTTTTCAATCAATGGAATGACAATCAGGTGTGAGTGGGCACCCTGTTTTATTTAAAGAACAGGGATCTATCAAAGTCTGATCTTCACAACACATGTTTGTGGAAGTGTATCATGGCACGAACAAAGGAGATTTCTGAGGACCTCAGAAAAAGCACTGTTGATGCTCATCAGGCTGGAAAAGGTTACAAAACCATCTCTAAAGAGTTTGGACTCCACCAATCCACAGTCAGACAGATTGTGTACAAATGGAGGAAATTCAAGACCATTGTTACCCTCTCCAGGAGTGGTTGACCAACAAAGATCACTCCAAGAGCAAAGCGTGTAATAGCTGGCAAGGTCACAAAGGACCCCAGGGTAACTTCTAAGCAACTGAAGGCCTCTCTCACATTGGCTAATGTTAATGTTCATGAGTCCACCATCAGGAGAACACTGAACAACAGTGGTGTGCATGGCAGGGTTGCAAGGAGAAAATCACTGCTCTCCAAAAAGAACATTGCTGCTCGTCTGCAGTTTGATAAAGATCATGTGGACAAGCCAGAAGACTATTGGAAAAAAGTGGTTTTGTAGACGGATGAGATCAAAATAGAACTTTTTGGTTTAAATGAGAAGCGTTATGTTTGGAGAAAGGAAAAACACTGCATTCCAGCATAAGAACCTTATCCCATCTGTGAAACATGGTGGTGGTAGTATCATGGTTTGGGCCCGCTTGTCTGCATCTGGGCCAGGATGGCCTGCCAGCATTGATGGAACAATGAATTCTGAATGATACCAGCGAATTCTAAAGGAAAATGTCAGGACATCTGTCCACGAACTGAATCTCAAGAGAAGGTGGGTCATGCAGCAAGACAACGACCTGAAGCACACAAGTTCTACCAAAGAATAGTTAAAGAAGAATAAGAATGGCCAAGTCAAAGTTCTGACCTTAATCCAATTGAAATGTTGTGGAAGGACCTGAAGCGAGCAGTTCATGTGAGGAAACCTACCAAAATCCCAGAGTTGAAGCTGATCTGTACAGAGGAATGGGCTAAAATTCCTCCAAGCCGGTGTGCAGGACTGATCAACAGTTACCGGAAATGTTTAGTTGCAGTTATTGCTGCACAAGGGGGGGGGGTGTCACACCAGATACTGAAAGCAAAGGTTCACATACTTTTGCCACTCACAGATCTGTAATATTGGATCATTTTCCTCAAATAAGTTACCAAGTATAATATTTTTGTCTCATTTGTTTAACTGGGTTCTCTTTATCTACTTTTAGGACTTGGGTGAAAATCTGATGTTTTAGGTCATATTTATGCAGAAATATAGAAAATTCTAAAGGGTTCACAAACTTTCAAGCACCACTGTAATAGCAATACTAACTAATGGCCAAAAAAAAAAAAAAATCTAGGAGTTGGACAGGTGAATGACACTCCCTGTATAGCACTATGCGTATGGACACAGCAATGTTATTCATATGATATTCCTCAGAGTACATTTGCACATCTGAGCGTGCAAAGCATTATCCACTAGGGGGCGGGTCATAGCTGAAGCATTTTTTACCTGGCAATTTTCCATGTTGATCTGATTAATTCAGGCCAACTATTCTGGGATGCATATTTGTCACTGTGGGACAACAAGCTTTCTGCTATTTGCTGTGGTGTAATAAGCTGGGTCACAAATTAAATACTAGGATTTTACACTTAAAGTGCGACTCTAATAGATTCAGAAGGTTAGTAGGCAGAACATACTTTTGGGTGGGTGATACATGATTGATTTGAACAAACTCAAACACTTGCTGTTCCATGGGGAAATTATCGTAGATGTATGTGATTTAAGTGATATGCTTACCAATACTCTCGAATGGTTCATACACAAGTATGTGACTTGAGATACAGGTCTAGTTTGTTCAGTCGAGTGTTGATGTTGCATCACTGCGTTATATTTGACATGTCATGTTTGTTTCTAAGAATAGGCTGAATATTCAAGTGCAAAGCTGGCTGAAAGTGTGCTAGTAAAGTTCAGAGGGAATATAAGGCCCAGGAGGGTAATTCTGACCTGGTAGCAGTTCATTGAGCACAGTGAGGAGGGCAGTGTTTTGGTAGAGGATCTCAGGAGCTGCAGCACCTCCTCACATGTGCCCTGGGGGAGGATCAGAGGGTGAACACTGATATCCTTCTCCCATGCATCAACAGCTCTACAGAGACAGATACAGAGGGGGGAGGGGGGAGGAGCACAAGCGACTGAGACATAAATTACATTAATCAGACAGTTTGAAATATGACAATTTTAATTATGTCAAGGCAATCTGTCAGTGCTGAACGGAGAATGAGAACATGGCAGAGGGAGAGCATAGCAAAGAGACTGATGTCCTGTCACATTATGGCAATGATCTATCCAGGACATTTCAGTGACATTTAGCCATCTGTGCTGCAGTTCTGCAGGAAACCCGAAACTGTGCTCTTAAAGTAAAACTCGGCAGTGCGGCTCACAGAAAAAGCACAATGCCAGCAAAAAAATTTCAGCAAACACTTTTGTCATTCTGACAGCATGGACGTACACTTAAGAGTAATATGGTGCAGCTTGGAAGATGCACTCTGTGGCTGTCTGCTACTCTCACCATTTCTGTAGTGACAACTGCTTCAAACTGACAACGTTTCACATCCATGCATGCGCAAACTTTATCAAATTCACTCACAGGATGTGAACGTCAGAGCACTGTGTTATACTGAGACATGGAATAATATAGTGCAGTGCATATACTGGGAGGTTGGACTAATATTGCTGGGTAGAAGTTGGAATACTGCAAGCATACAAGTCTGAATACTGCTTGTGTCTCTGGAGCTGGTTCGATGTACTGTATGCATTAATGGATGTAATGCGTTATATGTTCAGACAGTTCTGGGTAATATTAGATTCCAGGGTTAAATTTGCAATGCAACAAATATAAATCCAATTTAAAATGAAAACTGGGGAAAAAAGAAATCATGCACTGCTAATTAAAAACAGGAACATCCAACCTAAAAGAAGAAGAAGAAAGAAAAAACAAAACATCCTGAAGTATTCATTTCATTAGACCAGACATCAGAAATTATAATCAAGGAGCTGGGCGAGAAGAGCATAAGATGTGAATTTATGACTTACTCATCCTGTTGACCATGAGTGCAGGGGAGGTAAAGGACTTTGATTGCCCTAACTGCCTGGCGTGACTGATGCTTATTGGGATGACGGTCACTGGCGGAGATGAGGATGTCACTGCTGATGGCTTTCTCAGAGAATGAAGCGATCAGTGTGTCCATGTTCAAGAGCCAAAGCTGGGGATATTAAAAGAGCAACATTAACCACAAGAATATTCTCAAGGATGTGTGTCATGGAATGTAAGCATACAGTATATCAGCACAAGATTAAATACATAAATAAATAAAACAAGAACTTTAATTCAATACGTATAGCACTTTTAACAAACGGTCACAAAGCAGCTTCACAGAACTGTAGACATTCCAGATACAAATGTTACAGATACAAATTTATCCCTTTCAACTTCCACTGTTTAGAAAGGTGTGAGATTTAGAGTGGCCTTACCATGATCACAGCTTTACCATCTGGTGTCTGGATGGAAAAGCGAAATATGCTTTGAGCAGATGACAGCTCAACAAGTCTGGAACCAAGGGCTCTCTCTAGGAACTGTTGCCTGGATAAGAAAATGATCAGAATTAAACATGTAAAAACAATTAGCTAAATCTTAACTGCAGCCCTGAAGGACTCCGATACCCCACACATCAGCCAAGCCTGGGAAGTAACTAGTGAGTTTAAATCAGGGACGCCTGAAAGAAACTGTGCTGGACTTCAAGACTGAAATGAATGACCCCTGATTTCAACACATTTACACGCTGCAGTAAGTATTTAGGTGTGCTGTACAGAAAATTTGACAGTACTTGCCTATTTTGTGACAGGGTACCCTCTGCATCTTCACTTCGCCTTACCACCACTTCAGTTATATAGAATTTTAAAACCTCTGCAACAGAAGCATATTTATTTTGCATAAAATTTGCAGACACGAGTTTGAATATAATTCAATCTGTGTATTATTGGCATTGTATGAAGGAAAAAAAAAAAAAAACCAAGAAGTTGTTGTTAGTTTTGTGAAACAGAATGCAATGTGGGGCGGCACGGTGGTGTAGTGGTTAGCGCTGTCGCCTCACAGCAAGAAGGTCCGGGTTCGAGCCCCGTGGCCGGCGAGGGCCTTTCTGTGCGGAGTTTGCATGTTCTCCCCGTGGGTTTCCTCCGGGTGCTCCGGTTTCCCCCACAGTCCAAAGACATGCAGGTTAGGTTAACTGGTGACTCTAAATTGACCGTAGGTGTGAATGTGAGTGTGAATGGTTGTCTGTGTCTATGTGCCAGCCCTGTGATGACCCGGCGACTTGTCCAGGGTGTACCCCGCCTTTCGCCCGTAGTCAGCTGGGATAGGCTCCAGCTTGCCTGTAGAACAGGATAAAGCGGCTACAGATAATGAGATGAGATGAGAATGCAATGTGATGAGGAGACCACAGCGCCACAGATCCAACCATGGTGTAACGTGAAAATACGGAACGTCATCGTATTTCTCTCAAGCAGGCCATTTTTGGCCTCAAAGATATTTTGGCTGCCTGCAAAGTTTCACTTCTCAGTGCCACATTCAACACCTACTACATACTGTGAAGTAATAACTTTTCTTAATAGCTTTCTTGAAGAATTCTGCTCCTTCAGTGTTCACTTGCTGAGAACTGTTTCGGCATCATTTATTTCCTTTGTTCAATTTTATTGGAATTTTATTGGATTTTAACATTTAATGAACAAAGTCATGGTCGTCGTGGTTACTACAGAGGGATGACAAATTAAAGGAACACTATGGACCCCAGGCCAGAGGTCACAATTTCCCACATTCTGATGTCTGACGTGAACATTAACTAAAGCTCTTGAACTGCATCTTCGTGCCTTTATGCACTGCAGCCAAATGATTCCCTAATTGGACATGCATGAAATGTACAGATGTTCCTCATAAAGTGGACAGTGTACACATCTGGAGTACCTTTTTTCTATGAACTTAAACAGATACCTGGGAACTATGTACTGTGAATAAATTTGAGGACTACTTCTAAAAGCCCTATATACAGTGGGGCAAAAAAGTATTTAGTCAGCCACCAATTGTGCAAGTTCTCCCACTTAAAAAGATGAGAGAGGCCTGTAATTTTCATCATAGGTACACTTCAACTATGAGACACAGATTGGGGGGGAAAAAATCCAGGAAATCACATTGTAGGATTTTTAATGAATTAACTGGTAAATTCCTCGGTAAAATAAGTATTTGGTCACCTACAAACAAGCAAGATTTCTGGCTCTCACAGACCTGTAACAACTTCTTTAAGAGGCTCCTCTGTCCTCCACTCGTTACCTGTATTAATGGCACCTGTTTGAACTCGTTATCAGTATAAAAGACACCTGTCCACAACCTCAAACAAACAGTCACACTCCAAACTCCACTATGGCCAAGACCAAAGAGCTGTCAAAGGACACCAGAAACAAAATTGTAGACCTGCACCAGGCTGGGAAGACTGAATCTGCAATAGGTAAGCAGCTTGGTGTGAAGAAATCAACTGTGAGAGCAATTATTAGAAAATGGAAGACATACAAGACCACTGATAATCTGCCTCAATCTGGGGCTCCACGCAAGATCTCACCCCGTGGGGTCAAAATGATCACAAGAACGGTGAGCAAAAATCCCAGAACCACACGGGGGGACCTAGTGAATGACCTGCAGAGAGCTGGGACCAAAGTAACAAAGGCTACCATCAGTAACACACTACGCCGCCAGGGACTCAAATCCTGCAGTGCCAGACGTGTCCCCCTGCTTAAGCCAGTACATGTCCAGGCCCGTCTGAAGTTTGCTAGAGAGCATTTGGATGATCCAGAAGAGGATTGGGAAAATGTCATTTGGTCAGATGAAACCAAAATAGAACTTTTTGGTAAAAACTCAACTTGTGTTTGGAGGAGAAAGAATTCTGAGTTGCATCCAAAGAACACCATACCTACTGTGAAGCATGGGGGTGGAAACATCATGCTTTGGGGCTGTTTTTCTGCAAAGGGACCCGGACGATTGATCCGTGTAAAGGAAAGAATGAATGGGGCCATGTATTGTGAGATTTTGAGTAAAAACCTCCTTCCATCAGCAAGGGCACTGAAGATGAAACGTGGCTGGGTCTTTCAGCATGACAATGATCCCAAACACACCGCCCGGGCAATGAAGGAGTGGCTTCGTAAGAAGCATTTCAAGGTCCTGGAGTGGCCTAGCCAGTCTCCAGATCTCAACCCCATAGAAAATCTTTGGAGGGAGTTGAAAGTCCGTGTTGCCCAGCAACAGCCCCAAAACATCACTGCTCTAGAGATCTGCATGGAGGAATGGGCCAAAATACCAGCAACAGTGTGTGAAAACCTTGTGAAGACTTGCAGAAAACGTTTGACCTCTGCCATTGCCAACAAAGGGTATATAACAAAGTATTGAGATGAACTTTTGTTATTGACCAAATACTTATTTTCCACCATAATTTGCAAATAAATTCTTTAAAAATCAGACAATGTGATTTTCTGGATTTTTTTTTTTCTCTCATTTTGTCTCTCATAGTTGAGGTATACCTATGATGAAAATTACAGGCCTCTCTCATCTTTTTAAGTGGGAGAACTTGCACAATTGGTGACTGACTAAATACTTTTTTGCCCCACTGTACATAGAACAAGCCATTTTTTCAGCTTTACTCAGGTTAAAAAGATGGAATGAGACATACCGAAAAGTGCCTGCATTATTACAGCAGCCTTATTATGTTAGTTTCTGTGCATTTTATGAATCCTACCTGTCGTGACTGCTTCTCCCAGCACTGCACAGCAGTTTTTACAGATGACCACATTCCTATGGCCAAGGGCCTGCTGTGAGACATAGACACAAACCAAAATAGATAGATGATCTGAAAGCACAACCAGGTTTAAGCCATGTATAACTGAAATCAATAACCAGAGAGGAACCATTTACTGAAGTGAAAGATGAATCAGGCGTTTGAACAGCAAAGGGCTCTTCCATTTACTCGCAGCAGACAGAGCCGCAGCAACCCACAGAATGAGGAAAGAAAAGAAACAAGGAAAGAAAAATCAATAGCCCTGAAGAAGTTCGGCTTCTCAGGCTGGCAGAGACTATAAAGAACGGATGTCGTGCCACTTCCTTGAGAACCCTTCATAAAGAAGAAAGAACATCTTTCTTCACTGCCCCTGTCAGCCCAGAGGCAGTGTAGATGGAGCAGAGTTCCGTTAAACATGAATGAGAACTTCTGATGCCCCAAGAAAAGAGCTCAAACACTACCTATGAAACACCGAGTATAGAGGAAGAGTTAGCGTGATTTAATATTGGTTCGATTTTGGTGAGCTTTTCAATGTGACGCACCTTTCCAGAATGCAGATCAGAACCAGTGTTCACATCGGAGGAGTCCACTACACGTGCAAGGCTTTGGTCACAACTGCTGTCTCGGGTCAACAGGAAGTAGGTGTCACCAAGTAAACAGTCCTCTTGCTGAGGGAGAAGCTTCTTGTTGGCAAAAGGATCAGCGTGGCAACACCAGTCATCTACCAGTGTATTCCAGTTCCCATTGGGTAACGGAAGCACTCGCGTGAAAATCCTAAAGCGGCAAATAATGTTATATATTCGCTTCCTTGCTGACATTCAAAACACCCTACTACAGGACAGTGACATACAGCTTGGCCTGTGGCTACGATACTGCATTTTCTCACCATTTCCACCATCAATTGAGCCATGACTAAGTACCCTGACTCAATCTGATTATCCTTCTCAATGATGCAAGCTGAGCTGGGACATATGGGTGAAGCTAAAAATAGTCCAAACCACTGACTGGTCAAATTTAAACATCACAGAATTTTCCTAATTAAGGTAGAATCACTTTTCTAGTATGCTGATTACCTGCAAAAAAATTGGTTCTTTTTTTCAATTGTCCTTTATCTGTTAGATTTAAGAGCTAACCTTACAAGTTATTTAAGTCACACTGGTGATTCAGATTCATTATTTTTTTTTTAGCTTTCTTGTCAGTATTTAATTTAATTTTCGGTAACTTCTTTTGCTCCTTCTTAGAGCATGAGATGCATCTAACCAAATGTCTGTATTTTCATTTAAGATTAATATATTTGACTGTTTGTGTGCATGCTGCCATGAAAAACTCCGTGAGTCTCTTGCTCTGTAATTCACCTTGTGAGAGAGTTCTTTTTAATGTCAAATGAGACATGCATGCAAGAGAGCAAAACTGACTGTACACTCTGGATGGGAGGGATGGCATTACGCTTTCCCGTCAATCACAGAAAACAGGTGATCGTGAGTGTCTGAGCTTATGTATATGGAAGAAGGCTGACCTCGCTTTCCTCGGAGTGTTTTCAGTGTCCTTGTGACACAGCATAAGCAGCGGAGAAAAGCATGTTAGCCAGCACCGCCCCTTATTGGTAGTGCTGTTTGATGGGGAGAGCCGTTTTTCAGTCCGTCTGTCTTCTACATAGATGAGCTTATAGACTTTCATGACTGACAAGTGTCACTGTGATTGACAGGGCAGAGAGAGTAATGCCATGCCATCCCTCACCTACCCAGAACACATGGCAAATTTTGCCCCATTGACTCTTGGCCACGTAGGGTAATGGCATCAGGAATTTAAATTTGTGTCTCATTGACTCGTATGCATGTTGCTCATATGGTGGATTTAATGAGCAATCCAGATCAAAACTAGAAGGACACTCGGTAGAGTGTATACCTCCACCAAGCCACATATTCAGATTTGCATCAAAGTCTAATTAATTTTTCCTTGGTCCATAGCCCGACTTTCCTCAAAATCAAGTCACTACTTTTTTTTTTTAAGTTACGTTGAGAACAGCCAAGCAAAAACGGAGGAGAAAACATAACCTCCTCCAACAAAATCTGTGGAGGTAATTACATAACATTTACACTAAGACAAATGCTTTCGTGTTGAATCATTGTTTAAAAAGCTAATTAAAAAAAAACCCAAAACAATATGTACTGTTCATGCCCATCACTAATCATCAACCTCCAAAGAACTCTATTTTTCACTAATTATGAGCATTGTAAAAGTAAGATGTGAAGAGAAACACAGATACACAGCAAGGACAGCCCTGGGTTTAGATTTACAGTTTGGTGGAAAAGAGCACTTAAAGGAGACACGCAGAGCCATGGCCTCACCTTTTGTTTATAAATGCCTTGAGGCCTCAAGAATGGCAGAGGAATAGTTTTAAGCGTTAACAACAAATCTAATATAGTAATTTTTACGATTAAAATGATTCATATAGGTAGCGGTCTGAGTGAATAACTGACATCTGTGACGTCACAGCAGGAAGCCTATCAGTCTCGTCGCCATTTCCGCTATACTAAAACACAGAGCTAACTGCAACTCCGAGCCTCCATCTTGAGCTAATTTATCGCCATGCCACGTAGATGTGTTTTTGGCCGGTGCAGCAACACGACAGAAGGTGGATTTACATTGCATTCATGGATGCCCAAGAATGTTCAGACTGCAAAGATTTAGACGTGTTTTGCAAGAAGTTCACGGCACACTGGGCGCCTATGAAGTGGTCTCTCCTCTGCTCTGCACATTTTACTGAAGACTCGTACGAAACCTCTGATCTGTTGAGGAGCGTTGGCTATAAGCCCGTATTGAAAGAGGGTGCAGTACCAACAATTAAAGGAAAAGAAAATTACAAGAAAAGGAAAGTAAGTTTAGTTGCACCAGTTCTCCCGGAGTGTGAGCCGAGGGTTGTTGCTAAAACCCAGGACGGGACACATTATCGCTTGGGCAGTGACCTCCCTGCGGTTGTTGCTAAAACCAGTGACGTCCCATCCCGGGTTTTAGTAATTGCCTGAGCCGAGCAGTAATGGCGGAGTACTCACTATGGAGAAAATGGAGAATGAGTGGACCAGCCGTCTGATTTCTCCGCTGGATATGCTCGCCTCAGCAGCAATATCTCACCCTTACGTGGAAGAAGCGAATGAATGGAGAACTGAACGAACAACTGAAAGTCAGATTGTTTCAAAACAATCTGCCACAAGAAGCGAGAACACAGACAGGTAAGCTGCGACTCATTTGGATACAAAACAACAACACTTGTTTACCTGCATTTAGATTAATACATGTAACTTGTATTGTGTTTAAGTTACCGGTATGAGATTATTTAATTTGCTTCAGAATATGATTGTCTCAGTTCATCTGATTATTTAATTAGCCTTTTACGTTTTATCAGTGAAAATGCATGCATGTTGCATAAGTTATAACACCTATCCTGTTTTAATGAGAGTCAACCCACAATCAATGAAGTCAAATCAGTCTTAGTTGAGCAAGTCGGTAACGGTATTTCTTACTTTCACCATAGATTTTTATTTATATGACTTTGGTCTATAGCTGTCAAAGGCCTTGACCTTAAAACCGATTCCTGCTGTGATGTCACACACTCAGGGCTGGCTGGCTCAGCTCGAATGCCAACTTTGCGGTTTATTTTAACTCTCAAAAATGTGTTTTTTATTCCCATTTATGCAGCATACAAGAGTCAAGGATGGAGATACTGTCCACGCAGAAATGTATTCAAAAATAAAGGCTCTGTGTATCTCCTTTAATATCATGTTCGAGTGTTAAAGGTTCTGGCTGAATAAAACTTTTCATTCATCCAGAATCATTGTGCTGTTTGAACTAGTGTTAAACAGCTGAACTGGTTCCTCACCTGTCTTTAAGCAGCATGGCCCCACAGGACTGGCACAAGAAACAATAGCTTCTCTCTGCCCTTAGATGCTGAGCTGCACTGTCCTGAGCCTCTGGCAACAGCAAACACAAACCAGTCACCAACATATTTAATCAAACAACTGGAGAGCTTTTCAGTAGCTAGACCTGCATAATGTTCCAGCACAGGGACAATGAGCACGAACATCTCAACGCAAACAAACAACGTCCATTCAGGACACATAAAACAATACAATACGATAATATAACAGCCAGCAAGAAGTCTGAATGAAGCCACCGCATCTGTTTGGAGATTCATGGTCAAACAGCCACCTGAACTGCTGAGTAGGGCTCAGTCTGAAACAAGCACTGCAGTGGCTCAAAGCCAAAGGTCATGCAATCTACATTCATCATTAATCTCACTTAATCTGTGGAGTGTGATGATGTGTGGAGCCTGAAGGCAGGCCAGCGCTCATTACTCAAATTCCTTAAATGAGGTTACACAGCCCTTGAACAAGTTCATGCTTAATGACCTACCAACTTTGGCCCACGAGGGTTTCGGTGGTCATTATGATATACGGATTTCTCTGATGAAAAGTGAATATAATTAGTTCATACCCACGATGAACTTGGCACATACCTGAACACTGGCCCACCTTCAAACGCACTCTAACATGCAGCTCCTCCTCATTCAGCTCTGGACTCGTCTGACATGAACCCTCCACTAGACTGACCTCTGGGGGTAGCTTCACCTCATAAATCCCATCAGGTATGTGGATTTTTAGGGCCAAGTCTCCACTGGACACATTTACCCCAGATGTGTCCTTAACAACATCAGTTCTACAGAAAAGAAAGAGAAAAAAAAAGTCAGTTTTGTGAAGAACAACAATCATCTTCAAAACAAAATCAGTGCTGTTGATCAAACCAGAAACACACAATCTGCTGGTGAGAAAACATCAGGCGTATACTGCATACAATACATACATAATTAGGATGGTTTCATCCTGAGGCAGAAAAAAAGGAGAAAGTAGAGACCATTCATCAACAATGTCTACTTCTGTCCTCAGCCCACTTCTCTCAGGTTGTCTACTGCTCACATGATGGATTTAATACGGCTTACAAAAAAAAAAAAGTTACATAAAATGCTAGATAATAGTATTAGCTAGTCGGTCTCTGTAGAATCCACAGTAGTTTGGTTTGGAGTTACCCATGTGGGCATTTCTCTTTTATCAGGAATGTAATGTCAGCAGCCTGCTGCCCATCCTCACATAGCATCTATTTAACTAGGCAACATTCTCTGATGTAAAACACTGCACGTCATTAATGAGACAGTATCATTTATTATAGGTGTAAATTACATAATAGCTGCTGTTATACTTCCATTAAGCACCGTCCCCTACGCTATAGGGCAACTGGTGTACATTACATGAGCGCCATCATACACGAGCGCCACAAAGGTGATGACAAGACAAACAAGCATCACCATCTAGTGGTAAAAAGCAGCAATGACCAAGCTAATGGTTAATATAAAATGGTACTGCCAGTTAATAATAATAATAATAATAATAATAATACGCATTAAACTAACACATTGTCTGTGACTCTTGCCTTTAACAGACTCAGATTCTTGTTCTTGGCTGACAGGAGTGGAACCTCACGTGGACTTTTGTAGCTCATCCACCTCAAGGTTTGACGTGTTGTGCATTCTGAGGCCAAGTTTACATTAGACCGTATCTGTCTCATTTTCTTCACGGATGCACTGTCCGTTTACATTAAAACGCCTGGAAACGCCGGGAAACGGGAATCCGCCACCGTCCACGTATTCAATCCAGATCGTGTCTGGTCCGGTGCTGTGTAAACATTGAGAATACGCGGATACGCTGTGCTGAGCTCTAGCTGGCGTCGTCATTGGACAACGTCACTGTGACATCCACCTTCCTGATTCGCTGGCGTTGGTCATGTGACGCGACTGCTGAAAAACGGCGCGGACTTCCGCCTTGTATCACCTTTCATTAAAGAGTATAAAAGTATGAAAATACTGCAAATACTGATGCAAATACTGCCCATTGTGTAGTTATGATTGTCTTTAGGCTTGCCATCCTTCCACTTGCAAGTGGTAAGTGACGCGCATGCCCGACATGCACTGAGATCACACACACAGCGGCTCAGTCCCAAATCACTGCTCGTGCGCTCCACTCGCGCGCTCTGTGAGCTGCGCAGGGCCGGAGTGCGCACCCTCCAGAGGGCACTCGCTATTCAGGGCGGAGTGATTTGGAGCGCAGGATGCCTGTGGAGCCGAGCGTATCCGTGTATTGGTGTTGCTGTGTGCACGCGAATCGTGTATTGGCGTTGCTGTGTGCACACTAATCGTTTTAAAAACGTTAACCTGATGATCCGCTGATACGGTCTAATGTAAACCCCACCTGAGACGCTTTTCTGCTCACCACGGTTGTAAAGAATGATTATGTGAGTTGCTATAATCTTCCTGTCAGCTCAAACCAGTCTGTGCCGAGTTTCCTAAAAGCATCGTAGCACAAAGACCATCGTTAAACAGTAGAGCGAGCAGCACAATGAACGCTCACTCTCTCCTAGTTAAGAGGCTCTTAGCATTAAGAGGCTTTTGGGAAACCCACCACTGATCATTCTCCTCTGATCTTTCTCATCACTAATGCTCCTTTTCCACCAAAGCAGTTCCAGGGCTGGTTCGGGGCCAGTGCTTAGTTTGGAACCGGGTTTTCTGTTTCCACTGACAAAGAACTGGCTCTGGGGCCAGAAAAACCGGTTCCAGGCTAGCACCAACTCTCTGCTGGGCCAGAGGAAAGAACCGCTTACGTCAGCGGGGGGGGCGGAGCTGTTAAGACCAACAACAAGACCGCGAAAGATCGTCATTTTTAAGCGATGAGAAGCAGCAGCTGTACAAACGCGAAGTCAGCCATTATTATTATTATTGTTGTTGCTGCTGCTGCTTCTTCCGTGTTGTTTTTGCTTCGATATTCGCGCCAAGGTTTATGGAAACGTAGCGATGTAACTGACGTATACAGCAATGTAATGATGTATACAACGACGTAACTGACATATACAGCGACGTAATGACGTGACTTCACTTAGCACCGCGAGCTATGGAAATGAAAACTCGTTCTCAGCTGGCTCGCAAGTTGAACAAGTTGTGAACCAGCACCAGCACTGGCCCCGAACCAGCCCTGGAACTGATTTGGTGGAAAAGGGGTATAAGGGTGTTTCAGTCTGCAGACCCTCCTCTCAAGATTTTTTTTTGCACCATTTTGTGTAAACTCTAGAGCAGTGTTTCTCAACTACTGGGCCGCAATTTTTTTTTTCAAACTGAAGTTCATTTTTACTCATAGTAGAATACAATTGCTGGGTTGCATCCAACATCACAGCTGCCTCATTAAGCTATGGTCACAATACAGCTCACGATGCTTTGCAATGGGTTATTAATGAAAAGGAAGCATTTTGGTGGTGATGTACACGTGAGCTAAAAGTTGTGGTCACACAGCAGGCAAACACTTGACCGTCATGCCTTTGTGCGCTTGAGTCTGGCACAGCTCAAGCGGCTGCCTTCACTCACGGAGTGCGTTGTGCATGCTCTTGGAACCCAGTCATTATGGGAAACACCCGATACTGATTTGAGTGCAATCAGCACACGCAATCAGTTGCCGTTTTCACAGAGACTTTGCAAAGCATTATCATTATCACGTTTGTTTCTAGCCATGTTTAGAACACTGTTTAAATACTCTGCTTTGCTTTTAGAAATCTAATGCCTGCTAATAAACACTCTTCCTGCGCTTGGATCCTTCTACCTTGTAGTGTCCTGATCCCCAGATCTTTAACCCAGCCACATATAAAAAGTTGTTCGCCTCCATGCTCTTCCAGGTTTTCATCTGTTTGTCCGTGTAGAATGATGTCTACAGCACCAGGTAGTTTGAGACGTCGGGGAACTCAACGGATGGATAAATTTTCCAATTTATAGGAGAAATCCTTCTTTGTTAGCGTGTAAGGATCTAATCCCATTGAGTGGTTTCTATATCCACTTATTTTGAGTGTACTTCTTGGTTTTAATAACTTGCTTGTTCGCTGAACACAAACATGGCAATAAGGTCTTGTGTTAATTGACCAGACTCCACTTTTGGATCATTGATCCCTTTTGACTGAGAACGCCCTGCATGCATGGTTTTATGTTGGCTTCTGGCACATCCGTACAGTTTTAAATACAATTAAAAACAGAGGTTTTTTTTAAAAATTGCATTTATTTAATTCCTGGGCTCCCATCTGTAACGGGGAGTGATGTTTCATCCTATTAATGCACTTTACAATAGATTATTAGATTCTAATAGAATAGATGCGCCAAAATAACTGGGAGTCTTTTTTTTTTAAATGGACCCCGACTCGGTACAAGTATGAACAGGTGGGTCTCAGAGCAGAAAATCTTGAGAGGAGGGTCTGCAGACTGAAACACCTTAGTGATGAGAGAGATCAGAGGTGGGTTTCCCAAAAGCCTCTTAATGCTATGAGCCTCTTAACTCTCTGGTGACGGTGGCAGAGGACTATGGACAAACTACTGAACATCATGGACGATGCCAGTCACCCTCTGCACACCGTCATCAGCAACCAGAGGAGCCTGTTCAGTGACAGAATGCTCCTTCCCAAGTGCAGGACGAACAGACTTAAAAACTCCTTTGTCCCTCACACCATCAGACTGTACAACTCCTCTCTGGGGGGGAGGAGGGGTAACAGGAGGACAGAGGACGGGAAGGAGCAGTAGCCTAGCCTAACAATAAGCAATACCGGACAATGTGCAATCCCTCTCCTGCTGGACTTTTTTCTTCATATATTTGTACATGTAAATACTTACATTTATCTAGAAGTTTTCTAAAGACTTAATTTATCTAGAAGTTCTCTCTTTTTTCTATTCTATTCTCTGTTTATCCTGTAATGATGCTACTGGAATTTTTATTTCCCAAAGGGATCAATAAAGTTCTATCTAATCTAAACTAGGAGAGAGAATGTTCACTGTGTCGCTCCAACATCTCATTCTCATCATCTCTAGCCGCTTTATCCTGTTCTACAGGGTCGCAGGCAAGCTGGAGCCTATCCCAGCTGACTACGGGCGAAAGGCGGGGTACACCCTGGACAAGTCGCCAGGTCATCACAGGGCTGACACATAGACACAGACAACCATTCACACTCACATTCACACCTACGCTCAATTTAGAGTCACCAGTTAACCTAACCTGCATGTCTTTGGACTGTGGGGGAAACCGGAGCACCCGGAGGAAACCCACGCGGACACGGGGAGAACATGCAAACTCCACACAGAAAGGCCCTCGCCGGCCACGGGGCTCGAACCCGGACCTTCTTGCTGTGAGGCGACAGCGCTAACCACTACACCACCGTGCCGCCCGTCGCTCCAACATGATTGACTAATTAGATATGCAGGTGTTTCTAATAAAGTGAACAGACCATGCATAACAGAGTTACTCGCTTTTTAGGCGGATTTTATTCCTGTAACCAGAATAAAATTGTTACTTATATTTACCATTTCATCTTTGCACTATGCACCATATTGCACCAAAAGGGAAAATCCTTTCTGTGATGAACAGCTAAAATCCAGATTCATAGATCAGTAATATCACTTGTAAAATATCTGCACACTCGTACAGTAATTCTGTGCACACTGTATACTTCATATTTATCTATTTCATACTTGACTTACTTGGATTACTTTGCACTATGCATCTATTGCACCATTTTTGTTTGTTTTTGTATATACGCTTATCATCTGTTTTGTACTGTGAGAGCTAAGTGAAAACCGGAGTCAAATTCCTCATGTGTGTCCACAAACCTGGCAATAAAAGTGATTCTGAATGTAGTGTTGGGAGTAACGTGTTACAAAAGTAACGAATTACTGTAACGCATTGCTTTTTGCGGTAACGCGGTAATGAAAGGCATTACAGAGAAAAATTTGGTAATATTTTACTCGGTACAAATGTCAGTAATGCGCGTTATAATGCATTTTTAACCTGGAATGAAGTGGTGGGTTTTTTTTCCTTCATACAAATTCGCCAAAATCACCACGAGATCAGCAGAGGTGAAACGTCCGCGCAAAATGTTTCACTTCCTTTTCCTTTAGGCTAGTCAGACAGGAGAGAGAGAGAGAGAGAGAGAGAGAGAGAGAGAGAGAGAGAGAGAGAGATGAGTGAACCTGCAGCTGATCTAACATTGGATAGCGCATTCTCCAGATGGACATACGCCCATTACTTTAAGTTTGTGAAAAATAAGGATGTGAAGAACATCGTATAGTCATGAAAGTGTTCTGGATTTTCCTGGAATTCCGGATTTTTAGATTTTCATGAAAATTCCTCTGGATTTTTTCCGCTAATGACGAAATACCTGGAAATCCGGATATTTGACAAAACTCTTGAAAGTCTCCGGTTTTCCGAATAAAGAAATTTATTTTACAGATTCTTCATGTTCCTAGACGCAGCGTAACACTCCACATCGTCCTCGCATGGGCGCGGTCCTTAAATAGCCCAAACATAGTTCACTGATTAAAGACGGGTGTTCTTTGTTAACGGCGCACGTGCCGGAGCTCGTTAGGCACGCGCGCCCAAGGCGCGCCTTCAGGTGCACGTGCTGCTAAGGCGCGCAGGACTGACACCGTTCTGCGCAAGCGCAACACAATTGCACTAGAAAGCATGTTCAAGCTGCCAGTGTAGCTGCAGCCTTTTTAGTTGCAAATTACGAGTATTTTCTCGTGTTAATAATTTGCCATGTCAAAACAAGCAAAACTTTCCTCCTTCTTTCGACATGGAGAGGTAAGCAATTTATTTAATATACATTTTCCCCATCAAAGTTACATTTTGTGGTTTCGAAGCCAAGTTTTAGTGCTGTTTCTAGCACACATCATCAAGAAAACATGGAAGAAACAGCAGTAACGGAAGAGCCGGTTTCTAAGCTGCCTAAAACTAGCAATGGGAATTATTTTTTGTTACATAATGCACTCAGGCCAAGTTTACATTAGACCGTATCTGTCTCGTTTTCTTCGCGGATGCACTGTCTGTTTACATTAAAACGCCTGGAAACGCCGGGAAACGGGAATCCGCCAGGGTCCACGTATTCAATCTAGATCGTGTCAGCTCCGGTGCTGTGTAAACATTGAGAATACGCGGATACGCTGTGCTGAGCTCTAGCTGGCGTCGTCATTGGACAACGTCACTGTGACATCCACCTTCCTGATTCGCTGGTGGTGGTCATGTGACGCGACTGCTGAAAAATGGCGCGGACTTCCCCCTTGTATCACCTTTCATTAAAAAGAGTATAAAAGTATGAAAATACTGCAAATACTGACGCAAATACTGCCCATTGTGTAGTTATGATTGTCTTTAGGCTTGCCATCCTTCCACTTGCAAGTAGTAAGTGATATGCGCTGAAATCACACACACAGCGGCTCAGTCCTGAATCACTGCTCGTGCGCTATACTCGCGCGCTCTGTGAGCTGCGCAGGGCCGGAGTGCGCACCCTCCAGAGGGCACTCGCTGTTCAGGGTGGAGTGATTTGGAGCGCAGGATGCCTGCGGAGCCGAGCGTATCCATGTATTGGTGTTGCTGTGTGCACGCGAATCGTGTATTGGTGTTGCTGTGTGCACACTAATTGTTTTAAAAACGTTAATCTGATGATCCGCTGATACGGTCTAATGTAAACCCCACCTCAGGCTGCCAGTCAGTGTGTGCCCCCCCCGAAAAATCCTAGCTACGCCCCTGATTTATATGAGAAATTTGGTATTCATTGGTGTGTTTAAATTTACAGACAATACGAACTAATGTAAACAATTGGCTTCAACTCGCATAAATATGAATTGGAAATGTTTAGTTCACTTTAGCTTATGCGAACGCACAACTCTATTAAAAGATTGAGCCTCGTTTATCAATGTCCCCAACATTGAAACCTGAAAGCTTTAGAAACTCTAACAGACCTTTACTTTTTAACAGTACTGTTTTGGGATTTTGCCGAGTTTACCTTCAACTGTCTGATTTTTTTTTTTTCCAAAGTAATGAACTGTGTAGCAGGAAAATCACCGCGTTTTCTAAATGCACTCCTGAAAATTACTCATTAACTAGGGGAATTAAATTTGATATTTTTGACATGTTAATCATTGATGTACATGAAAGAAAGGCTTAAAAGTACTAAATAAAATAAGTACTAAAAATACTGAAAATAAGTACTAAATTTAGTACTGAAAATAAGTACTAAAATGCACTAGAATGCAGGGTTTTGCAGGTTATGTTTTTTAAATATTTTCAGGGGACGCCCCCCCCATATCTTAGTTTGACTTTCAAAAGTTCAGGGGTTTTTCTTTGCTCCACTTTCATTTCTAATCGCAGTCAAATGCACTGTGTGCTAAACCTAAAGAACTGTCCACTTCCCGAAACAGCACCAGTAATTTAACTAAACATTTACAGAGGTGCCATAGTAACATGAAGTTAGCAAGGAAGCAAGCGGAGGATGAGAGCGGCGATAAAATCACAAAGCAGCCAAAATTAACGTTCTGCCACTCGGAGATGCTCCTTCAGCCTCAAGAGGTTTTGTAGCGGAGTGTGTTGTTGAAGATATGCTGACAGTTTGTTTACATTTTTGTCCTGTATAACAGTTTCTTTTTCTGGTCAGAAGTCAGACTAAAGTGATTGAGCTGCCTTTCCTTCGAGGGCTAATAGGCCTAAGCACTTCAGTATCATTTAAAAGCACTTTGATTTTGTTATTTCTAATTCTGTTTTTCGAAATGTGACCGCGTAGCCTCATATAGCTAATAGTCATTGTCTAGCTGTGATTTAAAAGGCTTGTGTTTTGTTTTTCAGGCCAGTTTTATTGTAGGCTACGATTTGCCATAATATGTTCATTTTTGGAGCGGCACAGTGGTGTAGTGGTTAGCGCTGTCGCCTCACAGCAAGAAGGTCTGGGTTCGAGCCCCGTGGCCGGCGAGGGCCTTTCTGTGCGGAGTTTGCATGTTCTCCCCGTGTCCGCGTGGGTTTCCTCCGGGTGCTCCGGTTTCCCCCCACAGTCCAAAGACATGCAGGTTAGGTTAACTGGTGAATAAATTGACTGTGAATGTGAATGGTTGTTTGTGTCTAAACACAGTCCACATTGTCCACAGTGACGTTGTCCCTGTTTACATTATTTCGAATCAGCGGATCATCAGATTAACATTTTTAAAACGATTCGCGTGCACACAGCAACGCCAATACACGATTCGTGTGCACACAGCAACGCCAATACACGGATACGCTAATCACATGACTAATTAGACGGCACGTCACATGATCCCAGTGCATATCGGGCATGCGCGAGTCACTCACCACTTGCAAGTGGAAGGATGGCAAGCGAACACCTTCTCCAGCAGATAAACACACCTGGCTGTGATGTTCATGTTCTCACTGAGTTTAAGCGCCTGAAGGAGGTTGAAATGTGTAAATAAACCTCAGTGCGGCTCAGCGCTTCCTCCTGCGCTCCAAATCACTCCGCCCTGAACAGCGAGTACCCTCTGGAGGGTGCGCACTCCGGCCCTGCGCAGCTCACAGAGCGCGCGAGTGAAGCGCACGAGCAGTGATTCGGGAATGAGCCGCTGTGTGTGTGATCCCAACGCCAGCGAATCAGGAAGGTGGATGTCACAGTGACGTTGTCCAATGACGACGTCAGCTAGAGCTCAGCACAGCGTATCTGCGTATCCTCAATGTTTACACAGCACCGGACCAGACACGAACTGGATTGAATACGTGGGCCCTGGCGGATTCCCGTTTCCCGGCGTTTTAATGTGAACGGACAGTGCATCCGCGAAGAAAACGAGACAGATACGGACTAATGTAAACTTGGCCTATGTGTCAGCCCTGTGATGACCTGGCGACTTGTCCAGGGTGTACCCCGCCTTTCGCCCGTAGTCAGCTGGGATAGGCTCCAGCTTGCTTGCGACCCTGTAGAACAGGATAAAGCGGCTACAGATAATGAGATGAGATGTTCATTTTTGTTAAATTTCTGGAATGATGGAGTCATATCCCTTAGGGCTAATCTTTTTTTATGAAGCATAAACTACGCTTAATGCTGTAAACTTAAACAATAAAGGCATAGAAATGCTAATTTTGTATCCTGTCGTATCTTTAGACATTACAATACAATGCAGTTCAATTAATGTTAATATGAATAGGCCTAAAGTTACAGTATTTCTATCACAATTTGCCAGACTTTGACCTTTTGTCTGTTCTTGCGATGACTGTTCCTTGTATTGTGCCATGAGCCATCACTGTGGCTATTATATTCTACTGTTTTTAACCATAAGCCTAGCTCAGTCAGATACTCCGTGCTTCCACGGAAGGCGGTCGCATTTTCTGCTCTCCCTCTCCCTCCTTTTTTTCCTTGCTTGTGCTTGTGTGTCTTGTCTCGTCTGCTGTACTTTTTGAAGAGACTCTCCCTGCATTACTTTCTAAACTAAAAAAAGCATGGAATTGATAAACTGGTCTCCTAACGAAATTGACACAGTTTTCTCGACGAGAAGTCTGGGTTCGGGGGAACCCATCTGTCCTGCCGGAATGTTTGCGGCTGGTTACACGATGGACGCATGGGAGCGGTGGTGGGTCGTGTGCCTGGCGATTCTTTCTGTGGAGGACATTGAAGATATCTAGCTACCTATTCGGAACCACGATTACAGGACTTTTGCTGATTGGATTAGGCATTGCCCTGGTATATCCTTTTTTTCCTTATCTCTCCTCATGTTGTGTTTCCTTTTAATCTTCATCCCTGTCTTCCTGTCCTGTCTACCCTAAGTCAATTGTATGTTGTATATGTACAGACAGGTTGATGGCTAATTTCGCTGGTACATGTGACTAGTGACAATAAAGGGCATCATTATCATCATACCACATCACCTTCCACTGGATGTGTGATGAGCTAATTGAGCGTCTTGAGCTACATTTAGATTGCCAAATCCATACTTCCAGTTACAGTGGTGCTTGAAAGTTTGTGAACCCTTTAGAATTTTCTATATTTCTGCATAAATGACCTAAAACATCGGATTTTCACACAAGTCCTAAAAGTAGATAAAGAGAACCCAGTTAAACAAATGAGATAAAAATATTATAATTGGTCATTTATTTATTGAAGAAAATGATCCAATATTACATATCTGTGAGTGGCAAAAGTATGTGAACCTTTGCTTTCAGTTTCTGGTGTGACCCCCTTGTGCAGCGATAACTGCAACTAAATGTTTCCGGTAACTGTTGATCAGTCCTGTACACCAGCTTGGAGGAATTTTAGCCCATTCCTCTGTACAGAACAGCTTCAACTCTGGGATGTTGGTGGGTTTCCTCACATGAACTGCTCGCTTCAGGTCCTTCCACAACATTTCGATTGGATTAAGGTCAGGACTTTGACTTGGCCATTCCAAAACATTAACTTTATTCTTCTTTAACCATTCTTTGGTAGAATGACTTGTGTGCTTTGGGTCGTTGTCTTGCTGCATGACCCACCTTCTCTTGAGATTCAGTTCATGGACAGATGTCCTGACATTTTCCTTTAGAATTCGCTGGTATAATTCAGAATTCATTGTTCCATCAATGATGGCAAGCCATCCTGGCCCAGATGCAGCAAAACAGGCCCAAACCATGATACTACCACCACCATGTTTCACAGATGGGATAAGGTTCTTATGCTGGAATGCAGTGTTTTTTTTTCTACAAACATAATTCTTATTTAAACCAAAAAGTTCTATTTTGGTCTCATCCATCCACAAAACATTTTTCCTTCTGGTTTGTCCACATGCTCTTGGACTGTAGACAAGCAGCAATGTTCTTTTTGGACAGCAGTGGCTTTCTCCTTGCAGCCCTGCCATGCACACCATTGTTGTTCAGTGTTTTCCTGATGGTGGACTCATGAACATTAGCCAATGTGAGAGAGGCCTTCAGTTGCTTAGAAGTTACCCTGGGGTCCTTTGTGACCTCGCCGACTATTACACGCCTTGCTCTTGGAGTGATCCTTGTTGGTCAACCACTCCTGGGGAGGGTAACAATGGTCTTGAGTTTCCTCCATTTGTACACAATCTGTCTGACTGTCGATTGGTGGAGTCCAAACTCTTTAGAGATGGTTTTGTAACCTTTTCCAGCCTGATGAGCATCAGTAACACTTTTTCTGAGGTCCTCAGAAATCTCCTTTGTTCGTGCCATGATACACTTCCACAAACATGTGTTGTGAAGATCAGACTTTGATAGATCCCTGTTCTTTAAATAAAACAGGGTGCCCACTCACACCTGATTGTCATCCCATTGATTGAAAACATCTGACTCTAATTTCACCTTCAAATTAACTGCTCATCCTAGAGCAGGGGTGTCAAACCTGATCCATAAAGGGCCGTGTGGCTGCAGGTTTTCATTCCAGCCATGCAGCAACACACCTGACTTGGCTCATTCAATCAACTGAACTGTCTTCACACAGTCAAATACTTGCAGCCACACCCACCCTTGATTAAAGGGTGGGTGTGTCAGTTGATTGAATGAGCCAAATCAGGGTGCTGCTGCATGGCTGGAATGAAAACCTGCAGCCACACGGCCCTTTATGGATCAGGTTTGACACCCCTGTCCTAGAGGTTCACATACTTTTGCCACTCACAGATATGTAATATTGGATCATTTTCCTCAATAAATAAATGACCAAGTATAATATTTTTGTCTCATTTGTTTAGCTGGGTTCTCTTTATCTACCTTTAGGACTTGTGTGAAAATCCGATGATGTTTTAGGTCATATTTATGCAGAAATATAGAAAATGCTAAAGGGTTCACAAACTTTCAAGCACCACTGTATTTTGGTGAGAGTAACTTAAAAGTAATGCAATAGTAGTGTAATGCCTTACATTTTAAATACAGTAATATTGTAATGTAACGAATTACTTTAAAATGACAGTAACGAGTAATAAATGACGCAAAACAGTTGAAGTAACTTGCCCAACACTGCCAGAATGTGCATTTAGCTGATTCAGTAGCTTGTATCTCTCGCTACTGTAAACCAAACTTTTGTTTGCGTAATTTAAGAAACTGCAGCTCGTTAATCTGCTTAGCCGAGCAAATTATTAGAGAAAACACACAACCGCTACATATTCACTCTCCAAAACTCCAGCAGCGTGCAGTCCTAATGCTACTGTTAGCACTTGCTAATCATCAGCCGGGAAACTTTTATAAGCAGTGAAAAAATAATATAAACTTGCCGTATGATTAACAAGCCGCTCTGTAACCGCTCTCTCAGCTCAAGAAAGATAACTTCTTGTTTTTTCGACGCCTCCATTTCTTTAAAACGCCAATTTATAAGTGATTTTCCTGAGTGTTAGTATTTCTGTAGTTGTGGTTACTATACCAGCAGAGAGGTTTACTGCCATCTAAAGGCAGTGGTGTGTAACTACATTCAGGTTTATGTACTGTTATGTAGCTCAGAGTTTATGGAATAAATACAGACTAAATCATCTCATCTCATCTCATTATCTCTAGCCGCTTTATCCTTCTACAGGGTCGCAGGCAAGCTGGAGCCTATCCCAGCTGACTACGGGCGAAAGGCAGGGTACACCCTGGACAAGTCGCCAGGTCATCACAGGGCTGACACATAGACACAGACAACCATTCACACTCACATTCACACCTACAGTCAATTTAGAGTCACCAGTTAACCTAACCTGCATGTCTTTGGACTGTGGGGGAAACCGGAGCACCCGGAGGAAACCCATGCGGACACGGGGAGAACATGCAAACTCCGCACAGAAAGGACCTCATCGGGTGCTGGACCCGAACCCAGGACCTTCTTGCTGTGAGGCGATAGTGCTAACCACTACACCACCATGCCGCCCATGAGAGCTACATATTTTGCACTTTTAATATGTATTAAAGGAACATGCATATATCCATCCATCATCTGTAGACGCTTATCCTGTTCTACAGGGTCGCAGGCAAGCTGGAGCCTATCCCAGCTGACTATGGGCAAGAGGCAGGGTACACCCTGGACAAATCGCCAGGTTATCGCAGGGCTGACACAGAGACACAGACAACCATTCACACTCACATTCACACCTACGGTCAATTTAGAGTCACCAGTTAACCTAACCTGCATGTCTTTGGACTGTGGGGGAAACCGGAGCACCCGGAGGAAACCCACGCGGACACGGGGAGAACATGCAAACTTCACACAGAAAGGCCCTCACTGGCCACTAGGCTTGAACCCAGGACCTTCTTGCTGTGAGGTAACAGTGCTAACCACTACACCCATGAAAGCTACATATTTTGTACTTTTAATACAACCCCGATTCCAAAAAAGTTGGTACAAAGTACAAATTGTAAATAAAAACAGAATGCAATGATGTGGAAGTTTCAAAATTCCATATTTTATTCACAATAGAACATAGATGACATATCAAATGTTTAAACTGAGAAAATGTATCATTAAAGAGAAAAATTACATGATTTTAAATTTCATGACAACAACACATCTCAAAGTTGGGACAAGGCCATATTTACCACTGTGTTTACCCTTTTCTCTTTACAACAGTCTGTAAATGTCTGGGGACTGAGGAGACAAGTTGCTCAAGTTTAGGGATAGGAATGTTAACTCATTCTTGTCTAATGTAGGATTCTAGTTGCTCAACTGTCTTAAGTCTTTTTTGTCGTATCTTCCATTTTATGATGTGCCAAATGTTTTCTATGGGTGAAAGATCTGGACTGCAGGCTGGCCAGTTCAGTACCCGGACCCTTCTTCTACGCAGCCATGATGCTGTAATTGATGCAGTATGTGGTTTGGCATTGTCATGTTGGAAAATGCAAGGTCTTCCCTGAAAGAGACGCCGTCTGGATGGGAGCATATGTTGCTCTAGAACCTGGATATACCTTTCAGCATTGATGGTGTCTTTCCAGATGTGTAAGCTGCCCATGCCACACGCACTAATGCAACCCCATACCATCAGAGATGCAGGCTTCTGAACTGAGCGCTGATAACAACTTGGGTCGTCCTTCTCCTCTTTAGTCCGAATGACATGGCGTCCCTGATTTCCATAAAGAACTTCAAATTTTGATTCGTCTGGCCACAGAACAGTTTTCCACTTTGCCACAGTCCATTTTAAATGAGCCTTGGCCCAGAGAAGACGTCTGTGCTTCTGGATCATGTTTAGATACGGCTTCTTCTTTGAACTATAGCGTTTTAGCCGGCAACGGCGGATGGCACGGTGAATTGTGTTCACAGATAATGTTTTCTGGAAATATTCCTGAGCCCATTTTGTGATTTCCAATACAGAAGCATGCCTGTATGTGATGCAGTGCCATCTAAGGGCCCGAAGATCACGGGCACCCAGTATGGTTTTCCGGCCTTGACCCTTACACACAGAGATTCTTCCAGATTCTCTGAATCTTTTGATGATATTATGCACTGTAGATGATGATATGTTCAAATTCTTTGCAATTTTACACTGTTGAACTCCTTTCTGATATTGCTCCACTATTTGTCGGTGCAGAATTAGGGGGACTGGTGATTCTCTTCCCATCTTTACTTCGGAGAGCCGCTGCCATTCCAAGATGCTCTTTTTATACCCAGTCATGTTAATGACCTATTGCCAATTGACCTAATGAGTTGCAATTTGGTCCTCCAGCTGTTCCTTTTTTGTACCTTTAACTTTTCCAGCCTCTTATTGCCCCTGTCCCAACTTTTTTGAGATGTGTTACTGTCATGAAATTTCAAATGAGCCAATATTTGGCATGAAATTTCAAAATGTCTCACTTTCGACATTTGATATGTTGTCTATGTTCTATTGTGAATACAATATCAGTTTTTGAGATTTGTAAATTATTGCATTCCGTTTTTATTTACAATTTGTACTTTGTCCCAACTTTTTTGGAATCGGGGTTGTATATATTAAAGGTATATATATATATATATATATATATATATATATATATATATATATATATATATATATATATATCTCCCTGTGATAACCTGGCGACTTGTCCAGGGTGTACCCCGCCTTTCGCCCGTAGTCAGCTGGGATAGGCTCCAGCTTGCCTGCGACCCTGTAGAAGGATAAAGCGGCTAGGGATAATGAGATTATATATATATATATATATATATATATATATATATATATATATATATATATATATATATATATATTCCCACTGTGTTGCATCACCTCTACTTTTCACAACACTCTGTAAATGTTTGGTAAAATTTTGAAGTGAAATGTTGCCTGATATAGGATTTCAGTTGCTCAACAGTTTGGGTTCTCCTTTGTTATATTTTTCATTTCATAATGTGCCAAATGTTTTCAATGAGATACAGATCTGGACTGCAGACAGACCAGTTTAGCACCTGGATTCTTTTACTACGGAGCCATGCAGTTTTAATACAGTATGTGCAGAATGTGGTTTGGCATTGTCTTGCTGAAAGAAGCAAAAAGACATCATCTGGATGGCACACATTGCTCCAAAACCTGTATATATAATTCAACATTCATGATGCTTTCCCAGATGTGCAAGCTACCCATGTCATGTGCACTAATGCCCTCCATACATCACAGATGCCGGCTTTTGAACTGTGCACTGATAACAAGCTGGATGGTCCCTCTGCTCCTTAGCCTGGAGGACGTGGTGTCCATGATTTACAAAAAGAATTTCAAATTTCAATTCATCAGACCACAGGACAGTTCTTAACTTCACCTCAGTCCATTGTAAAAGAGCTCGGGCCCAGAGAAGGCGGCAGTGTTTCTGGATATTGTTTATATCTGGTGTTAACTTGCATTTCTGGATGCAGTATTGAACTGTTTTCACAGACGATGGTTTTCTGAAGTGTTCCTGAGCCCATGCAATGATTTCCGATACAACATCATGTATATTTTTGATGTTCTCTGGGATGCTCTTTTTATACCCGATCATGTCGCTGACCTGTTGACAATTAACCTAATTAGGGTTTTTTTTGCTTGTTTTTTTTAACACTACACAACTTTTCCAGCCTTTTGTTGCCCACCCCAACTTTTCTGAAATGTGTTACTGGCACTAAATTCAAAATGGGCATACAAATTTTTTTCAAAAAACAATGAAATTTCTCAGTTTCAACACTTGATATGTTGTCTTTGTAGTATTTTCAATGAACACTAGATAAATTAACAGCTTTAAGTATCCTAAAAGTTTACGAAATGCTAAATTTCAGTGTATTTACTTATAACTTTAAGAATTCTTCTAGTATAACTTTAAGAAGTCAGGAAAAGTCACTTAAAGATAATGAAATGCTGTTAAAAATTTAACATTTAAATTTACTTAAAGTCACTACTTTTAAGAATACCAATAAACGGTCTTAAAGTTACTAGTATATTTAATGAATTTAAAAAGATCAGTAACGGTACTTAAATTTACTACTAAATGTAAGGGCTAGTATTAAAGGTAATTTAAATACACTACTAAATTTAAGGTTCCTTTAACGTTTAGATTAAAAGCAGTTAAATTCACCTTTTCACCGAGTGGACATTAGGGTTTCTGTGATTTGCAGATCATAGCATTCTGTTTTTATTTACATTTTACACAGCATTCCAACTTTTTTGGAAACAGGGTTGTATTTAATTTGACCAGCAATAATTTGAATTAAAGCATTACAACTTAAAAAAGTAATAAACAATTTAAAACATTAAAAAATGAACAGTTGCTTTAAATAGCATACTACGAAGGCACTTTTCAGTAAGCATCAGTTAAATTAACATTAACCATGACATACAGCTATATCTTTACACTGGTCTGTAACATTATAGCTCTATCTTGTGTAACTAATCTAGTGCATTTAAAGGGTACTTAATACAGTGCAAGTATTTCGATAAAGAGAACTAATTCTTGCATAACATTTCAGTAGAGTCTCTGTACCAGTAAAATATTCACAGTACTATTGTAACTGGTCCTCTCCTTTCTTTGTTTTTTATTCGAAATTAACTGCAACACATTTATGCATTACCATCACCATCATTTAATTAAGCTTGTTTCATTTGGGGCACTTAGTGTTACAGGGATCACCTGATTTGAAGAGTCCATAAACACTGACTAAAGGAAACATTGACATGGCCCCTAACATGGAACCGAGTTGCACTACAGCACCACACCACACAAGGGCGCTGCGTCCTTCATCTCGCAGGATCACACCAACGATCACCTTCACATAGGACAGAGTGAGGGCAAATATCACCCAAGTTATCACCTGTATCGTAACAGAGAGGGGGAGGGGGTGTTAAATATAAAACACAATGTCCAATCATGTTAAAGCACACCACAATAAAAACTCTGAGGACATCTGACCATCACACCCATATGCCCTTGCTGAAAATCACATTCCAGATTTTGTTCCCTCTTTTCTCTTATAATAACCTCCACTCTATAAGAATCTCATGGGGTTTCAGTTCTGCAGTTTTGATCTGCAGAATCATACGCTCAGTAATTTATGTAACTAAAGCCAAAAATGTCAAAATATTCCATAACATTATCTTATATCATGCCTTCCATGATTACTGGCACACCTTGTAAAGATTAGCTAAAAGGGTTAGACAAAATATCCACCTTTTGATGAAGTTTCTTCATTTCACATTGGAAAAAATTAGAAATTTATAATTAAATGAGATTTAAAAAAATATTTCTTGATGAGGTACTTGTTTTTCTCTGAATAAATTTATTTCAATTAAAGGTCAGATTTTTCTCATTTTTTCAGTGTGAGATGAAGCTACTTCACCAAAAGGTGGATTTTTTTCCTAACTCTTTTTTACTGATCTTTACAAGGAGTGCCAGTAATCATGGAGGGCACTGTTTGTTTAACACTAACGTTAGCTAAGCTAACTAGCTTAGCACTCAGTTTCTGCAGCTAAACATTTCTGGGAATCCTTTACTCCTGGACACTATAAGTCCAAACCTGAAGAGTTTATGTTGTGATCACTGATTTAGCGCATACATGACTCTCTTTAATATTTTCCCCAGAAATTAGGGCTGTGCTCGTTTGCCATCAGTTGCTCACGATATCGTACCATATATATCGCAATATATCGAGTTAAACGATGTCTTTAATGTATTGTAAGCAGAGGGCGCGAATACGTTTGGCGCCAAAATTATTCAATCAATGAGTCTCGAGACGAGGCCATGGAGACATGTGGGACGTAATTAGCGGCTTGCAGCGTCTGTAGTAGAGCGCACTGAAGCAGAGCACCTAATTTCTAGTGTGCATGCCCTGAGTAACTGGAAGCACCATTTGAAAATAAAAATGTTTTTGGTTGGAACAGGTTGCAAGCATGAATTTCCATCGATTTCTGGCATGAAACATGCTTTAAATCAAGTGAAAATTGATGACAACCTGCTACAGAACCAGGAGATATGCGTGAAATATGTCATATATGGGATTTTCGATTTTCAAGTGAGTAAACGATATCGTATCGTACCCCCAAAAATCGTGCATGATCGAGTATCGTGAGCTGTGAGCACAGCCCTACCAGAAATGCACAGAAAATCTGTTTTAAATGATGACTAACTTTTGAACTGTGTTGACAATTTGATCCAAACACCATTTGGAAAATGACATTTTTTTGGGGGGGCGGCACGGTGGTGTAGTGGTTAGCGCTGTCGCCTCACAGCAAGAAGGTCCTGGGTTCGAGCCCCATGGCCGGCGAGGGCCTTTCTGTGTGGAGTTTGCATGTTCTCCCCGTGTCCGCGTGGGTTTCCTCCGGGTGCTCCGGTTTCCCCCACAGTCCAAAGACATGCAGGTTAGGTTAACTGGTGACTCTAAATTGACCGTAGGTGTGAATGTGAGTGTGAATGGTTGTCTGTGTCTATGTGTCAGCCCTGTGATGACCTGGTGACTTGTCCAGGGTGTACCCCGCCTTTCGCCCGTAGTCAGCTGGGATAGGCTCCAGCTTGCCTGCGACCCTGTAGAAGGATAAAGCGGCTAGAGATAATGAGATGAGATGAGACATTTTTGGGGGTCAGAGGATCTTATTAACAAGTTAGGATAAGAATCATTTACAGTACTTTTTTCTTGACATTAGTTTATGACACTGGGGAAGGTGGTCCTATTAAGGACACCTAAACACATACAGAACACACAAATCCATACGTAACTAGGAAAATACAGGAAAAATTAATTGTAGCTTTCAGTTAGTAGAGATATGCAAGACATTGAGTTTGCATAGTTCATGAAGATATTTATGTTCTGTCTGTTGGTATGTGATTGTATCACAATTGGAGTTGAGAGACATGTAACTGGTAGAAGCCTCACCATGAGTGCAGCTCCTAATTCATGATGAACCAATAGAGGACAGGGACTTAGTGCTGCCATGGCCATGATGTAGGCTCCAAATCCTGTACCAGCCACTGTGAGAACCCCCATCAACATCAGAGACCTGGGGTTGAGGAAACGGTAAGTCAGGATATACATTAAAGCCTTGCATTCATTTATTTTATCTGTCTGTGTATTACCTGATTGGGAAAAACATGGCGATAAAGCAGGCCACAGGGTTAGCCACTGCAGCCATAGTAGTCGCCAAGTGATAGGCCTGATTACCATACGGCAGGCAGGAGTAGGATTGTACTGAAGGGAGAACCGCATTGGTTAATGCATTAACCCAAGCCAGAACAACAAAAATGAAGACCACCTCTACTCTGTTGTAGGTGCCTTTCCCAAAGGTGCTGCGAGGTTTATTTGTTGGACCCTCTGGATGTTCCAGCATGGGTGTCTGTTCTGCTGGATGGTTCTGCAAGGTGAGGCTAATGTCAGCCTTTTCTTGGTGCTTTGCATTACCAAGATACTTCTCACATTTATGTTCTTGGACTACAGCAGGATAGTAGTTGAGCATCACGAAAGCACCCAGGCACATTGCCATCATGATGCTGAGGAACAGGAAGAAAACCTGGACAGAGAAGTTAGCTGGTTGGTAATGTGCCTCTAGTTCACCACTGGTCCCTTCAGTGTAGTTGACAATGCTTAAATTTGCATTTGCTGTAGCATTTTTGCATTGGACCACCCCGACACCCTGAATCAGAGCCACCAGAGCTGGAATCAGGCCACTCAGGCCCTCTCCAACGAAATAGGTAGTGAGGTACCGAGGCTGGAGCCTCATCATAAATGGCAGGAAGGTGACAGAGGAGGTGCAGTCCACTACTGAGAGTAGGAAACTGAGAGACAGCAGAGCTACACTGTGTAGATTATTTCCAACAAATAGTGTGTGCTTCCAAAGGAAGGCCAGTAGGAAGGTGGCCAGAATGCCCAACACTACAATTGTATAGATGACTGGTCGTTCATCCAGTGCTCCTGGCCTGAAGTGGTGCATTAGTGTGATGAAAAGTGGTCCAACATTCGCCAACTGGATGATTACAGTGAGGTAGGAGGGCAGGTACCAACGTTCAGGGATCTCATGTACAATCAGTGGGAGCTCAACCCACATCCCATTGATGGCGACCCATGACCCAATGCCAAAGAGGCAAGCCAATACGTGTGTCAACAGTGACATGATGCAGAGAATGATTTCAGTTTTTGATTAGCCAGCAGGTAGTAATGAAGGTCATCTGAAACATAAACAAGAGATATCATTAAAGCAGGTTCACCATTTCTCAGCTCCTCATATAGCTTCTATGAGCAAATCTATCGGCTTCTAGCGTCAAGGGTTCTCAAATTTCTTGTAGCCAGGGACACTTAACTTCTAAAGAGTAATTTAAATTCCATGGACCGCCTCCATACAGATTTAAAGCAAACAGACATGAAGTAAAAATACAGAATGTCTTCTCATTAGTATATTATAGCCCTTACGTAGTGAGTGTATGTACTATAGCAGCTATTTGGCAGCATTAACGGCTTAATTAAAACCTTAATACAAAACACTAAATTATATTGCTTCGCCACAATAACTACTGTTTCTAGAAACAAGTGTGTGTGTTTTTTCTAGAAACAGTAGTTATTGTGGCAAAGAATAAATAAATAAATAAATAAATATATATATATCAAAGTCCTTCCCACACCATTCATGGCACATTTGGCAGCAATGATCTCCGTTTCGTAGCCCTCAGCCTCTTGCCTATATTACATAGCTAGGGTTACAGTGGGGGGCTAGTCCTCTGGTAACCACAAGAGCTTGACTCCCCACTCACCTGTATTGCAGCATGCCTTGCCAGACAGCAGTAGGCACCATTTTTATAATGGTCTTTGGTATGACCCGACCGTGAGTAGAACTCGCGATCTCCCGATCGAGAGGCGGGGACACTAACCACTAGGCCACTCGCTGGTGTGTGTATATAATATATATATTTTAATATATGAATACAAGTGTTTTACTGGGAAATATACCACTACTTGTATGTTTAATACGAGCTACATCTGGGACATGGAGATCCAAAACTGTGACATAAATATCTATATGTCACTCGTGAGGAAATTGATGAATTGTTTTGATAAATTTGAGTACTTTGTGAATGTGTCTATATAAGAAAAAGAACATCACCCGTTGGCTTGAAGAAATGAAGTTTAACTTCTCATATCGAAAAACTTGCATTTTTCCTACGAAATACATCGCGGATCTGAGTGACATATTTTCCTATATTTCGCTCTGATGACGTCACTCCCAGTGTTTTCCCACTGACTGGACGCACGTCAAAATGGTGAACCGGTTCAAAATTAAAACTGTTTTGATTAACTTGCGTTTTTTTTGTGTGTGTGGATGTCTCATCTCATCTCATTATCTCTAGCCGCTTTATCCTGTTCTACAGGGTCGCAGGCAAGCTGGAGCCTATCCCAACTGACTACGGGCAAAAGGCGGGGTACACCCTGGACAAGTCGCCAGGTCATCACAGGGCTGACATATAGACACAGACAACCATTCACACCTACGGTCAATTTAGAGTCACCAGTTAACCTAACCTGCATGTCTTTGGACTGTGGGGGAAACCGGAGCACCCGGAGGAAACCCACGTGGACACGGGGAGAACATGCAAACTCCACACAGAAAGGCCCTCGCCGGCCACGGGGCTCAAACCTGGACCTTCTTGCTGTGAGGCGACAGCGCTAACCACTACCCCACCGTGCCGCCTCTCTCTCTCTCTCTCTCTCTCTATATATATATATATATATATATATATGAGTGATTCCACGCTTATGGGGACATGAACTTATAGGTACTGAAATGGGGACATGAACTTATTTTTAAAAATTCACCTAAAACCATTTCTTTTTTTTACCATCAGGTCACAAAACATGTAATCTTTAATGAATGATATGTTAAAAGATAACTTTAATTTTCTGAGATGTAATAAAAACATATTTATATGCCAAAGTCAGAACGTAACAGAAGGGGCGGCACGGTGGTGTAGTGGTTAGCGCTGTCGCCTCACAGCAAGAAGGTCCTGGGTTTGAGCCCCGGGGCCGGCGAGGGCCCTTCTGTGTGGAGTTTGCATGTTCTCCCCGTGTCCGCGTGGGTTTCCTCCGGGTGCTCCGGTTTCCCCCACAGTCCAAAGACATGCAGGTTAGGTTAACTGGTGACTCTAAATTGACCGTAGGTGTGAATGTGAGTGTGAATGGTTGTCTGTGTCTATGTGTCAGCCCTGTGATGACCTGGCGACTTGTCCAGAGTGTACCCTGCCTTTCGCCCGTAGTCAGCTGGGATAGGCTCCAGCTTGCCTGCGACCCTGTAGAAGGATAAAGCGGCTAGAGATAATGAGATGAGATGAGAACGTAACAGAAGTGTTGTGGACATATATATTCTCAATTTTAACAATGTAGAATTACTTTTTGAAACATAGGAAGGTGATGTTTTAGCAAATATAATTAATAAACATGTGTAGTAGAATAAACATACACATTCTTTCAATAAGATTAACATGGTATATAGCTAGATTGTAATGAATTTGTAACAGACGCGAGATGGACAATCATAATAGAAGTAATGTAACAGACATCATTTTGGAACTCATAGGCTTGACTTTGGCATATAAATATGTTTTTATTACATCTCAGAAAATTAAAGTTATCTTTTAACATATCATTCATTAAAGATTACATGTTTTGTGACCTGATGGTAAAAAAAGAAATGGTTTTAGGTGAATTTTTAAAAATAAGTTCATGTCCCCATTTCAGTACCCATAAGTGTGGAATCACTCATATATATATATATATATATATATATATATATATATATATATATATATATATATATATGTGTGTGTGTGTGTGTGTGTGTGTGCACATTATATGTCCTATTTTTTATTAATTGGCAAAAAATTGCAAAGTTCTCTGTAGATGAAAAAATGTCTTTTAAACATAATCCACAAAATCAACAGCTGCTGAAAGAAAAATTAATTGGAAAGTATGTTCTAAATTGGAATAAATTTGTTTTGTAATTTCACCTCTCAGCCACTACTAGTGGGTTTTAGGTATATATACACAATCTGAAGGAGAGTTAAAGCAGAACCCATTTCAGAAGTTAAGAAACCTCAACTATCCAAAGAAAAGTGTGCTTTCTCTCGGTGTACAAAGGATACAGCCAAAACTTCTTTCTGTAGAAAGCAAGATGAATTTAGAACAATTTTAGACAATGTAAAGGTTAAAATCACAGTTATAATACAAATCTCATCATTTCGCATGCTGTTTGAACATGTTCTAAGAGTTACTCAGTGGGTCTGGCAGAGGTCACATAACCTGTCCCCAAAAATCCCACTGACCTACACCTGACCATCAACACATACGGTACTAATCATTTACTACACATTTAATACTATATTATAAGGACATATTTAAGTAAACAAGCTACTTTAACCCTAAACAGTAAACACTTCCTCCTCTTCTTCTTCCTCTACTCATTTATTCACATTTACTTCCTCCTTCCATTCGGATAGTACATAATGATAACCTACAAACCTAGCTGAAGAAGGAGCTTTAGGTACTGAGTGTCCTTGGATCCCCTTTTACTTTCTACAAATAAAAATCCATCACTACACACACAAAGCCACATAGCCTACCTTAGGCCACCCGACTCTGCGATTGTATTCAATACATTCTAAACAAGGTGATTCTAGTTACATCAGCCAGCATGTGTACACTAATACATTCTCTCTCTCTCTCTCTCTCTCTCTCTCATGCTGTTCAACTGACTGTAGAAACAGTGCGCAGGCGCAAGCTTCCTGTGCGTCACATTCTCACCCTCTTACCCAATGGAAGACATGGCCATGTGCTCAGCCCTCCCTGTCTACCATGATGAAAAAGAGATCAGGGAGAGGAGCAGGACTCATGATGTAGGAAGACACCTCCTCCACTCCTCATCCACTCCTCCTCCATTTCCTGTTCAAGCTTGTAATTTTCCACAACCAGGAAGTGTGTAAAACACTGCGAAGGAGCTGCCCATACCTTATGCTTAAAACTGGAGCTCTGTTTTTTTGAATAATGCATTTTCCTGTTTGAACATCAACAGTACATGAATATATGTTTTCGAGCTCCAGTACTGTGCAAAAGTCTTAGGCACCCTCTTTTTTCATACACACTTTGTTATAGATTTCCATTTTATGACCTCTCGAGTCAGTACAAAAACATTTTAGAGTTCCGAACATTCGTTTTCCAGCACAAAATTAGATGTTACAGAAAAAAAGAATGTTTGTTTGTATTTGAGCAGTATATTACATGAGAGCACTTTTCAGATTAAAAAAGAAAACATAATGAAGGCTACTGGGTTTTGCTGCAAAATTAAGAAGCGAGTGTGACAAAGTGTCCAGAAGAACTGTGGCTGGTTCTGTAAGATGCTCAGTAAAACCTACAGCTCATTTCCTTATAAAACTGCCCTCACTGTACCTGAGACTACTACTTTTTATTTTTAAGCAAAGGGTCGTCTCACACCATATACTGACTTTGTTTCATTTATTATGGCTTACTGCTGTTTATAGTATTTTTTTAATGTTGAAACATTTCATTTCATTATTTTTAAGCCATTTTTGGTCTACAGCATTTGTGCCTAAGACTTGCACAGTACTGTATATCCTTCTACTGATTAATCCTGAAGTTCATAAAACGCCCTTCATTTCGCTGCCACAAACATCTGATTACTTGTTCATTTACTTGATTCAAGATATTCTGCTCGTGTAAGAATGTCCTCCAAGATACTTAACCCTTAATAATTAACATACTTAAAATGTACTCCATTTTACTGCTATGAAGATCTTATTATTTATCTAATGATACTCTACCCTGATAATAGGAACATGATAAAGTTAAAAAAAAAAAGACACCACTATTTATGTTATCTTTGTAGATAATTCTGTGTTAGTTTCTGTCAGTTTGATTCAGGACATAAACAGAGATTCAATATAATTTTTTCACTCTTTTCTAACATCTTGTCTTGTGAAAAAACTAAAATAAAATAAAAATAATGGCCATGACCCATTTTGCATAACATAAGCCACTTAATCACTTAAAAATAATCACATACATTCCAATTTTTTTTTCTTAATTAAGAAAATTGCACCGGTTTCTAGGATAGATTGGTTTATGTTTATGCTTATTACAGAGGGAAAGTGCATTCCACTGAGCTCTAGCACTGGGCCATTTCCGGGAAATAAGAGTTTCGGTCATGGTAACAGCGTGTGTATGTCAGCCTCGGTTTGGAGTTTTCGGTTTCGAAAACTGTAAGAGGTAAGAGTAGAATAATATAAAGTACAGACACTCAGTATATTTTACTTCCGTGATTTTTAAATTGTTCATTTTTGGATTACGCTTCATTTTTGTGGCTACTGCCTCATAGAGTATATATATATATATATATATATATATATATATATATATATATATATATATATTAGTGCTGTCAAAAATGTCGCGTTATTAACGCGTTAACTTGACTCAATTTTAACGGCGATAATTTTTTTATCGCGAGATTAACGCTCTGTGACATGATGCCACGCCCCGCACAGCCAGAATCCTCTGCCCTCCCCCGAAGAGCCACGGTGCTCGGCTTAGGTTTCATTTTCCCATCGGCGGCTCCAGCCCCACTTTGCAGTGGCTGTGACAAGACGTGTTATGCTCTGCAATAAAAAAAAAAACCACTGGTACAACCATTGTTCGAACTATGCCGATATTTTCGGGGGGTCCCTTTTTTTTCCCTTGGGGGGGTGCTTGCGCTTGTCTCAGAGCGCGGCTCTCCATCGCGCGCTCACTTCGGATATGCAAATGCTTCCTGTTACACATGATTGCTATGTCAATAAACATCATTTTGCCAATATTTTAGAGACCCCCCCAACATTTCCCAAATCATGTTTTCAAGGGATCTCATGTCTGTTTCAGGGGATCTCGGATCCCCCGAGTACCCCCCGTAGTTCGAATGGTGAGCAAGCCCATTCACTTTTTTATGCTGATAAGAGAATTACAATGGTTTTTCATGTGACAAAAATGTGCGATTAAATTGCGATTAATCGCGAGTTAACTATGACAGTCGCGACATTAATCGCGATTAAATATTTTAATTGCTTGACAGCACTAATATATATATATATGCTATAAAGGTACTGGGCAAGCTACCTTAGGGCGTAGAGACACCAACATATGAGAAGTCGGAACGGCCAGCCTGCCTGAGTCAGACCAAGCCAAGGTTCAGCCCTCTGACTCAAATGGTGAATATCACCTTTGACCGCTTCTCTCCAGTACCGCACCTGGTGATTTGTGTCTCCCTGTGAGTCCACTCCTTGTGTTTCTGGAAGAAGGGTGCAAGTATGTTAGTTGGGCAGCTTACTTGCTAGCAGCAGCGAGGTCAGCACCCTTACTGCAGTGAACTTTTTCAAACCCGCTAAAGACTCTTAAAGATCACTAAAACAAATCCTTAAGATCAAGTGGTGGCACAAGGTGACCAACATCGAAGTGCTGAGAAGGGCTAGCTCCACAACCACAGAGACCACGATCTGCGGCAATCGCTTAAGGTGGCTCGGCCACGTTTGTAGGATGCCAGACTACTGACTTTCGAAGCAGCTCCTCTTCAGTGAGTTAGCTCATGGAAATAGACTGCGCGGCCGACCAAAGAAAAGGTGGAAGGACTGTGTTAAGGAGGACATCAAGATCTTTGACCTAGAGAATGACTGGCATATCCTCATGGCCAGCCATCCCGCCTGGAGGCACCACATAGCCAGTGGCAAGCTTCTGTGTGAGCAGACTTCAATGGCGAGCCGAGGAGCGGCGCACCCGACGACACCAAAGAGTCCCCCATCGTTAGTATTGACGGGAACCGTAAGTAAGTAAGTATTTACTGTATGGACATGGTATCAGAAAACAATTTTATTTATAAGCAGTAGCCACATGTACCCATAGGGTACCTATTTTTTTTCGCGATATCTTCCTTCATATTCATTATAAGTGCTACCGGGCGAGGTTTGTTTTGCCTGGCAACACTTGTTTCATTATGTAATTTGGAATTTTCATTTACTTGAATTTGTCATTATGTAGAGGCCATGCAAAGGCAGAATATATTGCATGGTCCTGAAAATGATTCAGAGTTTTGGTTTAAAATCTTTTTTCCCCTCTTCAGTAGTAAGGAGCATGGGTCTGCGGGGGGAAAAAAAGTCTCACTGCAATTACTGCAAAAACAGAGAAGTCATTGACCCAAGATTAATGTGTTATGAAGTCAAATATTTAAATCAATCCTGATCCTCTGTCAGTACTAAAAGGTAATGAAACTATAACTAAAATTATATTCCAATTCAGTATAATTGAGGGTTCATATGATTAAGTTTAGCATCAGTCACTTACAACTACTACTTAAGGTGAAGAATTAAGCAAACATCTCTGAAGTGCATGAATGTTATGTGAAATATATAAAGTAATTCAGACTTATGACTTCTATCATGCAGAAGAGAAAGATTCCTACCTGGTTCTGTGCTTTGCTGCTTCACATGCTCCACGGTATCAAGCCCAATGTGAAGTCTAATTTTCACTATCGGACTGACCTTGCTTAGGAATGCATGTTTAACAATGGAGGAGGCTGCTCCCATAAAGCAGTGAGTCCGGCAGCTCAAACAGCAGGGTGCCAGAGGAAGGTGGGTATTGGCTAATCAACCATCAGACAGCATTTCTATGAGGCACCTCAGAGGGGTACTTTTGCCTACAAATTCCAAATCTAGTGGCCAGACCACTAAGCAATGACATCCTCTGTTTTCTCTCACATTAATGCATCGCTAGTAGTTAGCAAGTCCTTTCTTTCATCAATGTAGCAAGTAGTGTCACCTTTTTTTTGAAAACCTCTTGTAGGATTAATACCTTAATACCTTCCTGTGCTGTTTTTGTTTGGAATGAGTACTTGAATCCCTGTGCACTACAACATTTCATGGCCATTCATTATGTTTTGTCTTTCCTACTTCAAGGTTTCACAGGAAAAGAGGAATGTGTGTTCTTCCACTGAGCCACTCTGGTGACATACAGTGTCATCAATTTACAAAAACCCAAGGTTCAAACTACAAATCAACTTTGACATCGTGTGACAATATGTCTTTTTTTCTTTTTTTAATACTTCTAAGCTACCAGCTAACTTTCAAACTGTGCACTTTAGATACCCAGTGGTCTCCATGTAGACTGTTTCCATGACACAACATTCTTGGAGATCAGGTTCACTAGGAAACTCAATCCATCCATCATCTATAGACCGCTACCTTGTGACGTCAGAGGTTACATGATTTATGTTTGCACCGCCATATTGGAAGACCAGCGCGAGAGACACACACAAACACACTTCACAGGGCCTCTGGTGTTAACTGAATATTGGAGGTTGTATTATGAACGTGAAGTGGTTATTTTTTAATGGAGTTTTTTTTTGTTGAGCATTCTCATGCTGCTGCTGATAAGCATAAAAATAATTTAATCTAGTTCCCATGGGAAATTTATTTGACCTTTTATTGATATTAATCTGAATAAAACATTCAAAAATTACCTTGCATTTCACAACATGATTTTCATTCTTCATCATGACAAACACACGACGGACCCAGCCACACACAAACTGATTATAAGCATCCAGGCTTTTGTAGGCTTTTAGATTGTCCATGGTGTAGGCACTTGGTGAGAATACCAGATAATTTACTATGTCTGGATAGGTCACAGCTGGCAGGATGTCAACATCTTGCTCCCACTCAGCTCCAGCATCACTGTAAGGGTCAAAACCATCAATCAGAGTCAGTTTCTCTACTTATCGCTTCCTTTCAGCAGGCTTCAGGGCTTTGAAATAATCTCTCATGTCCACAGACTATGCACAGACTAGCCACTGTTTTTTCCAAGTCTCACACAGGTTTCTTTTAAGTCTACTGTTGTGTCAATAAATCATAAACAAAACACCTCAGATTTGTTTAAGTTGTTTGCCACTCCACTTTATTCTCGTGGGTTCACTTACCACTGCTGTTATTTCCCCCTAACCATGAGTTTGTTGGTCTCCCAATATGGCGAAGAGTGCCATTATTTCCGGTAGTGGTGATGCAGCGGTAGTGGTCTATACAGTTTATCTATCAGGGTTGTAGAAGAAGCTGGAGCCAATCCCAACTGACTTTGGGTGGGGTGGGGGTGGGGGGGCACACTGGGAAGGTCACCAGGGCTAATACAGAGACGAACAACCATTCACACTCACATTCACACCTATAGGCAATTTAGAATAGCCAGTTGACCATTAGTTAACTGTGGGAGGAAACTGGAGCACCTGGAGGTAGGCCATGTAAGCACAGGGGGAACATACAAGGTCCACACACAAAGGCCCCAGTCAGTGGACTGCCAGGTTCGAACCCAAAAACGTCTTGCTGTGAGGTGACCGTGCTAAACACTGTACCACTTTGCTGCACGGTAATGCAATCACATTCTAAAATTTTGTCCTAATGCAGTCATGTAATGCCTCTACAATGCACGTAGATAATTTTGCGAAAATGCTGTGAAAGATATATAATTGCATTTTCTGGTTTGATCCACCATCCAAGGTGAATTTTCAAGTTCCTGGGCACACACATTGCAGAGGACCTCACCTGGACCACAAACTCCACAGTGGCAGTGAAAAAGGCACAGCAGTGACTGTACTTCCTGAGGATCCTCAAGAGGAACAACCTCCATGAGCAGCTGCTAATGACCTTCTACTGTTGCTCGATCGAGAGTGTGCTGACATACTGCATCGCTATGTGGTACACCAGCAGCTCTGTGGCAGACAAGAAAGCCCTTCAACAGTGGCATAGCAGGGGGGCCCTGGGGTGCCTGTGACCCCCCCCCCCCCCCCCCTTGTCGGACCATACATTTTTTCAATAGCCGCATAAGAATATTAGAAAAGCGCCCACTGTAATTTTTCTAACTCTTTTTTTTTTTAAACTAGATTGTCACCTCAGGCTCATTAGGGTTTCTATAACCTTGTATGGACTTCCTGTGGTTTGGGGACGAAAACCCAGTTTGGCAGAGTGTGTGTGGGAGAGGCGGATGTAAGTGCAGATATGTTAAATAATACACAGTGCGATATGAGCATAAAGTGCGTAAAACGCACACAACAGGCAAACAGTCTGAAACAGCAGGCAAAGTCGTAATCAAGGAAACAGGCAGGAGGTCAATCGAGGTGCGGACAGAATATCAGAGGCAAAACTATACAAGATCAAGGGATGAGAAACAGGAGTCAAAAAACCAGGAGGTCAACAAGAACAGGAAACAAGGCTCAGTAAGGCACACTAGATGTGGTGTAATACTTCGCATCAAAGAGCCATCGACTCTGCACAGAAGATCATTGGCTGCCCACTGCCCTCTCTAGAGCAATTCTACACCACCCATTGCCTCAGCAGAGCCACCAACATCTTAAAAGACCCTTCCCACCCTGGACACCAGCTTCTTGAACCACTGCCCTCTGGTAGATGATTCAGGTCCATTGCATCACAAACAAATAGACTAAAGAACAGCTTTTACCTGAGTGTCATATGTGAACTGAACAAAGCCAGTCATCTACACAGATGCCAGCGGTACGGACAGAAACAGGACTGAATGGTAACACAAACTGTCTACACCTCTCCATGCCTACCTCTTACCTGAATAGTATATGTTTTTACAACCACATGCACCTTATTCTCTCGACCACCTATATTTACTTATTTATATTGTTCCTGCTCAACTGCACTCTGTCAACATGGGCAAATGTGCAATTATCACGCCTAATTGTGCAATACATTCACTTATTACTGTGCAATAATCCACTTTATTTTTTTTGCGGGGCAGCACAGTGGTGTAGTGGTTAGCGCTGTCGCCTCACAGCAAGAAGGTCCTGGGTTCGAGCCCCGGGGCCGGCGAGGGCCTTTCTGTGTGGAGTTTGCATGTTCTCCCCGTGTCCGCGTGGGTTTCCTCCGGGTGCTCCGGTTTCCCCCACAGTCCAAAGACATGCAGGTTAGGTTAACTGGTGACTCTAAATTGACCGTAGGTGTGAATGTGAGTGTGAATGGTTGTCTGTGTCTATGTGTCAGCCCTGTGATGAACTGGCGACTTGTCCAGGGTGTACCCCGCCTTTCGCCCGTAGTCAGCTGGGATAGGCTCCAGCTTGCCTGCGACCCTGTAGAAGGATAAAGCGGCTAGAGATAATGAGATGAGATGAGATTTTTTTTGCGGTCCAAATCCTTTGCTCTGATTGGCTGGCGAGCGGGTCCATATCCTACGGTACGGACCTCTGGCGACTCGCTCGTTCACAACAACAACAAACATAGTAGCATTTTTTGTCAACATTTATCTTTTTTTATATGATTTATTTATAAGATTATCAAAAATCTTATAAATTTTTGCCAGCATTTCTCAGGAGAACAGCATTAATTTTACATCATGGATAGCGATAACGACAGTGTTCACAGCGAAAGCGAGTTTTACTACCCTGAGGAAGAAGAAATAAAAGAAAACATTTCAGGAGAAAGCTAAAAACCTGTAACTTGCTAACACCGAGCAAAAACATGGCTGAATCCTGAATGACTCCTATTTGTATGAATAGGGGACTACATAGGCCGCAAAATGTAGTTTTTTTCCTGCCATGGAAGTGCACTTGTATACCGAGGAGGAAGCCATTTGCATTACAGCCATGAATGAGGATTCAAACTGGCGGCTCGGCTTGGTTTTCCCTTTCGGGCTCTCTCGTTTTCTGTTAGAATTTGGTAAAGAAAAAAATAAATATATTATTTACCAGCTTAAGGTCGGACCATATGGTGAAATACCGTGACCTCAGCATTGAATACTGACCCAGAGGGCTTCGCTCAGTACTTTCAAGACCTCGGTCACGGTATTTCACGATACGGACCTCCCAGCTGGTAAATAACATATATGTATCATAGGTCACACCCTAGATACATAGAACTATTTTTTAAAGCAGTTCTTGAAAAGACATATTTATCTTTTTTATTGATTCATTTATCTATCTTATAGATTTGTTTATCTTTTTACTTGAATGTTTATCTTGTACAGATCTGACTTTTTTCCCCCCTTAATACTGTTTGTTTGAATACACTGACTGGATTGCTTGCTTCAGTTTCACTGTACTGTACAGTGCAGTGACAATAAAGGAATCTTGAAGCAACTGCCAAACCATATTATACTCAAATAATGTCCCAGTTGATATGTAGCACTTCTGGTATGATTTTTATTATTTTACACACCTAAAAAAATCCAAGACTTAAAATAAATGAAATTAATTTAAGTAAGTAAGTAAGTAAGTAAGTAAGTAAGTAATACTAGTGTATAATTTTGGGCCGAGTGCATTAAAAACTCTTCTCATGTAAACTTTTCAATGAAGTACACAAGCTGGTAAATTTTGGGTGTGTCATCTGTGACGTTTCATCAGTTCTGTTGTGCTTTCGTGTAATGTAACTACACTAGCAGAGTTATGGGTGTGGTACTTGTCAGCATTTTCCAGTAAAGGATATATTCATTTATCTCTTAGGTTTACTGTATCAGCCCATTCCTAATCTAGACTAGAGGACAATAAAGCACTCAAATGCATCTTCACTAGATTTCCAAAAGGACATCATAGTTTTGTTGTATTTGGTTGTACTTACCATTAATTTTCATTTATTACCTCACCCGCTATGGAGTAAGCAGGGTGAGGTATTGGTTTCGGTCGGATTTCTTTGTTTCATTGTATTTTTTGTAAACAATATTACGGGAAAACGGCTGGATCAATCTTCATGAAACTTTCAGGATAGATGGGCACTGGTCTCAAATAGAACCTTCAACATTTTGAGGGTCATCCAGTCAAGGTCACCAAAAAGGTCAAAATTATTTTTTGTTGTGGCTACTGCCTCATATACAGGTGCTAGCTAATATGTCATCATGCTTTAAGAATGTAAGAGTGTAACAATCGCGCACTGCGTATGCATGAAAATGGCTGGTGAGTGTATACAATTCAGTTCACCATTCGAAATAAATGGACTAGACTAAAGAAATCGCTTTCAGACATGTTTATGCTTATCACAGAGGGCAAGTGCGTTCCACTGAGCTCTAGCACCGGGCCATTTCCAGGAAATAAGAGTTTGGGTCATGGTGACAGCGTGTGTACATCAGCCGCGGTTCGGAGGTTTCAGTTTCGAAAACTGTAAGAGGGAAGAGTAGAATAATATAAAGTACAGACACTCAGTATATTTTACTTCTGTGATTTTTAAATTGTTCATTTTTGGATTACACTTCATTTTTGTGGCTACTGCCTCATAGAGTAAATATATATGCTATATTTACTGTATGGACATGGTATCAGAAAACTATTTTATTTATAAGCAGGAGCCACATGTACCCATAGGGTACCTATTTTTTTCATGATATCTTCCTTCATATTCATCATGAGTGCTACCAGGCAAGGTTTGTTTTGCCTGGCAACACTTGTTTTAGTTTAGGTTTTAGTTGTAGTAGCTATAGTATAGTACTCAATCCAGCCACTGGGGGTGCATAAGCGTACTCTTGGTGCCGGTCCCAGGCCCGGATAAATTGGAGAGGGTTGCGTCAGGAAGGGCATCTGGCATAAAACTGTGCCAAATCTAACATGCAGAATGAAAAGAGAAATACCATACCGGATCGGTCGGGGCCCGGGTTAACAACGACCGCCTCCGGTACTGTTGGTCAACAGGGTGCCAGTGGAAAGTGTGCTACTGTTGTGCCAAAACAGAGAAGGAGAAAGAGACCGTGAAAGATGGAAGGGAAGGAGCTTAGAATTGAGGGTAGGAACACTGAATGTGGGAACACTGACTGGCAGAGTGAGAGTGTTAGCAGGTATGATGGAAAGAAGGAAGTTGGACATTTTGTGTGTGCAGGAGACGAGGTGGAAAGGAAGCAAGGCCAAGAACATTGTAGATGGATGCAAGTTGTTTTATTATGGAGTGGATGGAAAGAGAAGTGGTGTTGGTATTGTTTTGAGGGGAGAGTTGGTCAATAGTGTGATTGATGTGAAGAGGGTGTCAGATAGAGTGATAGGCATGAAATTGGAGATCCAAGGAGTGGTAATCAATGTTGTGTGTGCGTACGCCCCACAGGTTGTATGTGAGAATGAAGAGAAAGAGTCTTTCTGGGAAAAGATGGATGAAGTGGTAGAAAGTATACCAAGGGAGGAGCGCGTGCTGATAGGAACAGATTTCAACGGACATGTTGGCGAGGGAAACAGAGGAGATGAGGACATGATGGGCAGATATGGTGTAAGAGAGAGAAATGTGGAAGGGCAAATGGTGGTTGATTTTTCAAAGAGGATGAATGTCAATAGTCAATACATACTTCGAGAAGAAAGAGCAGCACAGGGTGACGTTTAAGAGTGGAGGAAGAGCTACACAAGTGGACTACATACTCTGCAGAAGGGGTAACTTGAAGGAGATTGGAGACTGTAAAGTGATGGCAGGGGAGAGTGTAGCTAGACAACATCAAGTGGTCATGTGCAGGATGAGCTTGAAAGTGAAAAAGAGGATGCGTGAAATAGTGGAGTCGAAGATTAAATGGTGGAAACTAAAAGAGGTTGAACATCAGAAGGAGTTTAGGGAAGAAATGAGACGAGCATTGAGTGGTCATGGAAGTCTGCCAAAAGATTGGGATACTACTGCTATACTAGTAAGAGAGGCAGCAAGGAAGGTGCTAGGGTGGTCATCGGGAAGGAGGAAGGAAGACAAGGAGACATGGTGGTGGAACAAAGAAGTGCAGGAAATTATAAAAGAGAAGAGGCTAGCAAAGAAGAATTGGGATGATCAGAGAGACGAGGAAAGCAGGCGGTTATACAGAGAGACGAGACAGAAAACAAAAAGAGCTGTAGCAAAGGTGAAAGCAGATGCATACCAGGAGTTGTATGAAAGACTGGAGACCAAAGAAGGAGAGAAAGACCTGTACAGACTAGCTAGGCAGAGAAACAGGGAAGCGAGGGATGTATAGCAGGTAAGAGTGATGAAAGATGTAAATGAAAATGTGCTAACAAACAAAGAGAGTGTATTAAAGTGGAAAAAGTACTTTGAGGATTTATTAAATGAGGAGAATCCAAGAGAGAAAAGGTCAGATTTGTTGGAGACAGCAAATCAGGAAGCAGAGTTGGTTAGTAAGGGTGAGGTGAGGGCAGCCATGAAAAGAATGAAGACTGGGAAAGCAGTCGGACCAGATGGTATCCCGACTGAGGCTTGGAGATGTTTGGGTGAGACGGCTGTGGAGTTCCTAACGAGATTGTTTAATATGATCCTAGAGAATGAGAAAATGCCAGATGAATGGAGAAAGAGTGTGCTAGTCCCAATATACAAGAATAAGGGAGATGTACAGAGCTGCAGTAATTACAGAGTAATAAAAGTGATGAGCCACACCATGAAGCTATGGGAAAGGGTATTGGAGGCGAGATTGAGAAGAGAGGTAGCAATCTGTGAACAGCAGTACGGGTTTATGCCAAGGAAGAGCACATCAGATGCAATTTTTGCTCTAAGAATGTTAATGGAGAAGTACAGAGAAGGCCAGAGAAAGCTACATTGTGTGTTTGTAGACCTGGAGAAGGCATATGATAGTGCCGAGAGATGAGTTATGGTATTGTATGAGAAAGAGTGGAGTGAATGAGAAGTATATTAGAGTGGTGCAAGACATGTATGCGAACAGTGAAACAGCAGTGAGGTGTGCAGTTGGAACGACTGAATGGTTCAAGGTGAAGGTGGGACTTCAAGGATCTGCTTTGAGTCCTTTTTTGTTTGCCATAGTGATGGATAGCTTGATGGGCGAAGTGAGGTAAGAGTCACCATAGAACATGATGTTTGCGGATGATATTGTGATATGTGGTGAAAGTAGAAAGGAGGTTGAGTTGGGTTTGGAGAGATGGAGATAACACAATTATGATAACACAGTTATGACTTTGTTTTATAAGTCTTTTATTGAAAGTATTCTTTGTTATGGTATTGTATGCTGGTATGGACATTCTAAGGTGACACATAAAAGTAAGCTGGGAAAAATTGTTAAAACAAGTGGGAAAATAATTGGGTGTCAGCAGACTGATCTTTATCATGTCTACCTGTCCAGGCTGACCCAGAAAGCAGACAAAATTTGTACTGACATTACCCACCCACTCTCAGTGAAGTTCCAGACACTTCCTTCTGGTCGCAGATATAGATACCCCAACATCAGAACTAATAGACCAAAGAATTCATTCATTCCTATGGCAATTACACAATTGAATAAGATGTGGGAAACACACACCTAACATTACAAGATAACTGTCACATCTTTTATTGTATAAATTATTTTATTTATTACTGTTTTTTTTTAGCTGGTGCAATGGACGTGGTGTGTTTTTGTTGTGTTTTATGTGTGTTTGTGTTGGGATGTTTGATATGATGGTGGCTGGTGCCTCGTCTTGTGTTGTGCTGTAAGACAAATTGCCTTTTTAAGGACATTAAAGTTTCTAAGTAAAAAAGTAAGTAAAAGTAAGTATGGAGGGATGCATTGGAACGAAGAGGAACGAAGGTGAGCAGGAGCAAAACAGAATACACGTGCATCAATGAGAATGGGGATGAGTGTAGTGAAGATGCAAGGAGTAGACGTAAAGAAAGTTGGTGAATTCAAGTACCTGGGGTCAACTGTGCAGGAAAATGGGGGCTGCGATAGTGAGGTGAGAAAGAGAGTGCAGGCAGGGTGGAGCAGTTGGAGAAGGATTTTGAGAGTCATTTGTGATAGGAAAGTCTCAGCAAAAGTGAAAGGTAAGATGCATAAGACAGTAGTGAGACCAGCTGTGATGTATGGATTGGAGACCGTACCCTTAACGAAGAGACAGGAGGCAAAGTTGGAGGTGGCGGAGTTGAGGATGTTAAGGTTTGCGATGGGAGTGACAAGGTTGGACAAGATAAGGAACGAGCACATCATCAGAGGGACAGCACATGTGGAGAGCTTGGGAATGAAGCTAAGAGAGATGAGACTGAGATGGTATGGGCACATCCTGAGAAGAGATACAGAGCATGTGGGAAGGAGAATGTTGAGGATGGAGCTGCCAGGCAAACGAAAACGAGGAAGGCCAAAGAGGAGATACATGGATGTGGTGAGAGAGGACATGAAAGTGGCAGGTGTGGTAGAGAAGGATGCGGAAGACAGGGAGCAATGGAGACGAAAGATCCGCTGTGGTGACCCCTAATCAGGAGCAGCCAAAAGAAGAAGAAGCTATCGTATAGTACTCACTTTGTAGCTGGCACAGGGTGCTCTCTCTACTGTTTCTATTAAGATGTTTTTATGGACCTTTGATTTCACATCAGAATCAGAAAACACCACTTGCAAATCCCCATTCATTACAAAAGCTAAATTATTTTCCTCCAGTTTTATGTAACATTTAATTTTAATGATTTTCCATTTTGTTTTAGTATTTACACAACTCTTTTTTAATTTTTCTGTATGTGAAAGAAAGAAAGAAAGCACAACTTTATTCATCACACACTTGTGAAATTTCCTCTCTGCATTTAACCAATCTGAAGCAGTGAACACACACATGAGCAATGAGCACACACACATACCCAGAGCAGTGGGCAGCCATGCTAACAGTGCCTGGGGAGCAGTTGGGAGTTAGGTGCCTCACTCCTCCCATATTAACCTAGCTGCATGTCTTTGGATTGTGGGGGAAACCAGAGAACCCAGAGGAAACGCACACAGACACAGGGAGAACATGCAAACTCCACACAGAAAGGCCCTTGCCGGCTGCTGGGTTCGAACCCAGAACCTTCTTGCTGTGAGGCGACTGTGCTAACCACTACACCACCCATGTGTTGAGTAATAATAATTTTTGTTTACTATAATTACATCATTGCATATAACATATGATAAATAAGCTGATAACCTCAATATTTTACCTCAATAGAAGCGTAATCTATTATTAAAACTACATAGTAAAAGAAAAAAGCTTTCATACTATGCAAAAGCAGGGTTATCAGCTTCTGTTTCTCAATATGCACTAAAGCCCATTTTAATGTAGTTATTTATGCATCCAGATAATGGTTGCCCAGTCATAACATGATAGCAGAGGACTAACCCAAGAACAATGAAAAACTCTTCATATTAAAAACAACATTCTATAAAATTGTTTATTTTACAAGAAACATCTTATTAGTGACATTTGTCTACAATGAAATAAAATTATTCTGGAGTGAGTACATGCAGCACTTTGTTGGATGTCACTAGAAAGGTGCATAGCCAGGAAAAAGCTCCTTCCAGTGTTTCAGCAGTTCTACATACAATATAATGAATGAAGTTACAGTGGCAGAATTTGTTTTTTTTTAAATCCGTAAACATTATTATTATTTTTTAAGGATACTCATTGTTGCACCATTGTTCCTGCAGTCAGTGGACAACTGACACAAAGAGTGTTCCACAGACTTCAGAAGTATTCACATTGGATATATAAGATCAACAAAAAAGGCACATGCACGTTATTGTGATATGAACCAAAGGCCGCAACCAAGACATTCTTTAAGATATAAAATGAATAGCTATACAGGACTCTGTCCTGCAGGCACAATACAAAAACAGATCAAATACATGTGGCTTTTGGTTTAAATAAAATACAGTTCAGGACTGGCAGAGAGTGATGGACAATTCATATTTTTGCTAATCTCATGGAGACCTACACTTTCATGTCCTCTTAGGGAAACACTTAAAGTTGATTGTTCAAAATTATTTATTAAGAAATCTATGTGTGAATACAAGCTGAAATATAATCACTCTACAAAGACATTAACATGAGCTACAGAGAAAACCAAATCTGTTTTATATTTGATTGCAGTGAAAAACATTTCTTTTTGGATGTTCAATGTGTCAAGTCTTCTAACTGGTATTACAGTCTACCTTTATACAAGGGCCAATTTACTGCTTAATATTTAAATAGTTTAACTCATCAAACCTGAGGAAATTCTACAACCACACTTACAAAGTTCAATACAAATGTACCTTAGTATCTGAGCTTTTTTTTTTTAAGCGTATACAATACATAATACAGAATACATTCATTCAAGCCTTAAGGCAGTTGAACGAGGTCTGTCTGTTTTGGTTTGCATCAGTATCTGCAGCTTGTTGTCAATAATTATAAAACAGATCACTGATGTGTGTGAATGGGTGTGTACCGTATGTGTGTTTTCAGGAAAGGCATTTGCATTTTGTTGCTCACACCCTCACAGTAAAGGACCTCAGTATGCACATTATTTAGTATAAAGCCAAAATATTTGGGATTTGGGAGAGCAGAGGCATCATGCAACTAATACCCATGCAGAACATTCCAACACTAAGTCTCTCAGAACAGAGAGGAAGATATACTGTGTTTGGGAAAAAAAAACACAAGCAAATATATAAATACAAAGTTGAGTAGCTGGCTGTGTTATGAGAAGGAATAAGGTTGCATAATTGCTGACTGTGGATAGAATTCCCACCACACCTTTGGGAACATGATCCACCAGCTCTTAAACAAAAAAAAAAAGTCCATCAGCCAGGGTGAGTGTGTGAAAGGTTGCGGTGTAGGAGTCCAGTGTGTGTTGTGGGACCAGTGAACTAAGTTCTTCCATTTTGACCTGTACCACTTTCTGGGCTTCTCAACGTAGGATCCTGAGTCCTGTTGCTTTTCTATGCTGGGAGCTGAGAGGAGAATCATGTGGGCGCTCTTTCAGCTTCTTCTGAAGTACAAAGAAAAGGAGAAAAACAATATTATGACCATTGAGTAAAACAGTTAAGAGTGTTGGTCATTTGGAAAAAAAATCTTATTAAAACATCTTGAAAAGGTATGGAATAAAACACAGTTGGGTGTGCTGTTATAGGAAAATAACACTGCCTTGAAGTAGATTACTGTATTTTCCTAAAGCAGCATGTCTCAACATGTTTAATGCTCTTATACTACAGTAATTTGCTAATTACAGTTTGTAACGTATTAAAAATATGTCACTGTTTATTGTTCTATTTTTCTGTCCTTTCATTCTGGCAGATATAAACAGTCGTTCACTCATCATCCTCTATTTTTTCTCTCTTTTGAAGTTAATAAGACAAAAAACACAACTTGTCATGTTACTGAGAAACCTAGTAATCACAAAGTCCCCTACTCTGAAAAATTTCCCATGGCAGAAAACATACTGACTGTTACAAAGGGCTGACACCTATCACTTCCATTATAAAAGGTTAAATAAAAGTCTCCTTAAGGCCCGGTCCTACAATACCGATAACTATAACTATAAATAAATCAGTCCCCTGCAGGTTATGTGGTTGGTGCTCACACCAGACTGATAACGATACCTATAGCCCAGGCCTGGGTTTATTGGTATCAGTGAGATTGCTTCTGGAGCAATTTTTCCAGGCCTGGTCCTGACCCGGTAAAACATCTGACCAATCGGGTAATTGTTTACATGTGACATTGTCTGAGCACATGCTATTTTTCCCGGGTATCTTTGTACATCCTTGTTGCATCATGAAGTCACAGAATACAGATTCACAGAAAATAAAAAGATATAATACAAAGCACTGATCTTTTATTCACGGTTATGTGATATTTTCTGTGAAATATCAATAGTAAATTAATAAAGTAAACACATAAATGCAGGTAAGATATTTTAATTATGAACTTCAGCAGTGCAAACATTTGTTTTAGACTTCTTAATTTTTTTTATCCATGATGCATCATCCGTATGAAATCCGTAACCAATCTGTGATATACTGAAATGTCTGTGACCAATTCGTAAATTATTAGCATCCATGATGCATCCGTATTAAAATCTGTAACGACTCTGTATTTTGTATTCTTTTTTATTATATTTCCATAGTCTGTGACCTATCCATATTTTATCAACCACCGGAGTATGTACATGGGTTGTTTTGAAGTCCAAGCTGTACAGTACGACTTGGAATAATGTGCTACTACTTGGAAAAAACTTCCATAGCTATTCCTAAGTTGCATGCGTTTATTTCCCTGAGTGGCAGGACCAAGCGATATTATAGTCAGGATTATAGTTGTGATGTGACTGCTCCAGACTGGAACTAAATTCAGGCAGAGGTATAGTCATAGTTGTAATTATAGGTATATATTTATAGTTATCGGTGTTGTGGGACCGGGCCCTTACAAAACGTTTCACCATATTAATAACTATAGTCTTTGGTCAAGTATAGTTAGTTTTTTTTTACAGTTAGTTTTTGATAACGAACACTTTTTATAGAATATTTTTTTTTTACATCCAAATAATTTAAAAGCATTTTGAATTCTTGAATTCAAAAGCATGCTGTTCTTGGTTTGTTTGATGGCTGATATACTGATTTGATCTTGACATCCTCACTGTGAATCACTAGATGTTCTGTAAGCCTCTGTTGCTAAATATTATGCAAAATGTCACAGGTTTGTTGGGGCACATGCTAAGTTCTCTGCCCAGAAAATGTGTTAAATCTGATTAGATATGGATCCAGCATTTCAGCCCAGTTTTGTCACTGATACTGATGGCCTTTATTATAACAATACATCCCTGATTCTAGATGCACTATGAATTCTGTCTGGCGACATTTTGCATAGTATCTAAGCTGACAAACCTGAGGGTGAGGGAGAATCATCATCTCCTGCTGGAGAGAACTGGTCTGTTCCTAATGCAGCTATAGAGCTCCTTGGCCGAATGCATCGCTCCCCAGAGAAACTTCTGCGTAACCGTGCCTACATCAGACAAAGCATGAAATTATTACCGTCTGAAGTTAACACAGGCTAATAGCCATAGTTGGTGGAATAGAAGAGTTTTATTTTTATGACTTCCACAAAGATTCACACCATTAAATAGAATATTTTCAATAAAATGAGAATGAACCTGACCTTTCGTGATAAAGGACTAGTAGGAGCTGATGCACTGCTGTATAAACTCAGGCTGGAGTTTGACCTGCTCACTGTCAACCTCTTGCTTCCTCTGCAACCGGATGCTTCAAAAGAATGAGGTGACAGGTACTTCTCCTTTATCTTCAGGTTGGTACGACCTTTTACTGTTCAAGAAACAACAGTGATTGCTCAGTAATTGCTTCTGGAAATGTACAAGATTCACCATTTTTAGAAGAACATAGATATTTATTCACCTCTACAAGGGTCATTCTTAACAAGAAATTCATCCAAGGCTGTCCATCCACCACCAACACGTACCATGAGTGTGCTTCGTAAAATACGCACCATTCTTAACTGCTGAGAGTCTCCAAACTGTGGATGATATCATCATGTCACTTCAGAACATTTCAAGATATGGCATAAATTGTGATTAGAGGAATATGATTTTACTCTTACCCTGTAGCGGTTAGCGCTAACCTGCTCCACCTGAAACCTCTTTGGGCAGCTGCACTGGGACACCTGTCTGCTCACCTAAGAAATTATGGACGTTTTGTTAAAATGCCTATGAAAGGCATTTCAAGAAATGTACATAATTTTCAGATGCCATCAAACTCTTCAGGATGCATGATTTTCATTGATGGAATAATATATATGGATCTGAAATTAACATAGCTTTCGAACAAGTACCTCCTCATTGATTTGGTCTACATCTATTGTTCTTCTGTAGGGATCTCGGCTTGGGTGGAGTGCACTCACAAACTCATAGTAGTCAATGAATCCATCACCATTCACATCAAAGATGTTTGCAACAGCAGTCATTTCCAAGGAATTGGTTGGGAATTCTATCCATAAGCAAAGGTAAATGTTAAACATAATGTATCAAACAAAAAACTTTATCCAGATACTATTCAATTATATGAAAGACTACTTTCTCCAAGTCCCAACTTACTATTCAGCTATTCATCTGATAAACTATTATTCAATAAATACCATGAATAACTCAGTAACTACACTGATACTGTTACAGGTAAGTCTTCTCACACACTGCTTCAAGGAGCTGAATGGACCAATGTAATGGACCCTTCAGTAAGGGTTTGAGAAATGATGCTCAGACTAGTGTTGTAGTACTTAAGACGGGTCTCAAGACCACTTTTTGAAGATCTCTGTCTCACCTCGGAATTGACTGCATTTTTACTCAGTCTTGTATTGGTCTCAGACATAGAAAACTTTGGATTTTATTTCAAGACCAGTCAAGACCATAATTGCGGGGATTTCGCTAAATTGCCTGTGCATTGTCTGATTTATTTGTTAACACTATTACTGTGATTGGATGTGAAATTTCTTGCTTCAAACATGACAAATAACATGACTCTTTGCTAATATGAAATTTTTCTTCCTGTTAACGGCTGTCACCCCACCCCCCTTCACACACATTGGTCTGGTCCTGGTCTTGACTCAGTCTCGCCCTGCCTTGGTCTTGACTTGATCTCAACCCCTCAAAGTCTTGGTCTCGATACACTTTGGTCTTGGTTTAGGTCGTCTTGACTACAATACTAGTTCAGAATAAGCTTGCATACAGAGGTGAAAGCTTCATCCTAGACAGTCTACTCAGCATGACCATTCACCTGGACAATCTTGTGAAAGAACCAGGATGTTTGTTCTATGCTGTCCCACCCACACAATAGTCAGAACCTGAGCGCATGCATTTGGGAACTAACTACTCCCAGCTCTGAACAGAGCAGACATAGTGAGCTTGGTCTCTTCCAGTTCTGTTGGGATCACTCAGGACATCAACTAAAAATGTGCCCCAAGACATGCCATACATCACCCTGGGAAATTCCAGCTTCTATATCCAGGGTGAGGGTTTTTTTTTTTCTCTTTTCTGTAATCTGAGAAAAATCCAAGCAGATAAATAATCACAGTTAGGCCTCAGACTAGCTTGGTTTGATCTCAAACCCTACTTGTCATGCCAGAAGCTCAGTCCCCAGATTATGGGTCAGTTTAATGTTCTCCAGATGATCAATCAGGTGACATACCACTTGGCTCTGACCAACTCCTACTGCATATATTTCCTTTTTGCTTAGCTATCAGTAATCTGTTTGTTCTGATTTGACATTTTGCTTGGTTTTCACCTTGATTTTCTTGTTAATAAAGCTCTCTGTGATTAAATTCATGGCTCTGTATGTCTATGTGTGTATGACAAATACTATTGCAATAGGAAAAAAGTGAGAAACTAGTATGCATCAGAATAAGTATATGTACACCAGGCTTGTAGTACTCGAGTCCAGGACTCGGACTCGAATCCGACTTGTGCCCTAATTTTAAGGACTTGTGACTCGACTCGGACTTGAGCACTGATGACTTGGACTCGTGCATTAACTGCATTAGGACTCGGAAAATGGAGACAAGGACTTGGACTTTTTCTTTATTTTTTTGGTAATATGCCATAATAATTTGTTATAAGATATTTATATCTACATTCATTTTTGTATTAATTTCATGTCAGAGTGTCACACTTGCGCATCAGATAGACTCTTGGGCGCACTCCGGACAGCGTGCGCGCCAAGCGGACTCTCGCACGTGCCGTAAATGACTCGCACCTGCATAGGATTAAGGCACAAATAGCATGCCTATATAAAAACTGTAAAAACACACTTGCTTTGCGAAGTATTGAGTTGCGTTGCTAACACATTACTGAGCCTTATTTCCTTGTTTGGTTTCCTGATCCCTGATTTCCTGTTTCTCGTCTTTGATTCTGCCGAGTCTACGATAGCCTGTTTGTGCCTTGCTCGACCTATTGCCTGTTTCACTGTTTTACGATTTTGCCTGCCATTCTGGATTGTTTACCTGTCTTCACTTGTATTAATAAACACACCTTCTGCACTCACATCCGTCTCCCAACCATCTCTGACAGAATACTTCACACTCCCTGATAAAGAGAATGCAGTCACGTGGTCATTAGGCTTGGCACGGTTATGGGAAAAAAACCGAACCGTACGATACGCCTGTTGCGGTGCAATACGCGTATAAACCGCGGTACCCCTATTTAAGACGTTCGCCAAAAAAAAAAGCCGAATGCCCGTATGAAACCACGTGGTTCTCTTTCGCGCGAACAGGGGTGATAGCGTTCTGGCGCCGCGTCGGATTTCCGGCGTACCGCGGCGCCCGGAAAAAAAAAAATCTAGTTCGCCCATTATTCTGTGTCATTCTGAGATGCGCAGATAGACAGTAAAGGGAATTCGGAATTCCCTTTACTGTCTATCTGCGCATCTCAGAATGACACAGGATAATGGGCGAACTAGATTTTTTTTTTTTCCGGCGAGGGGAGGGGAGGTTTGTTTTAAACAGTGCAGTGATTGGTTTTATTGCAATATTTTATATTGGCTGTGTGTGTATTTTGTTATAAATCGTTCTAAGAATACAGTGGCACTTTAAGATTAGATAAGAAATCCAGCCATACGTTTCAAAACACTGCACTTTAATTTCAAATGAAAAAATACATCCTCACTCTCAGGGATTAGAAGAGTTTTTGATTCGGTTTTTGTATATAGGTGGTTGGTTGGTCGCCACATAAAAGTTTAAGTTTTAACACACACATCTGTTCAAAAGTAAGCTTTAAGAACTCATTTTTATTTCTTCCAATTATGAAAACTCTGTATGTGACAAAAGACACCTGGTTCCTCTAGATGCCACAACATGGCAGCAAACACTCCTGACACTTTGTATAAATACTGTAGTAAATAAAAAAGCTGTTGAAATCATCCATGTCTTCCCTCTTGCTGTTTCAAAATACTACCTGGCTTTTCATCAGAGATTGTTCATAAAATGTGCTTATGTCAACTCAAACTCAGTTTGTGCATGATTATTTCATTGTAACTATAATTTTAACCTCTCTTAAATGCTGTATCCTAAACTATGTTTACTTAAGGTAAATAGTAGGCTATATGCCCAAATACAGAGTACTTAAGATTTAAAACAAACAAACAAACCGCAATACGTACCGAACCGCAGACCTCAAACCGCAATACGTACCGAACCGCGACTTTTGTGAACCGTGCCACCCCTAGTGGTCATATGTCATGTTCAAGAACAAACTAATGTTAATGGGGCTAAAACAGCCACCGTCAAATGGTGCAGTTGGAGTGTTGGACTTGACTCGGACTCAACTCAATAGTGGACTCGCTTCAGACTCGACTCTAATTTTTTTTTAATGACTTGGACTTGACTTGGACTTGAACACTGGGGACTCGAGACTGGACTCAGACTTGAGGTTTAGTGATTCGACTAAAACACTGATCAGCCATAATATTATGACCACTGTCATCTTGTGGGGTGTTCCTGGTATGCAGTGATTAGTACCTACCAAAAGAGATCCCAGGAACGCCCCACAAGATGTGCCATTTTGGAGATGCTCAGACCTAGTCATCTAGCTATCACAATTTGGCCCTTGTAAAAGTCGCTCAGATCCTTATGCTTGTCCCGTTTTCTTGCTTCCAACACATCAACTTTGAGAATTGACTGTTCTCTTGCTGCCTAATATATCCCACCCCTTGACAGGTGCCATTATAATGAGATAATCGATGTTATTCACTTCACCTGTAAGTGGTCATAATGTTAAGACTGAATGGTGTATATATAATGCAGAATAAGTATGCATCAGCTGACGGGTGCTGGGTGTTTAAGGAGTTAAGGAAGGTATTGTACTGCTTACTAGAGGCCAGAACATTATCGATGAACTCCTTTTGTGTGATTCGACCATCTTGATCTCGATCGATACTGCGGAAAACATCCAAAATCCGAGACTTGAGGTGACTTATCCACTGCATGTACCTCTTGCGCCAGATGTTGAAGTCAAAGTTAGCAAACTCTTCCAACTGTAAACAAACAAACAAAAAAATTCAAGAACCAGCATCACACAACTGATTCACACCATAAACCCTTAAACCTCCAGCTTGCTATTTCATCATTCATCTTAAAGAATACTCAGCAATTGCTATGAAATATTGAATAACTACAAGAAAGCTAAAAAAAAGTATATAGTTATGAGAGTAAAGAATGCAAGTGTGGACCCAGTGAGACAAATAAATGAATAGTTTATACAGCCAGTTTGGATAGTACTTGATGCAACTATGCTGTAACACACTGACAGTAATGACCTCTCTGAGTCTCTGCTGGTGCTCTTCAAGTTTGGTCTGTCTGCTGTGGGCCTGGACCCACAGTTTCTGCCATTGACTGACCAGTTGACACAGCTCGGGTGTGTGAGGTTCCAGCCTCTCCAGGGGCAATGAAACTGAGGTGTGGGACTTTGTTGGGCCTCTCCTTTCTGCACACACAGCATGCAAAACCAAAGTAAAGCACATTCACTTTTTTCAATGGGAATACAGTACGTTTTCTGGTTAACACTTACTGGTTGGTGTCTTGTGGCTCGGAGACACCTGCTGCTTAGGAGTCAGCTTCTGTTTACAGGATTTTGTGGCGTTTTCTACTACTATTACTTTACTCTTTAACTCGTCCATAAAAACCTATGAAGAGATACAATGAATTACATTCACCAGCTTTTGTTAGAAGAACCTCTGTTTGTGTTGATGGTGAGTAAGTAAGCATTTGTACTGTGTGCTGGGTGATGAGCTCTGCTGTCTGCTCCATGTCATCAGGCAAGGGTTCCTGGTCTCTGAGGTTCAGTGTTTCTTCAGCAGAGGAGATCCAATCCAGGATGCATTGCACCTCCTTTCTCTCAGCCTCCAGAGTGGAAAGCATGGCCTGGATTCGCTCAGCTTGCTGCTGTGCCCATGTCTGGACCTGAGACAGACATGTATATTCACAAATAAATAGCCAAAAGAGATGATAAATATAATTTTAAAAAGTCTACTAGCAATCTGTTTGTGTGGAAGTCCTGACCTTCCCATTGAGGTCAGAACTGCCAACTCCCTGACCACCTTCAAGCACAGACTGAAGACCCACCTCTTCAGGCTGCACCTCTCTCCTGCCCACTGTGTTTCAGTCTAGACCAACCCAGGCTGTGTACTGTCTAGTCTGGGGTTAGCCGTTTGAGTTCTCTATTTAGCTGTACTTTATATGATTGGTTTGTTTCCTTGGCTGTTTGAGTATTGATACTTCAACAGAATATTACACTCGGTATTGTTGTCACTTGTTCAGCTGGCACTAGAACTTTCTTGTCTAGAAGTTCAGTACTTCGTGTACCTGACTCTTACACTTGTTTTACGTCGCTCTGGATAAGAGCATCTGCTAAATGCCATGTAATGCCATGTAATGTGTGGATATTACTGTAGTCACTCACCTCCTCAAAGCGGGTTTTGGTGACACTGATCCAAGATTTGATAGTAATAACAGAGTCAGGATGGCAGGAGGACAGAATCTCCTCACCTAAGGTTTGTATGCATTCCAGTGTTACCTGATGACTACTTAAAGAACTCATTGACTCCTGTCCAAACAAAGTAGGAAATTAATGTTTTAGCTGTCATGACATGCGTTGCCTTTTACTACAAAACTACTCTATCTCAGGACCCTCATACCTTGTGCTGTGTGAGAAATGTTAGGAGAGCCTCTTCTTCTTCAGGTAATACTCCATATTTCAAAACCCTCTCAATTTCAGCAAGTTGATCAAGGAATGAGTGAACCATTCTGTCAAACTCCTCTGCCTGCGAGTGAGTCATATGAACAGTAAGTTATTACATGTTATTGGGGATGTTTTTAAGAGACTAAGTGATAAATATTATTTAAATTCCAAATAAAACGCTTCATAATCGACGATATTGTTATTATTTTAATACCACAGTGCTGCTGTGGTATTAAAATAATATGGGTCACAAGGGGTTGGTTAATTTTCTATGATTGCACGGCTCTAATAATAATGACAGCTGGAATTCAAATCACAGATCTGGAATGCCTACAAACCCACAAACTCTGAAATAAGACATCCAGTCAGTTATGTTTGGGCTGACTATCTCAGAAAACATGTGCTTCAACAAGCCATTCAGATTTGACTCCCCTTTCTGTGTCACAAGTGGAGCTCATTAGAACTTCTACACCCCCTCATCCGAGTATCTCCACTCATGGCTTGAGAACTGCCTTTGTGAATGAATATTCATGAGAAAAAAAGTGCTACCTGATTAGCTGCTGGAAGAGGGGATGAGGTGAGCAGTGGCTCATTATCATTTAAAGGAACAGGCACTCAAATTCGCTATTTTCAACAAGGCTGTTTGGACAGGGTGAGAAGGGTGATGTGGTGCTTTATCATTATGTTTTTTTTGATCAAAGCATGTCACAGACATTTCATTGATTCATTGAGACATCAGGGAAAAGGGATATAACATGTCACCTTTAAAAAAACTGTATAAACAAACCAGGGTAAACAATAACCAGCGTAGTTATTTTTAATACATGAGTTGTAAATAGGGATCTTTTGACAATAATATACATTATTTTTTTCATGTAGAGGTTTCCATCAAATCCTGCGCTCTGATTGGCTGGCGAGCGGGTCCGTATCCTACGATACAGACCCCAGTTACGGACCTCTGGCAACTCGCTCGTTCACAACAACAACAAACATAGAATTTTTTGTCAACATTTATCTTTTTTTTTTATAAGATTTATTTATAAGATTATCAAAAATCTTATAAATTTTTGCCAGCATTTCTCAGGAGAATAGCATTAATTTTACAGCATGGATAGCGATAATGACAGTGTTCACAGTGAAAGCGAGTTTTACTACCCTGAGGAAGAAGAAATAAAAGAAAACATTTCAGGATAAAGCTAAAAACCTCTAACTTGCTAACGCCGAGCAAAAACATGGCTGAATCCTGAATGACTCCTATTTGTATAAATAGGGAACTACATAGGCGGCAAAATGTAGTTTTTTTCCTGCCATGGAAGTGCACTTGTATACCGAGGAGGAAGCAATTTGCATTACAGCCGTGAATGAGGATTCAAAATGGCGGCTTGCCTCAGCTTGGCTCAGTTTTCCCTTTCGGGCGCTCTCGTTTTTTGTTAGAATTTGGTAAAGAAAAAAATAAATATATTATTTACCAGCTTAAGGTCGGTCCGTATGGTGAAATACCGTGACCTCAGCCTTGAATACTGACCTCGGCACAGAGGGCCTCGCTCAGTACTTTCAAGACCTCGGTCACGGTATTTCACGATACGGACCTCCCAGCTGGTAAATAGCATATATTTATTATATGCCATGAGCTACTTCTGATAAAATCGTGTGCTCTGATTGGTTCTTTGGTGGGCAGTAGTCTCCTGTAATGCCTGTGGGCGATTACAGACTTTCGTTCCAAGGTGCCAGTTTTCAATGTTGCAAAATGCAAAAACAAAACAACAAAAAAAGATTCATTGGAAATCAAAATAGAATCAAAAACATCCAAAACACAAAAGACAAACAAGAATCACTGAGTTATTCAAGAAATGAGCAACGAAGAGCATTCAGAAACTGCTAACCACTAACAGAAATTCAGTTTTGAAACCGCTAGCTGATTATTCTGCATGTGTGACTCAACTACGTGACAAATATGACATGACTAAAAGCAGTGTCACACCTCATTATAATGACCATCTAGTTTAATCTTAGAAATAAAAAAGCTATATAATAAACTCCTTATTAGCCTCGTTTTCTCGGCCTTTACGGGAAAATATCAGACCTCGTTTTTTTTTGTACAGACCGAGCCTCAGTCCATACTGTCAACACTTTGGTCTGATGTTTTCCCATAAAGACCTCACGCTCAGTTAATAAGTAGTTAATAATATATAATCCTTTAACTAATCCTTTAACTACTGCACATCATAGTTCCAGTCAGAGAAGCGAGGGGCAGTACCTGTCGTAGTGCTGCCTCCAGTCTGGTTTGTCTGGACACTGAGAGTTTACACACAGCCTCCCAGCGGACCTCCAGCTCCTCCATCTGCTCCTGCAGCCAGTGGGCATCAGCAGTGCTTCCACGAGTCAGATCTCTCACTGAACGCTTCAGGGTGCGAATACAGCCAGCACGCTTCCCCAGTTCTTTCTGGAACACCTAAGATACAGATTCAAGCCAAAGTTAAGGAAAGGTACAACAGGCTTAGTCATCTGATATTGCACCAAGGTGTTCAAGACTCCTCTGTGCAAGAAAGGATTTATTATTATTGAATAGCATGTCTTGAGAAAGTACCTTGTGCTTGTCAATTAAATTATTAACCAAATCCTTCTCGCCACCAACAGGCACATCTTCAGCAACCTGTGGCTCTGCCCTGTACAGCCAGTCATTTAGGGCCTGGAGGGCATCGCTGAACCTTCCAGAAAACAGCAGTGCCTCCTCCAATTTATGCTGCCTAAAGAAATTACAACATTGTTTACAACAAAATAGTACAACTATGGCTTCAGTTATATGAAGGAACATGGATTTATTATGCATGTATAGCGCTACTTTGATTGGTAATGAGATTTACCTCTCCACAGACTTTCCACTGATGGTATCCCAGGAGTCTCTGAGCTCAGACACCATGTTCTCAAGATGCTGGGTGTCTAAAGGACTCTGAGTTTTTTCTAATAGGGTGCGACCTCTCTTCAAGCAGGCCTCATACATCGGCCTCTTCGAGCGAAAGAGTTTATGGAATTCCTGTGAACACACATCATGTTATTTGACTGATATTTTCCATGTCTAGCAGGTTTGATCTCTTAATCTATAAAATATTTAATATATTTCCACATGGAAGCTTAGTAGTGTTGTTGTAATACAACACCACTTGCATATTTCCCTTGATAGGCTACTGTATTCCAGTAATTCATAAGCACAGTTTTGTTAGCATTGGTGTTATATTTTAATCTGTGCAATATTGTTTCTCAGATATTGTTACCTTCTGCTCAGTGAGCTGCTGTTTGATCTCCTCATGTGATACTCCAATCTCCTTATGTGTGTCCAGAGTCTGTTCCACTTCAGTCATCCAGTCCATCAGCAGCTGCCAGGATTCGCTGAACTGCATCGAGGAAACAGAAAAACACTGAAGGCGTAAAACAAATTCATAATCACTTCTGTGTTAGAAAGAAAAGGTAGCATTGCACAATATTGCAGTGACAGCCATGGCCTAAAGCTTAGAGAAGCACATCTGGGACCAAAAGGTTGACAGTTTGATTCCCTGGACCAGCAGGGGGAAGTCAATGAACAGTGCTTTCCCCTTCCTCTACATCCAGGGCTGAAGTGTCCTTGAACAAGGCACCTAACCCCCAACTGCTCCCCAGGCACTGTAGCTCTGGCTGTGTGTGCACATTCAATGCTTCAGATGGGTTAAATGCAGAGAAAGACTTTCACTGTGTTGTAATCTGTGTGTGTGTGTGTGTATATATATATATATATATATATATATATATATATATATATATATATATGGGCGGCACGGTGGTGTAGTGGTTAGTGCTGTCACCTCACAGCAAGAAGGTCCTGGGTTCGAGCCCCGGGGCCGGCGAGGGCCTTTCTGTGTGGAGTTTGCATGTTCTCCCCGTGTCCGCGTGGGTTTCCTCCGGGTGCTCCGGTTTCCCCCACAGTCCAAAGACATGCAGGTTAGGTTAACTGGTGACTCTAAATTGACCGTAGGTGTGAATGTGAGTGTGAATGGTTGTCTGTGTCTATGTGTCAGCCCTGTGATGACCTGGCGACTTGTCCAGGGTGTACCCCGCCTTTCGCCCGTAGTCAGCTGGGATAGGCTCCAGCTTGCCTGCGACCCTGTAGAAGGATAAAGCGGCTAGAGATAATGAGATGAGATGAGATATATATATATACACACACACACACACACACACACACTAGTGCATCTCAAAAAATTTGAATATTGTGAAAAAGTTCAATATTTTCCATCAGTTATTTAAGAAAGTGAAAATGTTATATATTATAGACTCATTACACATAAACTAAAATGTTTCAAGCATTTTTCTATTTTAATTTTAATCAGTATGGCATGCAGTACAAAAACATAAAAAAACCCATCTCAAAATATTAGAATATTTCATTTCGAGTTTGAGTAAAACAGTATGAACACAGTGTATCTCTCGGTCTAGTTCAGTACACACAGCCACAATCATGGGGAAGACTACTGACTTGACTGTTGTCCAGAAGATGATCACTGATGCCCTCCACAAGGAGGGTAAGCCACAAAAGGTCATTGCTGAAAAGGGTGGCTGGAAAAGGTGCACAAGCAACAGGGATGGCCGCAGTCTTGAGAGGATTGTCAAGAAAAGTTGATTCAAGAACTTGGGAGAGCTTCACAAGGAGTGGACTGAGGCTGGTGTCAGTGTATCAAGACCCATCACGAACAGACTTCTTCAAGAAAGGGGATACAACTTTCGCATTCCTAATATCAAGCTACTCCTGAGCCAGAGACAATGTCAGAAGAAGTGTCTTGTCTGGGCTAAGGAGAGAAAGAAATGGACTGTTGCTCAGTGGTCCAAAGTCCTCTTTTCAGATGAAAGTACATTTGGCATTTAATTTGGAAATCACGGTTCTAGAGTCTGGAGGAAGAGTGGAGAGGCACAGAATCCAAGGTGTGTGAAGCCCAGTGTGAAGTTTCCACAGTCTGTGATGATTTGGGGTGCCATGTCATCTGCTGGTGTTGGTCCACTGTATTTTATCGAGTCCAAAGTCAACACAGCCATCTACCAGGAGATTTTAGAGCACTTCATGCTTCCATCTGCTGACGAGCTTTTTGGAGATGCTGATTTCCTTTTCCAGCAGGACTTAGCACCTACCCACAGTGCCAAAACTACTACCAAATGGTTTGCTGACCATGATATTACTGTGTTTGATTGGCCAGCCAACTTGCCTGACCTGAACCTCATAGAGAATCTATGGGGTATTGTCAAGAGGAAGATGAGAAACACCCGACCCAAAAATACAGATATGCTGAAGGCCACTATCAAAGCAACCTGAGCTTCAATAACACCTCAGCAGTGCCACAGACTGATCACCTCCATGCCACACCACATTGATACAGTAATTCATGGTAAAGGAGCCCCAACCAAGTATTGAGTGTATAAATTAATATACTTTTCAGAAGTTGGACATTTCTGTATTGTAAATCCTTTTTTTGATTGATCTTAGGGAATATTCAAATAATTTAAGATACTGGATTTCTGATTTTCATGAGCTATAAGCCATAATCATCAAAATTAAAACAAAAAAGGCTTTAAATATTTCACTTTACATGTAATGAATATAGAATATATGAAAGTTTACCTTTTTGAATTAAATTATGAAAAAAAGGAACTTTTTCATGGTATTCTAATTTTTTGAGAAGCACTAGTATATATATGAGATAAATAAAGGCTTCTTCTATTGGCTGGAATGGAAATCCTTTGCTTGATATTGATTATCAAAATTAATCGGACAATTTAGAAACAAATAATAAACTATTTTTACCCTTGAATCTATACCTATTAACTCAGCTAAATTTAATCTATCCCAACTAGTCCATTCAATAATCACATTAACTGATAATCCATCCATCCATTATCTGTAGCCACTTATCCTGTACAGGGTTGCAAGCAAGCTGGAGCCTATCCCAGCTGACTATGGGCGAGAGATGGGGTACACCCTGGACAAGTCGCCAGGTCATCACAGGGCTGACACATACAGACAAATAACCATTCACACTTATGGTCAATTTAGAGCCACCAATTAGTCTAACCTGCATGCTTTTGGATTGTGGGGGAAACTGGAGCACCTAGAGGAAACCCACACAGATATGGGGAGAACATGCAAACTCCACACAGAAAGGCCCTCGTTGGCCGCTGGGCTTGAACCCAGGAACTTCTTGCTTTGAGGCTACAGTGCTAACCACTGCACCACTGTGCCGCCCCTGATAATCCTTTAAATGCTAAATAATGAATAAATGAATGTCATTGCTGTATGCAACCAAATAGGCTATTAAAAATTGGGGAGTTTATGATTTAATGCATCAGAGTGAAAATACTCCAAAATTTATCGAAGGTCAATACATTTTCAGGAATATAACATGATGGGAGTGCTGTTATAGGAAAATAATCAACAACTGGTTGGTGTGATGTGGCTGGCACAACGCAAAGTTACTGTTCACATCCCAAAGTTGGTTGTTACCTCCGCCAAGGAGGTTATGTTTTCGGTAGCATTGGTTTGTTTGTTGGTTTGTCTGTTAGCAACATTACGGAAAAAGTTATGAATGGATTGCTCTGAAATTTTTTCCAGAGGTGTGACTGGGCACAAGTAACAATCCATTAAATTTTGGCGGTGATCCGGATCACCACCTGGATCCCGGATTTTTTTAAAGGATTCTTGGCAGAGGTCTGCGTTCTCCGAGCGCTTTTCTAGTTGTCATGATGTTTTAATCCTCTTACACAACAGCAATTTGCCAACAATTATTATTTTTATTAATTAAAGAACATGTCATACTTTTATTCTGCTTATTACTGGGTTTATATTTAATACTGTGGATGTCTATGAAACAACTTCACTTCCTGTTTTCACTTGTTATAGCAGCTATAAACAATCCTCCCTTCATCAGCCTCTCTTTTCTCTCTCTTGAATAAGATACAAACTTGAAGCTTGTAATGTTTTCTGTCCCAAATACTTTTCAGTGACAAAAAACTGACTGACTGTTACACCCAAGACTTCTTTCCTTGTTAAAGTCTCCTCAAAAAACTTCATTATATCAATGAATAATTGTTTTTCTTTGTTAAATAACAGAATCTTCATTAATCTGTTTATCATTAGTCTTAGATTCTGTGGAGCATACACTATACAGGTCTTTGTGAGCTGTCATGATAGAGATGTTAATGTATTTAAAAAATAATAATAATAAAGATTTAGTTAATATTTAACTGCTGTTAAAGAATATTAATCAGCACCTTCTGACCAATCAGAAATGAGAATTCAACAGTGCTGTGGTATACATTTAGTTAAATTCTTCTTCTTCACCCATCCAGTATGTTCTGGGTTGGGTCCCTTTTCTAGGGTTTCTTGGCTAAGTAAGCTGGCTAGCCACTCTGCAGCTCCTCTGCTGCACTGCTTTTGGTCATGGACAATTTAAGAGTATAGCATATCTTTGGACTATGGGGGAAACTGGAGCACCCGGAGGAAACCCATGCAGACACGGGTAGAACATGTAAACTCCACACAGAAAGGCCCCTTGCCGGCCATGAAGTTTGAACCTGGAACCTTCTTGCTGTGAGGCGACAGTGCTAACCACTGCAGCACTGTGCTGCCCAGTTAAATTATAATCACAATGAAATCATAATCAGAGATTCTTCTTGCCTTTTGTATTACTGTCTGCTTCATTTATTCTAGTCCACGTGAGGAGCTAACTCACCTGTTTAACTTGTTTCTTCACATCCTCCAGAGTCTTCCCCCTCTCTGTGGTGTGCTGGTGGAGCTTCCTGTAGCGATCTTGCACCGTTATCAATAGATTCTGTACCACATCACAGTCCTCTTTCCTGCTAAGCTCCAACAGCTGCGAGGCTGCTTTCTCCACACAAGCCTTTTTCTCGCCGTATGACTGGACCTCATTCACCAGCATCTATTATGAGAAAAATATATAAGGTATAACAAAAAAAGGAATACATTTACAAATATCAAAAACAGTATATTACCAAGCACAAAATAAATCAACACGTGCACACATTTTGTAGTAACAATTGCATTGGGATACAATATTAAAAAAACAAACTAACTAACAAATAAACAAAACAACAACCTTGTGTTCCTGAAGCTGAGTGCTGATGGTGTCAAGGATGAAGCTGGGAGTAGGCAAGGCACTAATTACCTCTTCACACTTTACCATTTTGTTTAACAGATCTTGGACATTGCTGTTAAACTCCTTTGCTAGACTAAGTCCTTCTGTTAACTTAGCCTGGGGACAAAGAGCAAAATAAATAAATAAATAAATAAATAAGTAAAGACTAATAAATTACAATCTCAGAAAAAAGAAAAAGGAAGTTAGAACAGCACAAGTCTCAGACATTTTCAAGTGATCAGATGGATAATATGCTGAACTGATCTTGTTCCATTACCTTGCGGTCTTGCATTTTTGTATGAACAGTGTTCCACTTCTGCTCCAGGATGCTTAAGCTGTGCTCAGTGCTGGAGCCATGGGCCATGTTGCTTCCCTCCAGCATCCTGTGGACAGCATTACAGATGTTTGTGTAGGTATGCAGCTTAGAATCCATCTCGTTACACAGCTCCTGCAGACACAGATACAGACAAGAGCAACTTTACAAGGACATTTTTAATCATTCAGAATAATAAATGTGGCATGAACATAAATCTGCATTAACATTCACAACATACACAGTCAACAGATTCGAATGTACTAGCATGCTCAGTCTACAAATTTGAGCCACTATTGTTGCCTGCAGAATTACCAGATGAGCACTGAGTCTCTCACTGGCAGAGTCTGGCATTCCCCATACAGTTTTAGTAGAGGACAGCTTCAAGTCCGTGTACTCCAGCCACTGTAGAAGATCCTGGATTTCCATCGTTACATCTTGAACCTGTGCATGAAAAGCATCAATTCACTTAATATACTTTCATTTAATAAGTTCAATATAATGTCAGTATATGTTCTCGTATTAATTTCAATTCACTGAGGTCAGAAAATAAAAAAGATGTTTTTTGTACATTTATACATTCATTTTCTGTACATTCTACATTTCTGCAATACTAAATAAGATTGGAATTTGGTGAAGTGCAAAAATCAACTGAATCAACCCCAGCCTATGTGTGGCAATTATTTTGGTGCTCTACCCACTTGACTGAGGTAATTCTCCAGCTCCAGTTGCCTGCGCTCCGTCTCAGAGCGCACAAACTCCCAGCACTCGTTCAGTTGCTCCAGGCGATGCTGTAGACCCTGAGGGCTCTCTCCTCCTGTGCCCTCCAGCAGGACCCTGCCTGCCTGGTTCAGAGACTCCACAGTGTGTACATGTGACACCACATCATTGCGCAGCACCTGCAAAAAGTCAGGATATATTTACCTAGTCTCCTGTCTAGTACAATATACCCTAACCAGCCATAACATTAAAACCACTGACAAGTAAACAGTCGTTTCGCAAAGTTGTGTTGGAAGAAGGAAAAATGAGCAAGCATAAGGATCTGAGCGACTCTGACAAGGGCTAAACCGTGATGGCTAGACAACTGTGTCATTGAGTCACTGGACCCATTCAATTCACCTGGCCAGTCAAACAGGTTAGGAACTATAAGAACCTAATAGTAAATAAAATAACTGTGTTGAATGTAGGTTGTGACCTCCATTGCTGTAACAACATTAAAAATAATTTTCAGACCCACTTCCTATGCTTCACAGAGCCCTGGGGGACCCACTTTGAGAACCACTGCAATAAACAATACAGTATATCGTACATATACCTTGTGCTTGGCCAGCTCTATTTCACAGGTTTGTAGGTCAATGCTGATGGGCCGAGATGCCTGAAGCAGGTCAGCAGTATGAGAGATCCAGGCATGCAGCTCATCAAAATTGTTTTGGAACTGGCCCAATCCCAGCAGTGCACACTCCAACTGGTGCTGCTCAATCAAGCAAACAACATACGAGTCCCACCATAAACTAACACTTATTAGAATTCTGCTTTTTTTCTACATGCTTAGAAGTTATTGCAAGTGTAAAAGGCTGAGGGGTAAATATGTGTATATCGTACTTGTCGGCTGACAGTCTCTGACTCCAGGCTGTCCCATCGCTGACGAAAATCGCTCAGTGGTGATTCAGACCCAAGCCGCACAGAGCCCGGAGAGAGACGACCCACAAAACGATGGTTCAAACTCTCAATCTCAAGCTTTTTCTGGTATAACTCCCGCTTGAACTCCTGAAGGGAGTGATAAAACAACCAGGGTCTTGCTAAGAGGTAAAAAGAAAAAACACTCAAGAATTTTCAGAAGTTTTAGAAGTACTCGCATAATGTTTCCAGGGTAATAAATCTCACCTTCAGATCACACAGCTGCTCTTTGACAGATCCAAGATCAGATCCCACTAAGAACTCTTCAGTGGATTTCAGCTCTGCTGACTTTAGCCATTCAAACAGGCCCTATAAAAAGAATGCAAAAGGTGTTCATATGCTCCAGCACCCGTAGATTATTATAATCGACAGTCTGTTTATAAATGGGCTCTGTATATGCCATCAAAAAAAAAAAATCCATTTGTGTGTATTTTTATTGGAAGGACTGAAGATTAAAAGTTACATTTGATAAATTAGGCATTAAATGTGTTTAAAAAACGAAAAGTAAAAAACATATTTTTTCTATATTTATTATTTTCACAATTGTTTTTCCATTAAATTTTTTTTATAATGTATTAAGTTGAACCTTGACAGTATACAGAGGAAATATTGAAAAACATATGATATGATTGCGACAGGGACGCAAGATCCCTTTCAATGCAAATATAAAACCCCAGAATGTCCAGTATTCATTAAAATACATGAGAGATAGACATAATTAGGCAAACTAGCCCGAACAATGCGTAATGGCAAACAGTTATATTCTAACACCAAAATTGTTCAGAATATTGACTTTGTATTTTTATTAAGCACATACCTGCAGGGTGTCCTGATAATTCAGTGCCAACTGTAGAGATTCTTCTAACTTATTCTGGCACTCAGTCCAGATCTTATTTAGATTGTTCCAGGTGCAGTAGAGCTGAAAGAATTGATTGAGCACAAAAAACAGGAGTTACCATTAGATATACAGTACAGTAGTGCTTGAAAGTTTGTGAACCCTTTAGAATTTTCTATATTTCTGCATAAATATGACCAAAAACATCATCAGATTTTCACACAAGTCCTAAAAGTAGATAAAGGGAACCCAGTTAAACAAATGAGACAAAAATATTATACTTGGTCATTTATTTATTGAGGAAAATGATCCAATATTGCATATCTGTGAGTGGCAAAAGTATGTGAACCTTTGCTTTCAGTATCTGGTGTGACCCCCTCATGCAGCAATAACTGCAACTAAACATTTCCAGTAACTGTTGATCAGTCCTGCACACCAGTTTGGAGGAATTTTAGCCCATTCCTCCGTACAGAACAGCTTCAGCTCTGGGATGTTGGTGGGTTTACTCATATGAACTGCTCGTTTCAAGTCCTTCCACAACATTTGGATTGGATTAAGGTCAGGACTTTGACTTGGCCATTCCAAAACATAAACTTTATTCTTCTTTAACCATTCTTTGGTAGAACGACTTGTGTGCTTAGGGTTGTTGTCTTGCTGCATGACCCACCTTCTCTTGAGATTCAGTTCATGGACAGATGTCCTGACATTTTCCTTTAGAATTTGCTGGTATAGTTCAGAATTCATTGTTCCATCAATGATAGCAAGCCATTCTGGCCCAGATGCAGCAAAACAGGCCCAAACCATGATACTACCACCACCATGTTTCACAGATGGGATAAGGTTCTTATGCTGGAATGCAGTGGTTTTTTTTCTACAAACATAACAATTCTTATTTAAACCAAAAAGTTCTATTTTGGTCTCATCCATCCACAAAACATTTTTCCTTCTGGTTTGTCCACATGCTCTTTAGCAAACTGCAGACGAACAGCAATGTTCTTTTTGGAGAACAGTGGCTTTCTCCTTGCAACCCTGCCATGCACACCATTGTTGTTCAGTGTTCTCCTGATGGTTAACATTAACCAATGTGAGAGAGGCCTTCAGTTGCTTAGAAGTTACCCTGGGGTCCTTTGTGACCTCACCAACTATTACACGCCTTGCTCTTGGAGTGATCTTTGTTGGTCGACCACTCCTGGGGAGGGTAACAATGACCTTGAATTTCCTCCATTTGTACACAATCTATCTGACTGTGGATTGGTGGAGTCCAAACTCTTTAGAGATGGTTTTGTAACCTTTTCCAGCCTGATGAGCATCAACAATGCTTTTTCTGAGGTCCTCAGAAATCTCCTTTGTTCATACCATGATACACTTCCACAAACATGTGTTGTGAAGATCAGACTTTGATAGATCCCTGTTCTTTAAATAAAACAGGGTGCCCACTCACACCTGATTTTCATCTCATTGATTGAAAACACCTGACTCTAATTTCACCTTCAAATTAACTGCTAATCCTAGAGGTTCACATACTTTTGCCACTCACAGATATGTAATATTGGATCATTTTCCTCAATAAATAAATGACCAAGTGTAATATTTTTGTCTCATTTGTTTAACTGGGTTCTCTTTATTTACTTTTAGGACTTGTGTGAAAATCTGATGATGTTTTAGGTCATATTTATGCAGAAATATAGAAAATTCTAAAGGGTTCACAAACTTTCAAGCACCACTGTATGTCATGAGTATTTGAGAAATTGGCGTCTAAAATTAACATGTAAAATACAGACCTCATCTAAACCTTTTGTGACTTCTGGCTTGTCTGTGTCTCCACATGCAGACATTAGCTCCATTCCCAAAACCCCAAGTGTGTCCAATTCTCCTTGAAGTCCATCAATGTCCTCTCTCAGTGTCTGTGAATGAAGCACAGAAGATGGATAGAAAGCATACAGTAAGTGCACATCGATGGCACATGGTCCTAGAAGTCATTGTGACTCATATTTACAGATTTTATTTTAGTGATGTGCTTAGCCACACAATTTTTCATTTTGAACATTATTTTTTTAAGCAAAGAAAAAGTATTTCCTCCTCTCTTGAAGGCTGATTAAATGACTTCACATTTATATATTCAAATATAATTTAATAAATTCCTGATGGCTTGCATTCTCATTTATGAACTGTAATGTACTACCTGCATTGTGACCAGGCTCTGCTGGATGGTTTCGGAGTCTGTTCTGCTTGAGTTAAGGTCTAGCAGAGTTTGTTGAGCATCATTCAGCCCAATTGTCATGCTGCTTACATCATTCCAAAACCTCGTTGCCAAATCAAGCAGGTGGAGGAGCCACTTCTCCCTCTCTTGACACTGCCTGTGAATCTCCTCCGACTGGCTGCTCAGGCTGTTCACCCGCTCCTGGATGGCTACAGAGAGAGCAGAGTTTTTGTTAATTATGATTCTAAAAGACTCTAAAACATAGTCAGGAAATGTAGCAAATACACTATATGGCCAAAAGTATGTGGACATGATCATCACACCCATACTGTTCCTTCCCCAAACTGTTGCCACAATTGTCTAGAATATATTCTCCACCACTGATTATCATTGCAAAGACATTTCGCGTGACAAACACAGACTCGTCATTAAGTAGTAAAACCCTTAGAATGTCATATGGTAAATGCTAGTATTTCTGTTTTCTTTTGAAAAATAGCGGGAAATATTTTAGTCAATCAGAAGTCTGTGCTTCAAACAAAGAAAGTCCTTTTACAAGGATTTCAACAGGAGCTGCCATTTTGTTTTGAGGTGATTTGGGGACGGTCCTAGGGCGGGTCTTCCAGAAAGGGACCCGACTTAAAAACTATTAACAAGAGTTCAGACTTCAGTGTTCTCCAGGGATTCACTCACGCTTGCATTATTTCATCTCATCTCCTCTAGCCGCTTTATCCTGTTCTACAGGGTCGCAGGAGCTGGAGCCTATCCCAGCTGACTATGGGCGAAAGGCGGGGTACACCCTGGACAAGTTGCCAGGTCATCACAGGGCTGACACATAGACACAGACAACCATTCACACTCACATTCACACCTACGGTCAATTTAGAGTCACCAGTTAACCTAACCTGCATGTCTTTGTGGGAAACCGGAGCACCCGGAGGAAACCCACGCGGACAACATGCAAACTCCGCACAGAAAGGCCCTCGCCGGCCACGGGGCTCGAACCCGGACCTTCTTGCTGTGAGGCGACAGCACTAACCACTACACCACCGTGCCGCCCTGCATTATTTCTGTGCAGTAAAAGCATTTAAGGCAACTTATTTCATGTAAGTATATTTTTTGGCTACTTTTGAGGTACAGATTTCCACAGCATATGCTGTAGCATTACAATTTCCCCTTCACTGGAACTAAGCAGCCCCAAACCTTTCCCAGCATGGCAGTCCCCCTGTGCACAAAACAAGGTCCATAAAGACATGGTCTGACATGGTTGGTGTGGTAAAACTTGAGAACCTGCACAGAGCCCTGACCTCAACCCCACTGAACTGAAAAGTTGACTATGTGCCAGGCCTTCACATCCAGCCTCTGTACTTGGCCTCACTAAAGCTCTTAGGTTTGTATGGGCAAATCCTACCAGCCATGCTCCAAAATCTAGTACAAAGCCTCCCCATAGACATGGAGGTTATTATAACAGCAAAGGGACTAAATCTGGAATGGGATGTTCAACAAGCTCACATGGGAGTGATGGGCAAGTGTCCACAAACTTTTGACTACATGGTGTATGCCCAATGCCCAATAAATAATAATACACAAATACCTCATTGAAAATTAATTTCTACTTAAGATTTAAATAGAGATCAACAAAAACTTGTTACCTGTGCCTATGGAGCTGCCTCCTGCTGCTTGTGTGTTGGCCAGCAGTTCCTCAGCTTGAGTCCTCACACTGTTTAGGCCCAGTTCCAGCTTGGAGAGCTCACCCAGAGTGTTCTTGTTGTCCTTCAGCTCCTCCTGAATGCGTGGCGTGAGGCCCTGCAGAATCACTGTGACCTGCATGTGGTTGTAGAGACGCTCGAGGCTTTCCCCTATCAGAATCATCCTCTCATTCAGCTGCAGGATTGAGAAGCAAACATTCTCAGGTGGCACTCTCAGCACAGCAGTAACAATAACATGGTAGTATGTATAGTGCTGCTACATGTTTCAGGTGCAGTGGTGTTGCCACACATGCCACTTTCCTAAGCACCCAGGCACAGTGCCTGTTAATCTTTCTCTACCATTTTATTTTTTTTGTCAGTTTGGGGTTGCTGTCAACTGGAGATTTTTTTTGTTGGCAGATTTTCAACCCAGAAGGAGCACTGAGGTGTTTAAAACCCCTGCAACATGGATGTGTCTCATAAGCTGGCTCCTCAGTGTATATTGTAGTCATCAAATAATGACATTTTAAGATACTTATGCTTTTTACAGTGATGCTTGAAAAGAGTGTGAACCCTTTAGAATTTTCTATATTTCTGCATAAATATGACCTAAACCATCATCAGATTTTCACACAAAGTCCTAAAAGTAGATAAAGAGAACCCAGTTAAACAAATGAGACAAGAATATTATACTTGGCCATTTATTACTGTATTATTTTCAGTATCTGGTGTGACCCCCTTGTGCAGCAATAACTGCAACTAAGCGTTTCCGGTAACTGTTGATCAGTCCTGCACACCGGCTTGGAGGAATTTTAGTCCATTCCTCCGTACAGAACAGCTTCAACTCTGGGATGTTGGTGGGTTTCCTCACATGAACTACTCACTTCAGGTCCTTCCACAACATTTTGATTGGCTTAAGGTCCGGACTTTGACTTGGCCATTCCAAAACATTAACTTTATTCTTCTTTAACCATTCTTTGGTAGAACGACTTGTGTGCTTAGGGTCGTTGTCTTGCTGCATGACCCACCTTCTCTTGAGATTCAGTTCATGGACAGATGTCCTGACATTTTCCTTTAGAATTCACTGGCATAATTCAGAATTCATTGTTCCATCAATGATGGCAAGCCATCCTGGCCCAGATGCAGCAAAACAGGCCCAAACCATGATACTACCACCACCATGTTTCACAGATGGGATAAGGTTCTTATGCTGGAATGCAGTGTTTTCCTTTCTCCAAACATAACACTTCTCATTTAAACCAAAACATTCTATTTTGGTCTTATCCGTACACAAAACATTTTTCCAGTAGCCTTCTGGCTTGTCCACGTGATCTTTAGCAAACTGCAGACGAGCAGCAATGTTCTTTTTGGAGAGCAGTGGCTTTCTCCTTGCAACCCTGCCATGCACACCATTGTTGTTCAGTGTTCTCCTGATGGTGACTCATGAACATTAACATTAGCCAATGTGAAAGAGGCCTTCAGTTGCTTAGAAGTTACCCTGGGGTCCTTTGTGACCTCGCCGACTATTACACGCCTTGCTCTTGGAGTGATCTTTGTTGGCTGACCACTCTTGGGGAGGGTAACAATGGTCTTGAATTTCCTCCATTTGTACACAATCTATTTGACTGTCGATTGGTGGAGTCCAAATTCTTTAGAGATGGTTTTGTAACCTTTTCCAGCCTGATGAGCATCAACAACACTTTTTCTGAGGTCCTCAGAAATCTCCTTTGTTCGTGCCATGATACACTTCCACAAACATGTGTTGTGAAGATCAGACTTTGATAGATCCCTGTTCTTTAAATAAAACAGGGTGCCCACTCACACCTGATTGTCATCCCATTGATTGAAAACACCTGACTCTAATTTCACCTTCAAATTAACTGCTAATCCTAGAGGTTCACATACTTTTGCCACTCACAGATATGTAATATTGGATCATTTTCTTCAATAAATAAATGACCAAGTATAATATTTTTGTCTCATTTGTTTAACTGGGTTCTCTTTATTTACTTTTAGGACTTGCGTCAAAATCTGATGATGTTTTAGGTCATATTTATGCAGAAATATAGAAAATTCTAAAGGGTTCACAAACTTTCAAGCACCACTGTACCTGCATATTGTGGTGTATTGTTTATATTCTTGATTGCATACACTGTTATAATGTATATACTGTATATTATAGATATTGGATATTATTGATATTATAGATTTTTTTATGCATAATATAGAGATTACAGATAGATATTATACTTTTATATTATAGATAGTATAATACTGATAGTGGACTTGTATAGCACCATTTCTGTGAGTTCAGTAGCACTGAAATCATCCTTTCTTACAGCTGAATCACTGAATTATGAAGGACACAGATCAACTTGGCCAAGTCGAAGGCATACAAAGGCGCCGCTGGCAGCTGCCATACCACTCATGCTCAGATATTCACACAGATATTCTTTGGACTGTGGGGGAAACTGGAGCACCCAGAGGAAACCCACGCAGACACAGGGAGAACATGCAAACTCCACACAGAAAGGCCCCTGTCGGACACTGGGCTCGAACCCAGAACCTTGTTGCTGTGAGGCGACAGCAATAACCACTACACCAGCGTGCTGCCTACTGTTTACACCACCACTACGCCACCGTGTATAATACAGATATTTTAGACATTGTGTATAATATAGGTATTGTATATTATATATTGTAGTTATACTAGTTATTGTAGAATGCATATTTATTATATTGTGCCATGTCCATTACATATACATATATACATTTTTCTTATATTACATATACGTATCTTACATATACATATATTCACACTTTTTTTCCCTCCCCTGTATCGCTAGAGAGACACCAACTGCTGGAACCAAATTCCTTATGTGTGCCAACATACTTGGCCAATAAACATGATTCTGATTCATGTGTATAAGTATTTATAAGTGCTCTTTTGTGTATATTACCTGTGTATACCGTGGCAGAGACTCCTCGAGGACTCCAGCAGCTTCTCGGACCCTGTCTCTGATGGTCTGGTAGTGCTCCTCAGCTTCTGCCGCTTTCCAGCAGTATTGCTGTGCCTGCTCAGGACTCAGGTCTGAAAGACGCTTGGCCAACATTCCTAACCGGAATATTAAAGGCTTGTGCTCAGCTATAGACTCCCTTAGGCTCTGTGTAAAAAGAGAGAAATAATCAGCAGGGAATTGTCAGAATTTGTGTGTCATAAGTATGTCACATTTCATTCATTTTAATTAAACCCCTTTCACTAAAGATACATGCTGTGTTTGCACACCATCTGGTAACAGCAAGTGTGTTCAAATGGTCTTTTAAAGGATGACCTAATAAGGGAACTCTTGGTTAATTTAAAAAAAAAAAAAGATCCTAAACAAAGGCCTGACTGTTGGACCAGGAAGAAGGAGCACTGGAGAGGCCAGATTTTGTAGTACCTGTAAGAGTTCCTGTTGTTCTCTGAATGCCTCATAACTGATGGTGTTCAAAGCAAGCTGATCAGTAAGGGATTTGGTTTCCTGTAACCATGGCACCACCTCAGTATAGCCCTCTGAGAACTGGGACAAAAGAGACTGAGCATGCTCCAGCTGCAGCACCACATGGGAATTAGTGCCAGTAGTTATCTGACATTGCTCCTCCAGAGTATACAGGCTTGCCTGTTTAAAAAAGAAAAAAGAAGAAAACCAGCTGTAGGAATTTAAATATTTAGATTATCTTTGCAGAATTTACAGCAAAACTTTAATGCTAGACCTAGAACTTAACAGAGTAAATAGCAGAGGCACTTGTTTTTAATGATAATAAGCTCATGATTGGTACCTGGAGGTTTCCCATATCCCCACTCTCATTATATGCCTGTAAGAGTTCAGAAACTTTCACCATTTTCTCAATGTTAAACTTGTGCTGAAGAATCTCCACTGCGAGTATCTGTTGAAAAAAATCCCCAGTGATTTAAGATATAACATTTCAAGATATAACATTGTTTATTCTATCCACATTCACTGGATATGAGCAATTGCACGCTCTGATTAGCTACTCTACTACTAGGCTATCAGCTCATATACCGTGAGTAGAGAAAAACAAAATGGTGGATCGTGTTGCTGAACCGACCGAGGATGAAATAAAAACTCTACTCGAAAACAAAACCCAAAAAATACCAAAAAAAGCAACAAAATATGGAATAAAAGTATTCCATGGTAAGACTGTATCTTTCTTATTTTTCAAGATTTATTATTATTGCATTTTTCACAAATTGCTCCTGTCATTTCACCGGTTTGTTTACATTCTAAGCAGAAATGATTCTGTCGGACATTTTGTATAAAGTTTTTATTTATAGAATTTGCAAAAAATAAAAATAAAATGCTCTGTTTCTCAAAATCCAGTGAATGCGGTTAGAATAAAACAGTTATTCTACTAAATCTCGTCGTACATGGCTTATAGCCTACTCGGCACTACGCGCCTCGTTGGCTATCAGCTCGTGTCCGACTCGATTTCATTGAATAACTGTTAATTAAATAAAGGGGTGTTAACACAATCATTAGTATTGTGCAATGTGCAATGCTATTGTTATTTTAGGAAAAGAATGAAACTCATATGTATAGAAACTCACTTTCTGCTCATAGAGCTGGCTAGCAATGACGTCAGCATCCAGGTTGATGACTTTGAGGTTGTCCAGTCCCTGGATTGTAGCTCGAAACCAGGCCAATTCTTTTTCCACTGCTTTTTCCAACTGCAAAAGAAATACCATCATAAATATATCAAAAGAAAGGAAGTACAACTAAAAAACAAATCAATATAAAGAAATGAAACAAAATACAACTAAATGTGACTTCATAATCAGGTATTTACTGTAAAATAAAATCAAAAACATATTTTTCAAATAATAACTGAATGAGTGAAGTGGGTACTATTATTTTACTTTACCCTCTGTCTCTCAGTAGCACACAGCACTGCATCTCCAGTCTGAGCTGTTCCCAGAAGTTCCCTCTCAATGCGGCCCAGCCACAGATGGAGGTCTTCCTGACTGGAGGTGCATCGGCTAGAAGCCTCCAGAGCCTGTTCTAGCCTCTGTAGCACATCAGCACTGCCTACGCTGAGCACTGAGTACCGGATCCGCAAGCTATCTGCCTTCTCTTGCACCAGCTGAGACTCCTCCTCTGTGAAAAGGTGGGTTAAAATGACCAATATTAATATTTTGTAAATTACATTGATCATGATGGTTAACGAAGACTAAGATGATACCTGAGACGATCTCCATGAAATCATGACAGCATTGTTGAAGTTTTCCTAAGTCAGCACTCTTTGCTTTTATTTCCTCCATAACCATCTACAGAAAACAAAACGTCACTAACAAAAGAGAAGTAATACTGTTTATAAAATATACAGATTGCCATAGCTTCTGTCTAATCACCTTGGCCTGATCAGTGGCTTCCTGTAAATGCAGCATTGCTCTCTCTGCAGAACGGAGCTCAGCTAAGTCCTGCTCCATGGAGATTAGCCACTGATGAAGACTGTCTATTCTCTCCTGAAAGAGCTGAGCCTGGGGCAAAATCAACTCCAAACTCTGTCTCCTGTTAACATAATACATACCTTTGCTCTTAAAGGATTACAATAAGTTATTGAGAAGACACAAAGAGCTTTGAGGACATCATGCTGACCTGCTGTTAGCACCTAAAAGAAGAGCTTCCCACTTCAGTTTGAGTTGGGGAAGTTGGAGTGCAACTTTATCCCTGTCTTCCTCCTGAAGCCCTTCTGCTAAATGTGGGCCCTCCTGCATCATAGTTTCCATGCTAGACCTCCTGTCCTCTAGAAGACGCTGCAGAAGCTGTTGGACAAGAAAAATTCACAATGTTTACAAAGCACAGCTAGAACATTTACTCTAAGGCCCTGTCCACACAGCAACGGATTCAGGTGACTCTGATACAATTGCTTATCGTTTAGGCCTGGCGTCCACACGGCACCGGCGTTTTGGGTGCCCAAAACGCAATCTTTTTGAGAACGGGTTCCAGAGTGGAAAGATCTGGCAACGTTGCCGTTGCGAAGTCGTCTGGATGAGTAGAACGGATTTGTTTACAACGACGTCACAACCACATGACTGTGAGTGCTTCACGCCGGGTAGAAGTGTAACGAACTCGATGCGAGTTGTCAACAAATCCTATAACTTGGTTCATGAAATGCGCTTACAAAATATTTTCACTGTGAATATTTATTGTGTAATGGTGCAAAGTGAGAGAGAGAGAGAAAATAGCCCTTAGGGCAGAGTCAATCCTGCCAGCAAAAATAGGGAAAAAAAGGAGTGATCTCACCTCTTCAGATGTTGGTTTAAGTCCTACAATACATTCCTCAAAAAGGGCGTAGAACAACAAATTAATCCATCAACGTGTAGCATTCAATTTATTCCGGACCATTAAAGACGCCGCCTTCCGCGTAGAATCATACGTCATCCTCGCCGCCATATTGGATAGGTCAAAGCGGAGAATAAAGATGCCTCATTCATGTGCTGCGTTTAACTGTACCAACAGGTTTACCGTCCAAACGAGATCACATGGGATTACCTTTCACAGGTGAGACTGGAAAATACTTTTCATTGTATTTGGTCATTATAATGTAATTTTACGAACAGATTTTCCTGACTTTGTGGCTAATATGAAGTCTCGCGCATAATAGTTTATCCGCATGCGTCCTTACTTCTTCTATTGTTCTGGTGTCTCCGAAGGGACCGTCTTACAGCGCCCCTAGAGGTGTGGCATGTGTATTGCATCGTTTTTTCAGCAAACGTTGCGTTGCCATATGGACCTGATATTTTACTGATCGTTGCCCATTTGGACGCGATATATTTTTAAATAACATCTCGTTGCCGTTGTCGTGTGGATGTAGCCTAAGTGTTCTGAGACTTTTAACCAATGGTGCTGAAATGTCCATGATGGGCTTGTGTGTAGCTAGCTCATTTAAAAGTGTGTGCCTGTAACATCAACCACAAATTCTGCCTTTTTGTTTTAGACTGTGTTCATTTAAAATGTAACTTGCTGGTTTTTAAAAGTAAGCAGTTTATACTTGAGAGAATATGTCGAGTGGAAAGGATGCAGATCAGAAGCGAAGAACTTTCATTCAGTCAGAATGTGCCTTGTTCAGTCTTTGTACCCATGAAGTCAAAGGTTTGTCTCATGTATCAAGGCCTCATTGTGGTTATCCAGGCATGTTTCACCTTACTCACTACACTAACAAAAGACAGCTATTTCAGCCTGAAAAGTGAATAACTTCCCTTCAGGAACTGTACACAAAAGCATTCAGGATCTCAATGTGAGCATGAGCTTCTCAGGAGAAGTGCACTTTCACAGTAAAAAGTACTTTAAAAGAATTTTAAGGTTGAATTCACATTTAAATACACAGCAGCTCTACAAGTAGGAAGGTCCGTAAAAACAAATGAAGTACTTTATTATGGAGGAGGTTGCAGGCATACCTTCTGTTCCTGAAGTTGAGCTTTCACTACTTTGTATTCAGATGAGGGAGGTTTTTGATTTGCCATAAGTTCTTCAATCTCACAAACCCATGTTAATAATGTCTGCAGATTTTGCTTAAAGTTTTCAGGATCCCCAAATTCATCTGTCAGAGTCAAAGTACTCCTGGTACTCTGGAATAAAGAAAAGATCATATACCGATATATCAAGAATTCACAGAAGTTAGCATGAGATATCATTCAGCTGCCAGGCTTTGAGTGGTAAAATAATGTGGTAAAAGCATTAACAGGACCTTCTATCTATCCAGACTTAACTGATTCTCCAAACTGGACTTTCCATCACTTTGCAGCTGTGAGATGTGTGTGTGTTGTCCTTATTTGTTATTTGAATAAAAAAAAATATTACATTAAGAAATTCTAAGCTAACAAAAAGTTTTTAGTTTTAGTCAACATGAAGAAGTCAAACTGTTGGTGCGATCTGTGATCTTTTATAACTTTCTCTAATAGTAACATCATCTATAAATATTCTCCAATTTTTTTCATGAAAAAAAGAGAGAAACAAACAAACTGGCAGAGAATATCTAAACATCTGAGCAAGTTGGCACTGCACTGTCAGAATTTAATCACAAAACCAGTGTTATCATCAAATCTAGTTCTTTGCTTCAAATAAAAAAAATTAATGCTGAGAAATCTAAACAAACAAAATAATCAGAACAACCTCTGCTAATTCTTCAGCTGCTCCTGTGAGAACCCTAACTGTCCTGGTAATAATAGGATCTCCGCCTTTCTGTCCTGGTGGATATTCTGTCACCTCAACAATTTCTGTCACTATAGTCTCTGTGACTTCGGTGACTTCAGTGACTTCTCGAGTGTTCAGAGTTTTCCATGACCATGGGCTTCCAGAGTCTCGTCTCTGCAGCGTGCCTCTTGTCTCTGCTGTTCCACATTGTCCCAGAGGTGATCTCCTGTACTCAGGAACATTGGTCCTCCTGGGCAAAGACCCATTATATAGTGTTTTGGCTGGGGAAGGTGTGTTTCTCCAGGCATTATCCAAGGTGCTAGTGGTTGTGACAGTAGGAGCAGGTGAGCTTCTGTTTTTGTCTGGCGTGGGAACCTGTGGAGAGATTTGGTCCACATCCTCCTTAGGGATTTTCCTCTCCTCCTTAGGAGGCTCTGGGACAGTCCATTCCCTCTGTCTTTGGTAGCATTCTTTGAGGAAGGCCTCATTTGTCCTCACTTGCTTGGACTTCTGACCCAGGCAGCTAGGTCTACTTATGAGATTACCCATGATCCTTCAGCCTATGGGTGAATATGTCGTGAGGCAAGAAGGCCCCTGGGTCATGCATGCAGGAGTCGCTTCAGCTACCTAAAATAAAAGGGTGTTCAGCATGAGTGGACTTGCATATTTTAACCTTCATCCCAAACACTTCTGCTTCTCCAACACAAACTCTCTGTGGGTAAATCTAATACAGACTGCACACCACAAAACTCAATTAAACTTGTGCCAATTCCTCGAAGGGGAAACCAGCTCCAAACAAACAGCAGAATTGTCTCATGAAGAACATAGCACAAACTCTCTGTTCTAACCCACTACATACCCAAAATAAATACACAAGCAATTATTGCTTGTAGCTGCACTAAAACATGAACACCATATTGAAAGTTTGGGGCATAGAAATGCAAGTGGCAGACTTTCTATGAGGCAGGCTCTTCCAGGATTCCCACTGTTTGCTATGGCAGCCAGAATTAGTGTCCCCTGCCAGGGCTGGTCCCAGGAAGGCACTGGGAAACCATTTATCTCCTGATCAAATATGACAGGCATAAAAATGCTGCTACATTTCCTTGTCTCAAAAGGTGGGGGTTCTGGGTTTTTTTTTCCCATTCTTTTGGCAGGGAGGATTGGGATATTGGAAGGAGGGCCAGAAATGACATGTGGGAGAGGAGCACATATCATATAAAAAAAAAAAAAAATCCTCCAAACAAAAACATCAACAAAATGTCTGATAGGCTTGACATAAATTACTCAGAGAAAATAATGAAAAACTTTTCTGTAATGTTCAAAAACAAGAAACAGCAAAACTAAGACATTTGATTTACAACATACAGCGGGGAAAATAAGTATTGAACGCGTCAACATTTTTCTCAGTAAATTTCTAATGGGGCTATTGACATGAAATTTTCACCAGATGTCGGTAACAACCCAAGTAATTCAGACATACAAAGAAATCAAAACATATATGTTCATAAATTAAGGGTAATAAAGTGGAATGACGCAGGGAATAGGGTGGCACGGTGGTGTAGTGGTTAGCACTGTCGCCGCACAGCAAGAAGGTCCTGGGTTCGAGCCCAGTGGCCGACGAGGGCCTTTTTGTGTAGAGTTTGCATGTTTTCCCCGTGTCCACATGGGTTTCCTCCGGGTGCTCCGGTTTCCCCCACAGTCCAAAGACATACAGATTAGGCTAATTGGTGGCTCTAAATTGACTGTAGGTGTGAATGTGCAGAATTCATATAATTGAAGGAAGGATGAATAAAGAAATGTACTGGGACATGTAATGTAAATGAGAAATGTAGTGGTTAGCACAGTCACCTCACAGCAAGAAGGTTCTGGATTCAAGCCCAGCAGCCAGCGGGGGCCTTTCTGTGTGGAGTTTGCATGTTCTCCCTGTGTCTGCGTGGGTTTCCTCCGGGTGCTCCGGTTTCCCCCACAGTCCAAAGACATGCAGTTCGGTTAACATGGGGCAGCCTTGGGCTGAAATGCCCTTGAGCAAGATACTTAACCCCTGACTGCTCCCCGTTGTATTGTGGCTGCCCACTGAGCTGGGTGTGTGCGCGCACGCGTGTGTTCACTGTTTCAGATGGGTTCGATGCAGAGGATGAATCTCACTGTGCTTGAAGTGTGTATGTGACAAATAAAGGTTTCTTCAAAAAAAAAAATCTGCTGCCATCTACCAGGATGCTGAAGATGAAACGAGGGTGGACATTTCAGCAAGACAATGATCCCAAACACACAGCCAAGGAAACGCTCAGCTGCTAAAATGGCCCAGTCAATCACCTGACTTGAATCCTACTGAAAATCTCTGGAAAGAACTGAAGATAAGAGTTTATAGAAGAGGCCCCTGGAGCCTTCAAGATTTGAAGACAGTTTGTGTGGAAGAATGGGCCATAATCACACCTGAGCAATGCATGTGACTAATTTCTCCATACAGGAGGCATCTTGAAGTTGTCATTACAAACAAAGGCTTTTCTACTAAGTATGAAATAAATTTCAGTAAGCGTGTTCAATATTTATTCCCTGTGTCAGTCCAAAGACATGCAGGTTAGGCTAATTAGTGGCTCTAAATTGACCGTAGGTGTGAATGTGAGTGTGAATGGTTGTCTGTGTCTATGTGTCAGCCCTGCGATGACCTGGCGACTTGTCCAGGGTGTACCCCGCCTTTCGCCCGTAGTCAGCTGGGATAGGCTCCAGCTTGCCTGCGACCCTGTAGAACAGGATAAGCGGCTACAGATGATGGATGGATTTCACTTTATTACACTTAATTTATGAACATGTTTTGATTTCTATGTGTGAATTACTTGGGTTGTTACCGACATCTGGTGAAAATTTCATGTCAATAGCCCCATCAGAAATATATTTACTGAGAAAAATGTTGATGCGTTCAATACTTATTTTCCCCACTGTATGTCTTTTTCTTGCTGTGCTTATAACTTTTTTTCTGTGAGTATAGCTGCTACTGGACACAATCTTCTGCAGTATTTAACTCAACACTAATGTTACAATGTTCAACAAGGCTAAAATTGTTAGCATGATCAATGGAATGGGAAGACAACTTAGCCTTTTGTATTGGATATGTTCAAAATTCTACCACCTATGCCTAATGAACAAAGATAAGAGATCTCATCACTGTTAAAAACAAAAGCTCAGTGAGCTGGTTGCTACTGGTCGTCATGCTAGGTCATTGTGGATGAGTGTACATCAATGTAGTGCAGCTTGAAAAACTCTGAGGGAGCTGGACCCATCCAATTAGAAGTTTGAGGTCAGTGGAGGAGAAGCTATAGTTAAGTTGGCATCATCCTATATGCACTAAAAACTGCCACTGTTAGCAACTGCAATCTATATCTGCAGATATAAAATGTATTTTTGGGTTACGTAATCGGTGTCACATTACTTCAACATGTCTCAGTGAATTTCATTCATAAATTAATGATGCTAACTGATACTAAAATTTAATTGGCTTGCTGGTTGTGCAAGTGTTGTGTAGATTTTCTTTGAAAACAGTTAGCTATTTTGGCAGGACTGGTCCATCATCTCCTAGACTGGCATATTTATGCTTAATGATAAGCAATTACATTGGAGATTTCATGTGCACCTCTAGCACTTTAACAGACACCATACCTGCTAGTATATTGTACTTTCATTTGAAAGTGAATAAATAGAGGACATTACATGGTTGCGCAAAAATATGAAGTTTATCTTCGAGTGGTGAACATATTCACGAATGAGTGAAGCAAACGAGTGAAAATATTTTCAACATGAGAAAATAAACTTTATATCTTTGCACCACTACAGTATGTAATGTTCTTTATATTATATAGACACACACACACACATACACAAGTTAATCAAAATAATTTTAGTTTTGAACCGGTTTGCCATTTTGACAACGTGCGTCTAGTCAGTGGGAAAACTCTGGGAGTGACGTCATCGGAGTGAAATATCAGAAAATATGTCACTCAGATCCGTGATGTATTTTGTATGAAAAATGCAAGTCTTTCAACATGAGAAGATAAATTTCATATCTTCAAGCCCATGTCTGATTTTCTTTTTATTATGTAGACACATTCACAAACAAAAAGTCCCCAAGTTTATCAAAATAATTTATCAATTTCTTCACAAGTGACAAATAAAAATTTATGTTACAGTTTTGGATCTCCATGTCCCGGATGTAGCTCGTATGAAACATACAACTGGGATATTTCCCAGTAAAACACTTGTGTCCATATAATATATATATATATATATATAGTTATCACATGATTAACACAATCCAGTACCATCTTAGAGCCATTATGGGAGCACTTTGTCTGCGCTAAGACATAAAAAGGGCTTGATTGTTTCAGAAACTGTCCCAAGCAAGCTGTAAATCGACAACTATCAAATTTCATCCAAGTGCAACTTGAATAAAAATTCTAACAAATATGTTGTGCATCAAACAGATTTCCTACAAATCTTATCTTTTAAAACAACCACTCTTGCTCATTCATGCTTAGAATAAGGTATTCAACCTGTTTAACTACAACACGCTGAAATATATCACAGCACAGCCATTATCAGGGATGATCCACACCACCTTCCATTAAGCTAGAATGTTGATCTAGGCATTGATTTTTGCAGCATATCACGGGCAAAATCCCAGTAGATCAAATTAACCTCATGATGGTGAATTATTCTCATGGATAATCTAAAGCATTTCAATAAGGCAGAAAGCTTGAAAATATGGCACAGTATTTTGTTAGCAACATAACTAAAAAAATGATAATGCATGTATTAAACCTCATACTGAGAACCAAGTGAAATCTAAAGACGAGGGTTTTTTTCTTTTTTTTTCCACCTTTAAGTTTCCATGGCCATGAGAGCTATCCCACTGTTAGGAAATTAATGAGTGTGGTTATAGTCAGAGGCCACCATAAAAATACCAAACCTTTGTTTGACCCCAATACGGCAAATAAACGGTGGCAGAAATTACAGGAAAGTGAGAGTGACTGCATTTATAGAGCATGTGTCTTTATTTGCATTTGATAAGAGTCATAAATCAAAATTCTATATTCCAGTCTGGGAGGCTTCATAGAGTAATCAAGATAGTGGGTTCTCTAATTAAAATGGATAGATGTAGGGTCCCCCATGGGACACACAAAAGCCCTTGACGGTATTGTTCAGGATGTGATCTCATACTAAGACTGACAGTGAACAGATAATGCCAATGAATAAACCAGCCTTAATTTTTGTTCCTATTGTCCACTAGGTTTCTGATAAAAAAAAAAAAGTGTGTTTCTAAATTATTAGTCATCAATTTGTCAGAATGATTTAGTGGATATATAATACAGAGAAGTTCAAATTTGATTATTTAAATTAAACTGTAATCCCTGACCTGTGAAAATTTGTTCTAATTCAAATCTAAATTACAGTTTGTCAAAAATTAAGTATACTCACAAAAAGAGCAATGGGGCAAGCACAAAGGCATGCTTTACAGAGAGAAAACTAATGAGAATTAAATTCCTCCAAGCTGCTCCTGATCATAATGAATTCATATCAAAATCCCCTTCAGTCAAACCAGAGCAGTCCACATAGCATCACAGACACTGTGCACCTTTCCCTGCTGAGGCAGTGTAGTGGGGACGTTTGGAAGAGCCCACCCCATTCTTAAATATTTGGCGGTTTCTGACCGTTAAGGACACTAATTCATACTTACCCCTAGCCACAGAGGACAAACAGCGAACGAAAGAATCCCATTGGTTCTTCTGCATTCAAACCAGAGAACAAAAATCTTGAGCATCCTTTGAAAGATCTGCTTTTCACTGGCAGACTCATACATAAGCATACGCAAATTGTGCACTTGTGTACACTGCGTCACTCTTCTCAACACACTTTTAAACACAAACACACATCACACTAGGTCATGCTTTTCCGTTGCCCACAGACACAGGCGAACAATGTCCTTCCCTGGCTTCAGCCTCCCCCTCCCATCGACACACTCTGTCCTCTTTGTTGCACCCTCTTCGATAGAGAAATTCCTTCCTCATTGAGGCAATTGATGAGATGTGCATCCACTGGAACCCAGTATTTCTTGTGTACTCCACTTGTCTCCAGGTCACAAATAAATCATGGTTCCCATTCACAGATCTGGGTAGAGCATGGTCCATAAGCCAGCAGTGTGTTGTGTGAACTCTCAGGCTCTTGTTTCTCTTGTGCTAGACAGTTGGACATTGGAGCACTCTCTCATCTCCGTGGCTCCTTTTTTCCCTCCATTGCCTAGCCCCTCCCCCAGATCCTATTTTGCCTCCCAAACTCCAAGCTGCTTGTGGAGATAAAAGGAGGGGAAAAAAAAGTGCTCTATAAAGACCCCAGGCTGCCCCCTAACATTCACATGGTAAGTGACAGCTGCCTCCCGCGCCCATCTCGCCCACTCTCTCATTCTCTTTCCCTCCCTCATACAGCAAGTGCAAGCCTGAACAGGACAGGCTACAATAGGAGGGACCCCCACTCTTCCAGCAACACACATAACCCCCATCTCTATTCAAATCCTGCAGACTACCTCCACCGAAGCTACAAAGAGGGCTAATTACTGCAAAACATCTCTGATTACTTTTCAACTTGCTTCCTGTCTGCAAACTGCCAGACAACAATCACAATGTTGAAAAGAAATTAGAAGTTTTATAAAAACTCAAATACATCTTGTCTAGGATCAAATTACTACTCAGCATTCTCACAAAACCTTAGCAAAATGAATGGTTTATACATACAGGTACCTAATAATTTATTAAATAAAGCGCTCTTGGGGGGGGGGGAGCAGATGTAAGTAGATCTTTTTGTTCACTGTGGGTTCTTTGGGAGGAAAGACTATTATCAATACTCCAGCAAGGTGTCGAATCTTACCTAAGCCCTTAGCTCTGTGGGTCATGTGAGAGATGGAGAGATAGGGAAGGAGTGGACAGGTGTATAAGCAGGTGTGGTATAACCCTGGAGAGAAGGAGCACAGGTGCTGCATACACAAACGCTTTCTGTTCTCATACACACTCTTATCTCATTGCACCTGCACGCCACCAATTATCTACAGCACATCCTTCACACAACCCAGGCAGATGGGGCCCATAGTTAATTGCCATTTTAATCTAATCAAAAGCAGCTTAGTTAAGCCAAGCACAAAGTTCCATCGAAAATCTGGTGGCAATTAACCTTACATGTTTTTTGCTGACCTCTCAAACCTCAGCTTTCAGAAGCTGTCATTATCATACTTGTGTTATACCATGGAGGAGATCCTTCAATAGGTGTGAACTTACTGTTCTCTACTGCAGGTCCTGTCTTTATTCTAATAGTGCAAACATTTGGGTGTGACCCTTAGAAAACAAAAGATGACACACCTCTGGGGAACAATAAGTCTTTATCATAGAATGGTGAGTCTATGGGAGAGTGATGACACAAGAGGGCTTTTGAGAGACAGTGGGAAAGACCACATCAACCTTGAGCTTGAAGCTCTGATACGGTGGGGTTACAGAGTGTGGAGCACCGATTTCAACTGAACAGACCACCCCTGTTGGAGGAGACCTGGGATGAAGCATGGGTTCCAGCAGAGCAGCTGAGAGTAAAAATGGGCAGTAGAAGAGGAGAGAAAGATGAAAGCTAGACAGGCTACATACATCCCCTTCACATGAATCTGTCATTGTAATTCCAGAGGGAGCTGTGTGTGAGGAGACTCTCCAACCACTACACTCAGCACTTAAATTATTAACTTTGACCCATCCCCCAACTGAGACACTGGAGGATATAAAACGCACAAAAGGAAGCGACAATGAAAAAAATAAGAGTAACAATGCCCGTTGTTAAGGCTATCCTGGGAAAGAAAATTCAATGGCAAAGTCCCTTACAGAGCTTTGATTTAGAAACAGCGCATGTTTGCAGTATTTCTATGGCGCTCCGATAATGCATTCCATTGGAATTTAGATAGTGAAGTCGAAATTGAATATACAAGCTCTTAAAGTAAGAAGAAGGAAAATAAAGTGTGGAATGCTACCATTTACTTAGATAGATAGACAGACAGACAGACAGACAGACAGACAGACAGATAGACAGACAGACAGATAGATAGATAGATAGATAGATAGATAGACAGACAGACAGACAGACAGACAGACAGACAGACAGACAGACAGACAGACAGACAGATAGATAGATAGATAGATAGATAGATAGATAGATAGATAGATAGATAGATAGATAGATAGATAGAAAGTTTATCTTTGAGTGGTGAATATATTTCACGAGTGACCGAAGTGAACGAGTGAAATATTTTTCAACACAAGAAGATAAAATTCATATTTTTGCACCACCATGTAATGTTCTTTATATCAACACATCCACAAAAAAAAAATCACAAGTTAATCAAAAGAATTTTAATTTTGAACCAGTTCGCCATTTTGACAACGCGCATCTAGTCAGCAGGAAAACACTGGGAACGACGTCATCAGAGTGAAATATCAGAAATGATTATACATACTGGACACTTTTTCAATGGAATAAAAACATATATTCTATTCCCTTCTAACAGGTTTCATTAATTTGGTTTGATAGCATGCAATATTGTTATCATATCGATTATCCTTCGTGTATTATGTCACTCTACCCAATGGAGAATGAGCATTGAATATGGTTTACAATCTTGCATGGTTGGCAAGACAACATGATGTCACATGTTGGAGACGTAAAACTTCTGCACTAGTGAGCAACTGTGACAATTTGTGAACAAACATGGCTGCCAGGTTTGCTTCGTTAAATACGGAAGATTCTGAGAGAATTTTGAAAGAGAAAGATGCGTTGAACACTCGAAAGGAATGTGTATGTATAATAATAATAATAATAATAATAATAATAAGATGGAATGGAATTTGCCTCATACAGTGGTGCTTGAAAGTTTGTGAACCCTTTAGAATTTTCTATATTTCTGCATAAATATGGCCTAAAACTTCATCAGATTTTCACACAAGTCCTAAAAGTAGATAAAGAGAACCCAGTTAAACAAATGAGACAAAAATATTACACTTGGTCATTTATTTATTGAGGAAAATGATCCAATATTACATATCTGTGAGTGGCAAAAGTATGTGAACCTTTGCTTTCAGTATCTGGTGTGACCCCCTTGTGCAGCAATAACTGTAACTAAATGTTTCCGGTAACTGTTGATCAGTCCTGCACACCGTTTTGGAGGAATTTTAGCCCATTTCTCTCTACAGAACAGCTTCAACTCTGGGATGTTGGTGGGCTTCTTCACATGAACTGCTTGCTTCAGGTCCTTCCACAACATTTTGATTGGATTAAGGTCAGGACTTTGACTTGGCCATTCCAAAACATTAACTTTATTCTTCTTTAACCATTCTTTGGTAGAACGACTTGTGTGCTTAGGGTCGTTGCCTTGCTGCATGACCCACCTTCTCTTGAGATTCAGTTCATGGACAGATGTCCTGACATTTTCCTTTAGAATTCGCTGGTATAATTCAGAATTCATTGTTCCATCAATGATGGCAAGCCATCCTGGCCCAGATGCAGCAAAACAGGCCAAACCATGATACTACCACCACCATGTTTCACAGATGAGATAAGGTTCTTATGCTGGAATGCAGTGTTTTCCTTTCTCCAAACATAACGCTTCTCATTTAAACCAAAAAGTTCTATTTTGGTCTCATCCATACACAAAACATTTTTCCAATAGCCTGGCTTGTCCACGTGATCTTTAGCAAACTGCAGATGAGCAGCAATGTTCTTTTTGGAGAGCAGTGGCTTTCTCCTTGCAACCCTGCCATGCACACCATTGTTGTTCAGTGTTCTCCTGATGGTGGACTCTTGAACATTAACATTAGCCTTCAGTTGCTTAGAAGTTACCCTGGGGTCCTTTGTGACCTCGCCGACTATTACACACCTTGCTCTTGGAGTGATCTTTGTTGGTTGACCACTCTTGGGGAGGGTAACAATGGTCTTGAATTTCCTCCATTTGTACACAATCTATCTGAATGTGGATTGGTGGAGTCCAAACTCTTTAGAGATGGTTTTGTAACCTTTTCCAGCCTGATGAGCATCAACAACGCTTTTTCTGAGGTCCTCAGAAACCTCCTTTGTTTGTGCCATGATACACTTCCACAAACATGTGTTGTGAAGATCAGACTTTGATAGATCCCTGTTCTTTAAATAAAACAGGGTGCCCACTCACACCTGATTGTCATCCCATTTATTGAAAACACCTGACTCTAATTTCACCTTCAAATTAACTGCTAATCCTAGAGGTTCACATACTTTTGCCACTCACAGATATGTAATATCAGATCATTTTTCTCAATAAATAAATGACCAAGTATAATATTTTTGTCTCATTTATTTAACTGGGTTCTCTTTATCTACTTTTAGGACTTGTGTGAAAATCTGATGATGTTTTAGGTCATATTTATGCAGAAATATAGAAAATTCTAAAGGGTTCACAAACTTTCAAGCACCACTGTATACCACTCAATGCCAACCAGTATTTTTAAATTACATCATGAATTTGGATCTCCATGTCCTGGATATAGTGCTTCTGAAAAATATGAGTGGTGTATTTCCCAGTAAAACACTCGTGTCCATATAATAATAATAATAATAATAATAATAATAATATTATTATTATTATTATTAATTATTATTATTATATTTCTTACCTTCTTGATGCATTTGAGATCATAGTAAATAATAAAAATACAGTAAATAGCCCTATTCCACAACTTTAGTAATCCATATTATGGCAAGAACCACTCAACTAAGTAAAGAGAAACGACATCCATCATTACTTTCATTTAACACTTTAATTTAATTTACTTCAATTACTTTAATTTGGCAGCACGGCAGTGTAGTGGTTAGCACTGTCGCCTCACAGCAAGAAGGTTCCGGGTTCGAACCTCACAGCCGACAGGGGGTCTTTCTGTGTGGAGTTTGCATGTTCTCCCCGTGTCTGTGTGGGTTTCCTCTGGGTTTTCTCCCACAGTTCAAATACATGCAGATTAGTTAAAAATACCCAGCCACTGGGGTTGCACAAGCCAGTGCATACTTGGTGCCAGTCCCAAGCCTGGATAGATTGGGAAGGGTTGCATCAGGAAGGGCATTCAATGTAAAAAAACTATGCCAAATCAAATATGTGGATCATGAAGATCTGCTGTGGTGACCACTAATGGGAGCAGCCGAAAGAAGACGACGACGACTTAAATTACCTTCATTACCTTTACTGAATAAAAAAAAGATTGAAGTAGAAGGTGTGTCTTAACTTTTGACTGGTACTGTATAAATATAATCATTAATTAATTTAATCTGCACATTTCCAGAAACAGTAGTTATTGTGGAGAAGCAATACAGTATACGGTTTTAATACAAAACACTAAATTAAGCTGTTAATGCTGCCAAATAACTGCTATAGTACATATACTCCCTACATACCCCATAATTAAAGGGTATAATATAATAATAAAAGCTCGTTCTGTATTTTCACTTCATATCCATTTTCACTTTTAAAACAGTTATCTCTTTAGAAAAGTGATTTTTTTCAGGAAGGTAATGTGTGGTTGCTGTATGCCATTGCCTTGAAGAAGGAAAGCAGTGTGTGAGCTTGCAGTTTGGTGTCTGTGACCATCAGTGGCTTGGCATCGTCTCACTCTGCTCTTGCCAAAAATCGCAGTCTGTGAGACACCTGATCCTTGATCCCTACACAGTCATCTCCTCAATGAGGTAATTGTATTGTTCCCTCTGACAAAGTCTCCCTCTGTTTACTGTCTAAGGCCACAGCTTTTACCACCCTCAATCAATCTGCTCCTCGTACCATGTAATAGAAATAAAAGAAAGGGATAAAATAAGCAAAATCTTGTCCTCATCTTAATTATAAATACTACTGGGTTAGTTATAGACAAAGACAAAGAAAAACAAGTATATTACAGACAAAATAATATGACTTATTATATTAAACAACAGTTTGATTAAATTATTTACAACTTGATGAAGCAATGATATGTAGATTCTCATCCCATGTATTGTTCATTCACTTGTGAAATGAAAACCTCAGCATGTTCATGAGGCAGATTGTAGGGGCGAAACTCGTGTGATGCCAAATGGGTTGCAGATGAGGCTAAATTTGATCAAAACCCCCATGTGTCCGAAGACCTGAAAGCAACAAAGTGGATTAATCCTACTGGTTTGTTCCCTTCCCCCAACATTTCACTCTTTCCTCTGCCTTTAAATTCAATAAGACTTCAACGGACCCTCCAGTTCACCATAATTAGCACTTGAGCAGACATTGCTCTTTCCATGCGTCTCACGTGAGGCCTGTGCTAAGTGATAAATGAATATGTACAAAAGGATCTCTTTTGAGTCTGGGGGGTCAAAGCTAAAGCACTATTTGACAAACACAGTAATTTATCACCTCCGAGTTCACTTCCCAGAAAAGTGTATGTGTACGGATGGGGTCTTCCCTGCTGGGATGTCTGGGATACTCGAAGCTGAATCACTGAGGGGGAAATAAAGAATGAACAACTTCAAATGCCTTCAGTTTCATCTATTCAGCAGCTATGCATAGTTTATTCACAGGGAGAACGTTTCTGTCATGGTAAATTTAATCGTGTTCTGCCTGGGCAGGTGTTCAGAATAAGTTGCTGAAAATACTGCAGTTTTTCCCCCACAGTCATTGACAGAAATATTCAACACTTTTAAAATAAGGTAAATAAATTTAATGTAAGCGAGACTGTAGAATGTTCAGTAATTATACGGTTTTGTTGTTTGAGAACCTGCAGAGCAGAATAAGTTGATCAGAATGCTGTGATAAGAAGGAAGTTTTTACACAAGGGAGCCCTGCTGTCAGATGCTAATTAAGTCTGTGGTTTGTACAAGAGCAGGGCCCAGTCATTACAATAGCTTTATGTACTAAACGACTAGAGCTAATCAGTGACTTATGTTACCATTTGATATCTTTTATTTCCATATGTTTTTGGGATGATGTCCTTTCCCATGAATGTCGCTATGCAAGCCATCATGGTTCAATGCTTGTTCAATGTAATAAGGCGTTTATGGGGAAGCTACGGCTTTCAACCCCTTTCCAAGACACTTCTGAGTCTGTTTGCATGTTATGAATGCAGAGCTCAGTGAAAAAAGAAACCATTAAGACACACTATTTATCCAACTATTCAATATCAGCAGGAAGTCAAAAGGGAAGAGACAAAAGAGGCCCATGCAGTGAGGATCGAGAAAAATAAAGCATTATAGAATGTTCAAAGTACTCCCTGCCATGGACATTAGTACAATGCTGAAGACAAGTTTTATTAAATATATTTGAGAAGAACCCAAATGGAACATTCAACGTCAGTAGGAGTTTAGCACACAGAAATACAATGGGTCATTACATAGACTTGAGATGAATAGTTTTTGAGAAACCTGTTTGAATATTTCGAGAAATCTGAGATATTGATAAGCAACATTGTTCTGAAGTACATGACTAGTAAATACGCTATATGGCCAAAAGTTGTGGATACCTGACCATTACACCTATAAATGCTTTTTGAACATGACATTCCAGATCTAGTCCCCCTTTTTGCTGTTATAATAACCTCTTATATACCATATAATAGAGGCATTGTCATACTGGAACATGTTTGGGCCTCTTATTTCTAGTGAAGGGAAATTGTAGTGCTACAGCATACAAAGACATTCTATACAACCGAGTGCTTCGAACTTTGTAGCAACAGTTTGGTGAAGAACCATAAATCGGTGTGATGGTCAGGTGCCCACAAATTGTTGTCCATATAGTATAGCGTTCTCACTCACTCGCACAAGAAAGAACATGCCCATAGCGTACTCCAAAATAAAAGTCAATTGGTTGGCATTGTTATAACATTCATATCCATGCTGATAAGTATAATGTTACTGGGACTCACATTTAGAAAGCCACATTAAATGAATAGAGTACAAGTTATTTTAATCCTTTTCAATATCCTGACAAGTTGCACTAGCATAAAAAAATTACTATCATAATCTTACGATACTATTCTAGACCTTTATTGAGTACTAAACCTAACTAGTTTGCCCATTACAGTTAAGTGTTTGAATTTTAAAAACCTGGTCATGTAGTCTTCTGCATTTTCTATATTATTAAATATTATTGAATGGAAGGTCAGTGCTGTTGATTTGAGACACAGCCCATGATAGCAATTACATCAGTTGCAGAAAGGAATGAGAGACAGGGCTATGCAGTGTGTTTAATGTCACCGTGCATGAATTTGTCAAATATTTTATAGTTTGACTTGGAAATGTGATGGACTCCGTTTGGGCTCAGATGTTCCAGCCAGTGAAGTTGCGTTTAAATCTTCCAGATGCACAAAATACAGGGTGTTTCAAAAAATTTGATATAATTTCACAATCTAATAACTTTGCCAATTCTCGTTCAGTTGACCTCAAATTTTAACAGCATGTGTGGAAACAGGTCAAAATTTTATGTTTAATGTTTTTTGTTTTGATCTTTTTAGGTATAGAAATGTCATTTCACTGGAAAAGAAAAGGTGTTTTGTGTGTTAGAGTACGCTCGAACACAGTCAAACAAGACTCCAGCGTGCATTTATGAGAGAATTCTCTAAAAATGCAACAACTGCAATGCAGATTTGGACACGGCACAAAAAAGTTCAAGAGGAAGGCTGTCTGTGTGTGTCTGTGCCTCAGGCAGCGCACATATTAAAAAAATTGCGAAATCGTTCATGGAATCCACATACCTTTTGAATTTCTCATTCAAATTTTGAGGAATAAATCTTATATTGCTCAACATTAAGCCTGTTCAGTTTCATTTGCCTAGACTATGTAGTTTCTGGGATATTTACATCTCAAATATCATCAATTTTTTTGAAACATCCTGTATACACAGTGTGTGTGTGTGTGTGTGTGTGTGTGTGTGTGTGTGTGTGTGTGTGTGTGTGTGTCTGTGTGTGTGTGTGTGTGAGAATATTACAGCTCAGATGGATTATTTTCCTATAACAACACTTCCTTCTAGACTGGTAAGTCAGTGCAAAAAGTTTGGAAATCCCTTCTGTAGATGATACCAAAGTGATTGCTTAAAAAAAAAAGTTAATAATATTGATAATTCTACAAATGTATCAACTGTGCATTCGCAAGGAAAACTGATGCTATAATGTGCATTCTAAATCTAGTCATGTTTAGTCTTCTGCTTAGTTTTGGTATAAACATATTAATTACCATTATCACCATATTATTATTATTAATGCCAATTCAAACCCACTGAAATAAGTCTATAACTACACACTAATCACTAACAGATGACAAGCTGTTACACCAGGGTTTACATAGACAGATAAGAAGGTTCCCTCTGTAAGATCCCATTTTTCTCTTCCTCCTCATCCTCCCATCTGAATATAATGTGCTTTCTGTGTGCTCTCTGATGTGTGAAGAGCCCTCCAATGCTGTACTGCACCCCACTATCCCCATCTACTCACAGCACAATAGGCTGTGCCTGGATGTGTCCTTTCCTCAGAGGAACTGCACCTCACTCTCTCTGTCTTTGGTGCCAGGCCTCTGAGGTTGTAATGTCATTTACTGGCAGTGAAAAACAAACGAACACACACACACACACACACACACACACACACACACACACACACACACACACACACACACACTCTCTCTCTCTCTCTCTCTCTCTCTCTCTCAGCACACACTTCAGACCATATTCTGAAAAATAAAAGAAAGAAAAAAGGCCAACTTCTGTGCTATGGGATAATGTACCATTAAACAGCAACAAGACCCTAATCACCTCTTTCTTTCTTTGAGTTATTTATGTCTTTTTTCTTTCTGAAATCAAAACTCTTATGGACTGCGATTAATAAAACCACAGGGTGGAGTTTTGACAGAGGTGTGCTATTATTGATCTTGCTTGCCGATAAATGTATAATCTTTTTTCACACAGTTATAATTACAATATTTAGCTTGCAGGGAAAAAAAAAGTCTGCTAAAAATGCATCTTTCCTCGTCGCTTGAAAGTTTGTGAACCCTGTAGAATTTTCTATATTTCTGCATAAATATGACCTAAAACATCATCAGATTTTCACACAAGTCCTAAAAGTAGATAAAGAGAACCCAGTTAAACATTCTCATCTCATTATCTCCAGCTGCTTTATCCTGTTCTACAGGGTCACAGGCAAGCTGGAGCCTATCCCAGCTGACTACGGGCGAAAGGCGGGGTACACCCAGGACAAGTCGCCAGGTCATCGCAGGGCTGACACATACACAGACAACCATTCACACTCACATTCACACCTACAGTCAATTTAGAGTCACCAGTTAACCTAACCTGCATGTCTTTGGACTGTGGGGGAAACCGGAGCACCCAGAGGAAACCCACACGGACATGGGGAGAACATGCAAACTCCGCACAGAAAGGCCCTCGCCGGCCACGGGGCTCGAACCCAGACCTTCTTGCTGTGAAGCAACAGTGCTAACCACTACACCACTGTGCCCCCCCCCCAAGTTAAACAACTGAGACAAAAATATTATACTTGGTAATTTATTTGTTGAGGAAAATGATCCAATATTATATATCTGTGAGTGGCAAAAGTATGTGAACCTCTAGGATTAGCAGTTAATTTGAAGGTGAAATTAGAGTCAGGTGTTTTCAATCAATGGGATGACAATCAGGTGAGAGTGGGCACCCTGTTTTATTTAAAGAACAGGGATCTATCAAAGTCTGATCTTCACAACACATGTTTGTGGAAGTGTATCATGGCACGAACAAAGGAGATTTCTGAGGACCTCAGAAAAAGTGTTGTTGATACTCATCAGGCTGGAAAAGGTTACAAAACCATCTCTAAAGAGTTTGGACTCCACCAATCCACAGTCAGACAGATTGTGTACAAATGGAGAAATTCAAGACCATTGTTACCCTCCCCAGGAGTGGTCGACCAACAAAGATCACTCCAAGAGCAAGGTGTATAATAGTTGGCGAGGTCACAAAGGACCCCAGGGTAACTTCTAAGCAACTGAAGGCCTCTCTCACATTGGCTAATGTTAATGTTCATGAGTCACCATCAGGAGAACACTGAACAACAATGGTGTGCATGGCAGGGTTGCAAGGAGAAAGCCACTGCTCTCTAAAAAGAACATTGCTGCTCGTCTGCAGTTTGCTAAAGATCACGTGGACAAGCCAGAAGGCTACTGGAAAAATGCTTTGTGGATGGATGAGACCAAAATAGAACTTTTTGGTTGAAATGAGAAGCGTTATGTTTGGAAAAAGGAAAACATTCCAGCATAAGAACCTTATCCCATCTGTGAAACATGGTGGTGGTAGTATCATGGTTTGGGCCTGTTTTGCTGCATCTGGGCCAGGACAGCTTGGCATCATTGATGGAACAATGAATTCTGAATTATGCCAGTGAATTCTAAAGGAAAATGTCAGGACATCTGTCCATGAACTGAATCTCAAGAGAAGGTGGGTCATGCAGCAAGATAACGACCCTAAGCACACAAGTCGTTCTACCAAAGAATGGTTAGAGAAGAATAAAGTTAATGTTTTGGAATGGCCAAGTCAAAGTCCTGACCTTAATCCAATCAAAATGTTGTGGAAGGACCTGAAGCGAGCAGTTCATGTGAGGAAACCCACCAACATCCCAGAGTTGAAGCTGTTCTGTACGGAGGAATGGACTAAAATTCCTCCAAGCCGGTGTGCAGGACTGATCAACAGTTACCGGAAACGCTTAATTGCAGTTATTGCTGCACAAGGGGGTCACACCAGATACTGAAAGCAAAGGTCCACATACTTTTGCCACTCACAGATATGTAATATTGGATCATTTTCCTCAAAAAATAAATGACCAAGTATAATATTTTTGTCTCATTTGTTTAACTGGGTTCTCTTTATCTACTTTTAGGACTTGTGTGAAAATCTGATGATGTTTTAGGTCATATTTATGCAGAAATATAGAAAATTCTAAAGGGTTCGCAAACTTTCAAGCACCACTGTATATTTTTCTTTAAATGTGAATATAATGTACTTTTTAAAATGATTTAATATATGTATGAACCTTAAGGAACACTGTTATAACTTTAATTCATTTTCGAGTAAATATTTAAAGTTACGCTATTTGCACCTTTCCAGGTAAAACACACACAGGCTACTAAATGTACAAGCATACCACACAAGTTGCTTAGTCGCTCAGTCCTAAGAATCTTCAGGATGCAACAGAGATTCTCAGTTAAGCTCATTCCCTTTTCCTCAGTGTGATGTGATAGTACACATTTTTTAACATGAAGCTATTGCATTTGCTTGGGCTGGTGGAACTCACTGCCGGATCCACAGGAGGTAGTCTCATCTCCATGCTCTTCAGCCAATGGCGCAGTGCCCGGATCTGCCCTCGAAACTCATCCTGCCACTGGCTCCACTCCTCTGCATCCATCCTGGGAAGTGTCAGGAAACATGCAGAGTGCATTCTGTATACTCTGGTTCCTTGCATTTCAGTGCTCTTATATTACATGCATGACAAATTCCCCATGGGACCAAATTCAATAGGCAGCTACAAGACTTTATAGAGAAATTACATACAATTTTTTTTTTAAATCAGTGTTGTTGCTATAGATAATCACAATCCTGCACCACCACAACTGGAAAAACACAGCAGGACATGTAATGAATTTAATATACACCACTGATAATACAAAAAAGTAAAACAATACATGAGAGTAGAAAAAAAGCATAAATCATGCAATATTCATGAAAGTGAATTTCAAGTTTCCACAACATCCTTTATGTGTTAAAAATGGTCCTGTCAATGATTTGGTTAAACTCAGGTGTCAAATGACAGAAATTAGAAGAGTAGAGACTAGTAGGCTTATAATGTTTGTGCTGTGATTCAACAAATTGTTGGGCAAGACCACAAGTCTGGTCATCAAAAGGTAAAATTGTTAAATAAAAGTACTTTGAGGTGCAGGTTATTACCAATGACTGTGTATGAGCGGACAGTATGGCACAATTTACTTCCAATGTGCAGTTTTGAAGCTTTTTTGGTCAAAAAGGGAGATACCAGCTTGTGGAAATTGGAGCCAAAATCTACGCAGTAGGTCCACCTCACGCCTGTCCATATTAATTATGTGCACTGTATGTGAGCGCACACACAGTTTATGTTTAACTTAAGATGGAGTATTGACTAATTCAAAGTGGCAAGTACAGTGATATTAATAAATATGTAAAATATTAAATTGTAGTCATATAATTTGCACAAGTACACTGATTTTTACCCTCATCAGGAAAAGTTTTTAGAGTTTTGAGTCATTACTGGCTGAACTACAATTTGCTAGCAAGCTGACATTATCCATCATTTTAATCAGAGTAATCTAAGTATAAGTAGCCATCATGAGGTAACAGCTGAAAATATACTGCTATAAACTAGTCAACATTTACTCTCAACACATATTTTGAGGAAAATAAATCACTGTTCTCCATGATATTCTGTTTGTTCAGACACCTGAAGTAAGTTACCCATCTGAATAGAGATGTGCACTCTCATATGCCCCACTTGTTCTGTTGGTGGAGTTCATTTAAAAAGGAATGGCTGGCAAAGCTTAACAGGATATTTCAAGTATTTGCTAAGGTCATGCAGTCAGTCATAGATTATCATGAAATTTACACTGTAGCTCGTGTTAGCTGCCTTAGTTTGTTCACAGACATCGCTCATGCGATCAGTACAAGTAGTTACCTTAGACATCAAAATGAGCAACATACCATAAAAACTACAAACAATTCCCTGCTGAATGTCTGTTACAACAGTTTACAGTAGACCAAGGCATGGTTTTGATACAGAACTGTAGAGTGCTAGGTACATGATGGAAAGTTCATGCACAGTGACAGGAAAAAAAAACCCATAGACAGCATGGCTCCATGCCCTTCCATTCTACAGAAATGGAGCCAAAATCCCTCTACCATGCCATGTTGTCAAATTTGGAGCCAAAGGTTGAGCAGTAGGGACTTTCTGCTGCTATCTAAAGCCAGAGTTTGCATAGTAGAGATGAGAGTTGAAGTGAGGTACATCTATTCATTTGGTAGGTCCACTCCCTTCTCCCAATACCAAGGTCCAGTACATTGCAGAATGTCTTCATTGAACTTGCAGTGGTGGCAATGCAGCAACAGCAAGGGCTCTTTGTTACGAGATATCCGATTTGTACGGTAAGTGTAATGTCAGTTACTCCATGCAATCAACAGACAGGGTATGATACAGATGCTGCAGCCAGTCTCTTCCAGTCAAGGCTGTCAATCCATGGCTTTTTGCAATATAGTACAATAACATTTTAAAAACTAATTTCTGGGGAAAATAAAAATGTGCAGATATTAGCATGGGGAAAATTAACTTTTCGATTTAGACACTGTTAATGGAAAGCCAGTTTAGATGAGAAAAGTGACATGGAAAATACGCTATTTTGTCATTGAATCACACGGGGATGGGTGGTGCTACGAATCATACTGCAGCCAACCAGTAGGGGTGCTAGGCCTGTGGTTGCTTCAGTTTTCAGAGTTGTTACACTGTCCATGTTTTTTTTTACAGTCATTGTGCATGCACATTCATGAGGCTCCACTATTAAGTTCAAAACTGTCAATCACCAAAGGAAAAATATTGGAGGAAATATCAAGGTCAACTGAATGAGGGGGGAAAAATGACAACACTACTACTAAAAATAATTTGTGGAGACATAACTTAAAATGGAATTTTGCCACCTGTCCCAATGACTAACATGGGAATGGGCAGGATTATTATTATTATTATTATTATTATCTCATTTCATTATCTCTAGCCGCTTTATCCTGTTCCACAGGGTTGCAGGCAAGCTGGAGCCTATCCCAGCTGACTATGGGCGAAAGGCAGGGTACACCCTGGACAAGTCGTCAGGTCATCACAGGGCTGACACAGACAACCATTCACACTCACATTCACACCTACGGTCAATTTAGAGTCACCAGTTAACCTAACCTGCATGTCTTTGGACTGTGGGGGAAAACGGAGCATCCGGAGGAAACTCACGCGGACACGGGGAGAACATGCAAAATCTGCACAGAAAGGCCCTCACCGGCCACGGGGCTCGAACACGGACCTTCTTGCTGTGAGGCGACAGCGCTAACCACTACACCACCGTGCCGCCCTATTATTATTATTATTACTGCAAACAGCCACTAGATAGCCTCAGAGACATTTTGGAGTCATATCTGACACTGTTATGAAGGCCACTCATATAGACAGTCATTGGTTATAACCTTATTGGTGTCAAAGAAAGGTGAAAGCGTAACATGACTCAATTTTAACCTTGTCATGAGATATTTGGCTGAAAATTCCAAAAATGTTTTCTGTTACATAAAATGCCTGATTTCACATTCCCTTTATCTGAATAACCATTTATATTGTAATGATTCTCAGGGCTACTTTGATATTAAATTTGCCACATACGTAGGTGATCATTTGCTACACAAATTTAGTGTATGTATTTGCCTTACCCATATCTTTTGCCTTCTGCATCCTAAAATTGAACACAAAAAAATATATACTTACACACAAATCAGTCCAATACACATACATACAAACACATTTGACCTGCGTTTGATCCCTGCTAAGAGGAAATGCAACAGCTAGACTTACTGATTGAATATGGACCCATCTGAGCTAAGCTCAGTCTTCCAACATGTACTGTGTGCTTCAACTCCCACCTCTTCTTGGATGGTATGTGGGTCTTCGGAAAGAGATAATCAAGTGGCAAAGCAGCGCCATCAAGGCCCTTGTGACTATCAAATCACCTTCCCAAACCTTACTGTGGATTATTTGTTTGTTCCAAAGAACCACTCAAAGTTTCTAGAATGGCCTGTCTGATAAAATTAAAGATGAACTTGCTTCCAGAGAAGCAGTGAATGACTTAGAGATGTTCAATGACCTATTAATTCTGCTTGATAATTGGCAGAGAGCGCAAAAGTGGGTGTGGCCCATTGAAATCAATTGGAATATGATGATCAGCCATTCCAACATACATTTGAAGTACTTCAACTAGAAGTAGAACTATCTTTTTTCCCCATCTGAGGATGAGAGTGATAGATGTCATATATTAAAAGTCTGATTAGAGATGTTCATCTTACAACCCAGCTCAAAACTCCCTTTATCAGTCACTGCTCTTGAAGGATGACCCTTTGGCTCTAATACTGGGTCATCTTAATGTTTCCCTGTATCTCTGTATGGCAAAATGGCACCAAGAGACCCTATAACTTAATGTAATTGAATTTCCTTTGGTTCTGTGCCATTTCTGTGTAAACACAATTAGCAAACTGATTGGTCATCTGGTGCCATGATTGAAGCGGTTCATGTGAAGCTATTTGTCTCCTTACTAGGTATTCTTCTATACCTTTTGTTTCTGCCTACTTATACTAAGCTCCCCACCTAGGTAGCTACACCTAAAAGCAGTTAACAGTGATAAATATGCCATACTAGTTTTAAAGATCCCCTCCTAGAACTGCCACCTTATTGTGGTGGAGGGGTTTGTGTGCTTGAATGATCCTAGGAGCTATGTTGTTGGGGGCATTATGCCCCTGTCAGGGTTTCCCAAGGCAGACAGGTCCTAGGTGACAGGCCAGACCAAGAGCAGTTCACCAAAACCATTATGGAGAAACCATCGAGGACCGTGACGTCGCCCGGTATGGTGCAGCCGGGGCCCCACCCTGGAGCCAGGCCTGGGGCTGGGGCTCGTATGCGAGCGCTTGGTGGCCGGGCCTTTGCCCATGGGGCCCGGCTGGGCTTAGCCCGAAGAGGTGATGTGGGCCCGACCTCCTGTGGGTTCACCACCCACAGGGGTAGCAGTAGGGGACTGGTGCAGTGTGGATTGGGTGGCAGTTGAAGGCAGGGTCCTCGATGACCTGATCCCCGGACACAGCAGCTAGCTGTTGGGACATGGAATGTCACTTCGCTGGGGGGGAAAGAGCCTGAGCTTGTGCGGGAGGTTGAGAGGTACCGGCTAGAGATAGTCGGGCTCACCTCCACACACAGCTTGGGCTCTGGAACCCAGCTCCTCGAGAGGGGCTAGACTCTCCACTTCTCTGGAGTCGCCCATGGTGAGCGGCAGCGGGCTGGTGTGGGCTTGCTTATAGCTCCCCAGCTCAGCAGCCATGTGTTGGAGTTTACCCCAGTGAACAAGAGGGTCGCCTCTCTGCGCCTTCGGATTGGGGAGAGGGCTCTTGCTGTTGTTTGTGCCTATGGGCCGAATAGCAGTATAGAGTATCCGGCCTTCTTGGAGTCCCTGGGAGAGGTACTGAGGGGTGCTCAGACTGGGGACTCCATTGTGCTACTGGGGGACTTCAATGCTCACATGGGCGACGACAGTGACACCTGGAGGGGCGTGGTTGGGAGGAATGGCCTCCCTGATCTGAACCCGAGTGGTGTTTTGTTATTGGACTTCTGTGCTAGTCACGGTTTGTCCATAACAAACACCATGTTCGAGCATAGGGGTGTCCATAAGTGCACGTGGCACCAGGACACCTTAGGTCGGAGGTTGATGATAGACTTTGTTGTCGTTTCATCTGATCTCCGGCCCTATGTCTTGGACACTCGGGTGAAGAGAGGGGCTGAGCTGTCAACTGATCACCACCTGGTGGTGAGTTGGATCCGCTGGCAGAGGAGGAAGCTGGACAGACCTGGCAGGCCCAAACGTATGGTGAGGGTCTGCTGGGAACGTCTGGCTGAGCACTCTGTTGGGGAGGTCTTTAACTTCCAACTCCGGGAGAGCTTTTCCCAGCTTCCGAGGGAGGCGGGGGACATTGAGTCCAAGTGGACCATGTTCTCTACCTCCATTGTGGACGCAGCTGTTCGGAGCTGTGGCCGCAAGGTCTCCGGTGCCTGTCGTGTCGGCAATCCCCAAACCCGGTGGTGGACACCGGAAGTAAGGGATGCCGTCAAGCTAAAGAAGGAGTCCTATCAGGCCATGTTGACCTCCGGGACTCCTGAGGCAGCTGACGGGTATCGGCAGGCCAGGCGTGCTGCAGCTCGGGCAGTTGCGGAGGCAAAAACTCGGAACTGGTAGGAGTTCGGGGAGGCCATGGAGAAGGACTATCGGTCGGCCTCGAAGAAATTCTGGCAACCCGTCCGGCGCCTCAGAAGGGGGAAGCAGTACTCTGCCAACACTGTTTACAGTGCGGGTGGGGAGCTGTTGACCTTGACTGGGGACATTGTCAGGGGGTGGAAGGAATACTTTGAGGATCTCCTCAATCCCACCGTCATGTCTTCCATTGAGGAGACAGAGGCTGATGACTCAGAGGTGGACTCGTCCATTACCCAAGCCGAAGTCACTGAGGTGGTTTGCAAGCTCCTCGGTGGCAAGGCACCGGGGGTGGATGAGATCCGCCCTGAGTATCTCAAGTCTCTGGATGTTGTGGGGCTGTCTTGGTTGACACACCTCTGCAACATCGCGTGGCGGTCGGAGACAGTGCCTCTGGAGTGGCAGACTGGGGTGGTGGTCCCTCTTTTTAAGAAAGGGGACCGGAGAGTGTGCTCCAATTATAGGGGAATCACACTTCTCAGCCTCCCAGGGAAGGTTTACTCCACAGTACTGGAGAGGAGAATTCGACCAATAGTCAAACCTCAGATCCAGGAGGAACAATGCGGTTTTCGTCCTGGTCGTGGAACACTGGACCAGCTCTATACCTTTCATAGGGTGCTCAAGGGTTCATGGGAGTTTGCCCAACCAGTCCACATGTGCTTTGTGGATCTGGAGAAGGCATTCGACCGTGTCCCCCGTGGTATTCTGTGGGGGGTGCTTCGGGAGTATGGGGTTCGGGGCTCTTTGCTAAGGGCTGTCCGGTCCCTGTACAAATGGAGCAGGAGTCTGGTTCGCATTGCTGGCAGTAAGTCAGACCTGTTCCCAGTGCATGTTGGACTCCGGCAGGGCTGCCCTTTGTCACTGGTTCTGTTCATAATTTTTATGGACAGAATTTCTAGGCACAGCCAGGGGCCAGAAGGAATCCTGTTTGGGAACCACAGGATTTCATCTCTGCTTTTTGCGGATGATGTTGTCCTGTTGGCTTCTTCAAATCAGGACCTTCAGCATGCACTGGGGCGGTTTGCAGTCAAGTGTGAAGTGGCTGGGATGAGAATCAGCACCTCCAAGTCTGAGGCCATGGTTCTCGACCAGAAAAGGGTGGCTTGCCCTCTCCAGGTTGGTGGAGAAGTCCTGCCTCAAATGGAGGAGTTTAAGTATCTCGGGATCTTGTTCACGAGTGAGGGAAGGATGGAGCGTGAGATCGACAGGTGGATCGGTGCAGCCTCCACAGTGATGCGGTTGCTTTACCGGTCCGTCATGGTGAAGAAGGAGCTGAGCCAAAAGGCAAAGCTCTCAATTTACCAGTCAGTCTACGTTCCGACTCTCACCTATGGTCATGAGCTTTGGGTAATGACTGAAAGAACAAGATCGCGGATACAAGCGGACGAAATGAGTTTCCTTTGCAGGGTGGCTGGGCGCTCCCTTAGAGATAGGGTGAGAAGCACAGTCACTCGGGAGGAGCTCGGAGTAGAGCCGCTGCTCCTCCATATCGAGAGGAGTCAGCTGAGGTGGCTCGGGCATCTTTTTCAGATGCCTCCTGGACGCCTCCCTGGGGAGGTGTTCCGGGCATGTCCCCCCGGGAGGAGGCCCCAGGGAAGACCCAGGACACGCTGGAGGGACTATGTCTCTCGGCTGGCCTGGGAACGCCTCGGTGTTCTTCCCAAGGAGCTGGCCGAGGTGTCTGGGGAAAGGGAAGTTTGGGCTTCCATGCTTAGACTGCTGCCTCCGCGACCCGGTCCCGGATAAAGCGGAAGAAGATGAGACGAGTTTTAAAGATAGAAATTGATGTTCTGCTTGTACCATGTTCACCTCAACGATGGATCTCTGAACTGAGACTGCATACAAAGAGAAATGAAGAAATACATTCAAATCCCTTGTTGGTGCTTGGTTCTTCTTCACTGAGAGGATTCTCAAAATTGAATATGATCTTGATATCTATGCATTATTCAAGGTCTGAAAACAATCTTTTTTGTGATTTTGACCAGTTGTCATTTTCTGCAATTAAATGCTCAAAATGACAATATTTTAATGTGGAATTTAGGGAAAATGTTGTCAGTAGTTTATGGAACAAAACAAAAATGTTCATGTTCCTCAAACACATACTTATAAACAGTAAAACCAGAGCAACTGATAATTTTGCAGTGGTCGCTTAATTTTTTCCAGAGCTGTATATAATGACTGAGCCTAGACTTGATGGCTATGAGTAGAGGTGGGTGTCCAAACCCGCAGCATATACCTTTAACTTGAAACACATACCTGGAAGAAAGAACATAGTGGTACATGCTCTCAACCAAGATCCATTCACAAGCACCATCAGCCAAAGACTTGTCAGTGTGCCATATAACTGAAGCTGAAGCTGTGCAGAAGGAAGATGGAATTCAGGACTCCTTTTGGTTTAAAGTACATTACCCCCAAGTTGTTCTCCAAAGCAAATTACTTGATTATCCCAGTGATGATGATATTGTCAGGGGTGACATTTGTTTTGACATTTGTTTTGAGCCATACAATTTGTTCAGTTGCTCCACAGTCTTGCCCCAGCCAGTCTGAATGACTCCTCATACATTGCCATCAATTAGCTTCACCACAGCCAAGAGCTCAACCCCGCCATCTCAAAAATTGTCCCTTTTGTCCGTCAGAGAAGCCAACCATCATGGTAAGACTGTAGCAGGCTACTCCCTAGAGCCTTGACACTTATGAAGCAATGGAACAGATTGAAGGTTCAAGATGATGTTTTCTACAGGGTAGTTAAAGATCCACTCAGTAAGCAGAAGAGACACCAGTTTGTCGTACCTCTTAGTCTATGTGAGAAGGCTTGGTATGGAATGCATGACCTTGCAGGCCAACAAGGACAGACAGGAACCCTTTTTCGTGTACCATTTTTTTTTCTGGCTTAAAATGGAACATGATGTCTGAACATATGCCAAGCAGTGTCCAACTTGTGTGTCTGGACTTCTGAAGATAGGAAGCAGATCTCTGTGCATGGGCTGGTCATAACAGACCACTTTACGAAACTGGCCCATGCCCATGTCCAAGTCAAACTGCTGAACAGATTACAAAGAAATTGGGGAACTGTGTCTTTTGCATATACGGATTTCTGCAGAGGATCCATACTGATCAAGGGGCTAATTTCGAGACTGCACTTATAAGAGTTGCTTTGACTGTTGGGAGTTTCCAAGTCCCACACATCTTATCACACCATGGGAAATGGAGGAGGAGTAATTCAACCAAACCCTTGGCAACATGCTTTGGTCTCTCCCATTCCAAGAGAAGCATAAATGATCAGAACAGGTACAAACATTGATAGTCTCATACAACATGACAGTACATGAAACCACAGGATACAGGATCCTTTCCAACACATGTCTGGTCAAATACCAAGACTCCCTGCTGATATCATGTTCAAACAAGTGTTGCATGATCCTTTGGTTTTTGGCTATAGTAGTTGTCAGAACACTTCTGATGCATCTCCATGAAGCAACCAACATAGCACAGCTACTAAGGGTTACAACAAGAGAGTGAAAGGCATGCATTTGAACATAGGAGACTGGGTACTCATCACAAATAAATGTGAAAGTGGCAAGAAAAAGCTTGCTGAAAAGTGGGACCCAAAGGTGTACATGATGGAAGACTGAGATCTGCAGACTAATGTGTACAAACTGACTGATGATGAGGGAAACATGAAGGTTGTGCATCATAACTTGGTGTTGGATATCAGTTTTCTGCCTGTGGAACCACTAGCTGAGACCACAGACAAACTGCCAGCTGTTCCAGGATGTTCAGAGGTTGAGCTGAGCACTGTGAATTATGAGGAGGATTTGGAACAAGCGGACCTGGAAGAAGACATCAGCAATTGGGCAGTGGGTTACTCTGAGCAGGGCTTACAGTCATCTGATAATGGGAACCAAGAGACTGGTGACTATTAAGCAGGAGAAAATTAACTCTTCAACTGGAGTCCAGCTAAATAAATAAATGACAGAACTAGGGGACCTCTCACTCATGATACTCAAGTAGATAACCCAATTCATGATTCTGATTTTAGTTCTTCAGTTATCCCAAACACTGTTCAGAAATTTGTCATTCCATTACAGTCCACCTCTAGTGAGCTACTGATGCACAGTGGAACACAATATACAGACCAAATGTTGTCAGGTCTCATGTTGGCAGAATAGTCAAGAAGGTCAACCAGTTAATTAAGTCTATGTCACAGAAAGCTTTTGTTGAGGGGTTTCTAGTAACAGATTCACCTTGACGAAACTCCAGTCACTCTGGTCCGTTGAAGTGAACTGAGTTCTCAACAGTGATAAGATGGGTTTATGTTGATTGTGAAAACCATAAAAAGGCCAGGCGATGTACTAGGCACCATAATGCTCTAAGGATGTTCTCAAGATTTGATCAACCTTCAGTTCTTCTTAACCTGTTAAACAGGTAACTCTTACTGCTGCATTAATATTTACAATTAATTTCAATCAAATTGTTGACAAACCTGTGCCAGTATAAGAGTACCTTGTGTTCAATGCTGTTTGGTTTGTATTTTAGTGAAATTTAGGAGGTGGTGAATGTAACAGATATAAGTAAAACAAAAGCAAGAATACTTTGCCATTTCACATAAAATCAATTTAAAGGAACAGTCCACCGTATTTCCATAATGAAATATGCTCTTATCTGAATTGAGACGAGCTGCTCCGTACCTATCCGAGCTTTGCGCGACCTCCCAGTTAGTCAGACGCAGTCAGACGCGCTTTCACTCCTGTTAGCAATGTAGCTAGGCTCAGTATGGCCAACGGTATTTTTTGGGGCTGTAGTTAGATGTGACCAAACTCTTCCACGTTTTTCCTGTTTACATAGGTTTATATGACCAGTGATATGAAAAAAGTTCAGTTACACAAATTGAAACGTAGCGATTTTCTATGCTATGGAAAGTCTGCACTATAATGACAGGCGTACTAACACCTTCTGCGCGCTTCGGCAGCGCATTGATACGGGGCTCAGATATCAATGCGCTGCCAAAGCGCGCAGAAGGTGTTAGTATGCCTGTCATTATAGTGCAGACTTTCCATAGCATAGAAAATCGCTACGTTTCAATTTGTGTAACTGAACTTTTTTCATATCACTGGTCATATAAACCTATGTAAACAGGAAAAACGCGGAAGAGTTTGGTCGCATCTAACTACAGCCCCCAAAAATACCGTTGGCCATACTGAGCCTAGCTACATTGCTAACAGGAGTGACAGCGCGTCTGACTGCGTCTGACTAACTGGAAGGTCACGCAAAGCTCGGAGAAGTACGGAGCAGCTCGTCTCAATTCAGGTAAGAGCATATTTCATTATGGAAATACGGTGGACTGTTCCTTTAATTTGGTATGCAATTTAGGCCCCAGTGTATTTGTATAATAGAATAATCCCTTGCTGTTATTACCCTTGACATCTGTTCAAAGAAGCCATGTTTTGTTGACAAAACACAGTATTGTAGTGAGGGGAATACTCAGACTGGCTACACACATGCTCCAGCTTCCCTGATCAACGCAAATACAGCTTATGTTCTCTGTCTCCTGATTCAAGCTTGTGGCCTTCAGTCCCCTGGTTTCTTCTCTCTACATCAGTAGTGGCCAATCTGTCTACACAGCTCATCACCTCCTGGACTCCCACCATGTGTGGTGTGCAAGGATGCAATGCTTGATGAACTGGAAAGGATTTGCACTCATCTCATGGACCCTGGCCTGATTGGGATTTTAATCACTTGGCCTATATTTTGGACTTTGATTTCTGCATGAGGGTTTGATCTAAGTGCAAGTGTAACAGTTATGTCTGAAACTAATTTCTGGGGGAAAAAAAGCACTTTACTTCATGGGCACCAGCTTGGTGACATTTGGTCGTGACATAGAGCTAAATACGTACTTATACCCACTAAAAGCAGTTATGGCTTTCAACAATTTAGACAGTCCTTTGGTAGAGATTTATTTCAAGTCTATACAGGCATAATTTTTTCAGAGCTCATATTTGGTATTTTTTTGGGGACTTACCTTATAATGCCCATCTTGGACAGGTGAAAGTGGTGTTATGGGCAGGGATTGAGCAGGAAGACTGTGGTCTCTTCCCAGAGATGGACATGGCAGAGGGGTGCTGACAAACTATGCATAGCAACAGATGGGCTATTCTTAGACACTTGTAGACAATTACTATCAGTGTACTTTTTTAGGCATGCTTGGAAAATATTGCCTATAACTGTAGTTACAGTGCTCAGCGTAAATGAGTACACCCCCTTTGAAAAGTAACATTTTAAAGAATACCTCAGTGAACACAAACAATTTCCAAAATGTTGAAAAGACAAAGTTTAATATAACATCTGTTTAACTTATAATGTGAAAGTAAGGCTAATAATATAACTTAGATTACACATTTTTCAGTTTTACTCAAATTAGGGTGGTGCAAAAATGAGTACACCTCACAACAAAAACTACTACATCTAGTACTTTGTATGGCCTCCATGATTTTTAATGACAGCACCAAGTCTTCTAGGCATGGAATGAACAAGTTGGCGACATTTTGCAACATCAATCTTTTTCCATTCTCCAACAATGACCTCTTTTAGTGACTGGATGCTGGATGGAGAGTGATGCTCAACTTGTCTCTTCAGAATTCCCCATAGGTGTTCGATTGGGTTCAGATCAGGAGACATACTTGGCCACTGAATCACTTTCACCCTGTTCTTCTTCAGAAATCCAACAGTGGCCTTAGATGTGTGTTTAGGATCATTGTCATGTTGGAAAAGTGCACAACGACCAAGGGCACGGAGTGATGGTAGCATCTTCTCTGTCAGTATAGAGCAATACGTCTGTGAATTCATGATGCCATCAATGAAATGCAGCTCCCCGACACCAGCAGCACTCATGCAGCCCCACATAAGGACACTGCCACCACCATGTTTCACTGTAGGCACCATGCATTTTTCTTTGTATTCCTCACCTTTGTGACGGCGTACAGTTTTGAAGCCATCAGTGCCAAAAACATTTATCTTGATCTCATCACTCCAGAGTATAGAGTCTCAGTAGTCTTCATCTTTGTCAGCATGGGCTCTGGCAAGCTCTAGGCGGGCTTTTTTGTGCCTGGGCTTTAGGAGAGGCTTCTTTCGTGGCTGGCATCCATGCATGCCATTCCTCTGCAGTGTACGCTGTATTGTATCACAGGAAATAGTCACCCCAGTTTGGCTTTCTACTTCTTTAGATAACTGCAGTGAACTTGCATGCCAATTTTCTTCAACCCTTCTCATCAGAAGATGCTCCTGTCAAGGTGTTAACTTCCGTGGACAACCTGGACGTCTCTGTGAGATGGTTGCAGTTCCATCTTTCTTAAATTTTTGTACCACTTTTGCTACAGTATTCTGACTGATAAGTAAAGCTTTGCTGATCTTCTTGTAGCCTTCACCTTTGTGGTGTAAAGAAATTATTTTCTTTGGGGAATTCTGAAGAGACGATTTGAGCATCACTCTCCATCCAGCATCCAGTCACTAAAAGAGGTCATTGTTGAAGAATGGAAAAAGATTGATGTTGCAAAATGTCGCCAACTTGTTCATTCCATGCCTAGAAGACTTGGTGCTGTCATTAAAAATCATGGAGGCCATACAAAGTACTAGATGTAGTAGTTTTTGTTGTGGGGTGTACTCATTTTTGCACCACCCTAATTTGAGTAAAACTGGAAAATGTGTAATCTAAGTTATATTATTAACCTTACTTTCACATTATAAGTTAAACAGATGTTATATTAAACTTTGTCTTTTCAACATTTTGGGAATTGTTTGTGTTCATTGAGGTATTGTTTAAAATGTTACTTTTCAAAGAGGGTGTACTCATTTACGCTGAGCACTGTACATGGTAATATACCTAAAGAAGAGGCAATGTAAAATAAATAAATAAATAAATAAATAAATAAACATTTAACATGGTTATAATATATATTGTGTCATTATATACCTACATATTATATATTGTTCTATAAAACCTAAATTGTTGTTCATCTATAGAGTTGTTCTACAGAATTATTGACACCCCTAATTAAAATGAGGAAGAATAAAAAAAAAAAAAGCAATAAACCTTTTTTTTTTAAACAAAGTTTTTTAGATAGTGCATCTTTCTTTCTACAAGAAGGCGGCATGGTGGTGTAGTGGTTAGCACTGTCGCCTCACAGCGAGAAGGTTCTGGGTTCGAGCTCAGTGGCCGATGGGGGCCTTTCTGTGTGGAGTTTGCATGTTCTCCCTGTGTCTGCGTGGGTTTCTTCCGTTTTCCCCCACAGTCCAAAGACATGCAGGTTAGGCTAAGTGGTTGTTCTAAATTGACCGTAGGTGTGAATGCAATTGCGAATGGTTGTTTGTATCTATGTGTCAGTCCTGTGATGACTTGGTGACTTGTCCAGGGTGTACACCTGCCTGTCGCCCATAGTCAGCTAGGATAGGCTCCAGCTCGCCTGCGACCCTGCATAGGATAAGCAGTTACGGATAGTGGATGGATTTTTCTACAATACACTGGCTTGAGAATTATTGACAATTATTTGCATCATTTCCATGCACAGTCCAATTTTGTGGCCAAATGTGTTTATTGTGTGCATGACCAAAGAGTTTGAATTTGGTCTCACCTGACCTCAACACACAATAGTGATTGTTGTTCTAATGCTGCTTAGGAATCTTTAGGCACTGCATTATGGGAGACAGTCTCAGAAAATTCTTCTTTCTTTGCAACACTTCTAAACAGGTTGTTGTTTTAAAAATGATGTTATGAAACAGTTGAAACTCAAAAGTCAACTAAACTGTGCAAGTGTAAAAGTGTGATCTTTGGCCTCTCTCTTCCCTCCTTTACCATCCTCCTCCTCCACTGTGTATGGAGAATAGGGGTGGGAACCTTAGCCTTCCACATGAGGTGATTTTGATTCATAAAGCAATGATTCGATATTTGATAATATCATTGAATCTGTTAATAAACAAAGCAATTCCATTTATTAGCCTCTGGTCAAGATGTGACCAACTTTCAGAATCTGAACGTTTATGTGCAATGTGTGTGCATTTATTCAAAATATTCCTTACAACCATCACATACTTTTGAGAGAAAATACTATTATTGTTATAGTCCTATTTAAAAAATAAAGTTCTAATGAATAAAGCATGAGTGGAAAATTTGAATAAAAAAAATAGGATATATCAAATAAACATGACAATAATGCAAATGTTCCACTCAAACAATATGTGGAAATATTACTTGATAATGAAATAATTTTTGCTCACTTTTATAAACTGTGTCAATAATTCATCCTATTCAGTGTCCTCAGTGAGGACACTAAGTGACTATTGTTATTTTGTCATTGTCACCTAGTTATCAACCCTGTTACCTATGAAAAGTAAATGTTAGTGTAGTTTAAATGCAGGAATTTAAAGATTTTAAAGAAGAAAAATAGTTTAAAAAGGAATTTTAAAGTTTTTTTAATTTAGATTTTTAATTAAAATTTTTTCATTAAAAAAATCTGAAGTCTCTGGGGGGGGGGTACAAAAAAAAAATCTGTTTGTATTACATATTAATCCTGTTCTAGTATTTTAGGAAGATATTTTAACTACTAAATTTGAATAAGAATTGTGTTTAAAAATATATAATACCAACCGTATATTTATGTCGATACATACCAATGTCTTGCTGAGTTAGAATATATATAATTACAATGGAATATCATTCATTAAAAAAAATAAAAGTTTAAAAAAAGAAACAACCTTGGTATTGCCAAGGTAAATGTAAAAGCACCCGAGTGGCCCAATCCCTGACCTCAACGCCACTGAACATGTTTAGATTAGATTAGATTAGATCCCTTTGGGAGGGTTCCCTCAGGGAAATTAAGAAAGGATTTAGGATGAACTGCCTGACTTTACTACTGCTGTTGAGCATAAATCTCCACAGCTATGCTCCAAAACCTAGTGGAAAGCCTTTCCAGAAGAGTGCAAGTTATTATAACAGCAAAGGGGGAACTAACTTGATGTTAATGCCCATGGTTTTGGAATGGGCAAATATGTCTGTGATGGTCTGGTTTCCACATAAATTTTGGCCATATAGTATATGATAGATAAGTGTTTCCAATAGGTTGCAGATTTTAATTTGAGCTTTTATTGTGACTTTTTTTTTCTTAAAGTTGATGAACTGTAACGCAGACCATCAGAACGAAGGAAATGCCTTTAAGACAGAAACATCATGTCTTATTTATGCATATTAATATTTTCATGTACAGAAAATTAAATATGTGCATTAACATGCACAGCCCTCAAATTAAACTTTGCAAAACAAACTAAATAAGTACAGACATGAATGATATTTCTCTATAATCCTTTTATTTACATTAGAATATGAAATTATTCTTAAAAGCAATGTAGTTTCCTCCCAGCATTATAAACCTCATGCATAGGCCAGTCTGGATTTCATACATTTGTAATAATAAGGATTTAACCTCAATGACACTCATCATGGAATTCATACACGTCTGCTCTTCATCTCAATATTCTAAAATGTCGTATTAAGTTAGTAAATGATGCAAAGCAAATATATTACAGAACATGATATTGAAATAAAGAAAATGGAAACCAAATATGAAGATATACACGTCAAGTACTTTCAAGAAAATAAACAGTGAATTAGAAGAAACACTGGTTGAAGACAAACAATATCTTTGTTAAAAATGGAGAAGCAAAACAAAACCAAAAAAAAAAAACCTTACTCCCACAATATATGCTAATACACTAATTTGTATTGCTGAACTCAAACTTGTGCAGAATACAGTAGCACACACTGGACAAGGGGACCTAGGGTAATGCATATTAAATGCTTTACATTGCCTAATAGTGCTGTGAAACGAGAGCTTAGAAGAAACATGGGAAGTAGAACATGACTGTAAAAATGTCTCAGTAAAATTATATTTAGTCTTTAATTGAAAACAGTGGCTCATAAAGAATATTTTGCCAATATTAAGTTTGTGTGAACAGTGTGGATGGTAATGCCAAAAAATGCTCAGTCGATGACAGTCAATTGCTGGTATGATATCCAAGAAAAACTTCAATTTAACCCTAACCTCTACCTTCTCTGAGCAAATGATATTGTAGAAGCAACAGAAGAAAGGAACGAAAGGTTCACTGCAGATCTAAAAAACAAACAAAAAATGGATACTATGAAATGACAAAAACCAAAAAATGCCAACAAAAACAAATGTATGAAACACAATGTGTACTAGACCATGATTTATGCATAAGTATAAACAACCTGGATATGTAATTACATTTTATAATTAAACAAGAGCTTACCTGAATATTTGGAGCTGAGGGCTGGTGGCGAGCATCGATTTTACTGCTCAAGAGCACACTCTCTTCCATTACTATAGCTTTGGTTGCACATAAACGCTAGAGAAGAGAAGGAAAAAAAAAAAGAGAGAGAGAGGAAACCCAGGTTAACTCAATGACTGTTGCACACTTGATTTATGGCCTAATAATCAAGATGAATCTGTGGAAAAGAAATTACATTAAATTACAGACGTATTATACATAAAATTTAAATATACAGGGGGCTGCAAAAGTAGGTATACAGTAATGAAAAATAAAACATTATTTTATTGATTAGACAAACAATCAATAATAACATATCAATAATAAACATATTAACCCCTCAAATGTTCAAACCGTTTGCCCCCGGTATTCACACACTCCACTAGTTGAGTGTGGACACCCATGCACACACTGGCACAAAGGTCTTTATCAGCATCAATTTCCTGGCAAGCCTCCCATATGAACTGAATCATGGCATCAACAGAACGTGGTTTGCATGCAAAAACCATAAATTTTAATGAATTCTAGTATTAAATGAAACCTAGCACCACTATTATAATACTGGTAATACTAGAATAATCCTTACTGTATACCTACTTTTGCAGCCCCCTGTATGTTATGTGAGAATGCTAAAACTTTAGACCTTATCAAGTAATTGGATAGCATGAAATTATCTGGTTTTAAATCGAAAAAGTATTGTTGATTTAACTTACAAGTATCAAATGCTCAGCAGCACATTCAGGTTTGTCCAGATATTATGAGTAGAGGTAGGGTCAGACATCTTAAATCTTCTTGGCACAATACACCAGGACCACTTGAATACAATGATTGAATTGTGTACATGTTTCATGGTGGCAGAGGATACTGGTGCTTTAACTGTTGTTTTATAAGGACATTTAGATGTTAATAAATAAGGCATATACCTCCATATTAGGTGATAAATGTGGGTTGTGAGATGCAAAATAGTGGCATAGTTTATGTGACTTGAAGTGTGCTTTCCTCCTCCAGTGTTAACATCAAAATGTCATGTAATATTTTTCTCTATACATTCAGCAATATTATTTGCACAACACTACTACTTCCATGATGGCATGTTCTGTTAACCAACATGCATTAAAAAAAAAAAAAAAAAAGTGTATACTTTCAATCTTGTTAGCACAATTTTCTTGTCTATTTTGGCATATTCCTGGTTTGTTAACTTAAATCCAAGTAAAAAATAGACATCTTAAAGTACAAATGCAGGCTAGAAGTAGTAGTTAATAAAAGTACTCTCTGTAAAAAAAAAAAAATTAATAATAATAATAATAATAATAATCACTAGATAGTTAATGCATTTAACCATAATAACATGTCCTATAAAATCAGCAGTGTTATTTGAGTAATGGGGGGGGAGGAGTTCAACATTACTCAGGTATTACAAATGATCTGAAGTTAGAAGAAAACTTTGAGGATGAATAATCGTCATGCTTGACAATACAATGCACCCAAACTACGTATAATGGGACTCTGTAACCAGCCTCCAGTAAGAACATAACAGTAGTTGATGGAATGCACTTTTCTATGACAAAATCATGCTAATTAAAATTAATAAATAAATCTTTTTTTTTTTAACCTTTTATTTGCAGTTGTAGTGTGTAAGGGGGAATTGATTTAAAAATGATCCTCTTTAAAGGGACAAGGCTGTATCACTGACAGTGCTATGAGAGTTTGGGCTAAGTGCATAGCAGGGGTAGTATTAGAATCTGCGAGAATAACTGGTGGATGAATAGGAAGATGAGGAGAAGTTCATGCTGAAGCCAGAGCCAGTGGCATCAAAGCTTCCTCTTCTTGAGCCTGATCTAGAGCCTGTCCTGGACCCAGATCTTGAGCCAGCAGCAGACCCAGCACCACTGATATTGAATGGGCTATAAAGGCCTTTACTAGACTGTGAACAGGCTTCTAGCAACCTTAGCCCAGTTCCTTCCTCAACCATGCTTCTGTCCATTGCATCCTTGTAGGAGATCTTCAGTTTAGTTTTGGGGCATGTAAGGTATTTGGAATAAGCACTCACATCCCTTAGCTTTTGAGCTGTGCGGACATCTATAACGCCCTTCTTGATTGCTTCTTCTAGAGAGACTCTTCCTTCAGCCCCTGGTTCAATAAGCCCACCAGTAAGATACTGCACCTCCAGAAAACGCTGACCAGCCTCATAATACAGCCAGCCTTTCTTAAGGGCTTGAGCAGCAGACATTTTTACTTTGGTTCTAGGATCCTCAAATCCATTGAAAGCTTTCTGTGCGAGATTAATCCTGTCAACCATTATCTTATCAAGAAGACCCTTATTGGTTGCATCAGTAGCAGAATACTTTTGCCCACTTGATGGGTCTATTATGCCACCAGTGCAAGCCTGTGCCTCCAGCAGTCTTTGGCCAGTGATGCTGTCCACTATGCTCCTGTGCATGGCTTCAGTGACTGAAATCTTCTCTAGAGTGTCTGTATCAAGAATGCCAGCCACAGGTCCAGTCTCCTCAGTTGGATCGTTCCACACAGTTGCAGGCGTTTTGATGGATGGTATGGGACTCATTGGATAGGATGAAGATGATCCAATGGATGATGACCGGGAGCGAAAGCCACCCATGTTTCCAGACAGCATGTCAGCAAATTCTGTAATTGCAAGGTTGCCAGAGCGATACTGGTCAAGAGCAGATGCATCAATTAGACCTCTTGCGAGAGCATCAGCAATGTCATACTGGTGACCTGACCTTCTGTCAATGATTATGGACTTCTCTTCACCATCAGATGATGTCATTGTGATTTCTTCCCATTCACATTCCTGCTCTGCAAGTTCAAGGTATGTTTGGTGATCAATGAGCCCTTTGCGATAGGCTTCATACACAGACATTTCTTTGCCTGACTCGGGATCAACAATAACAACTCTGCGTTTGCGAACAGAGGATTTGGAGGATGTCTTTCTCTCTCGTTTCTTCTCCTTTAAGAGTAAAAGCAAGAGATCAGTCTGTGGGTCTACGATGCATCTATCCATTAGCTGCAGATAGGTTAGATTCTCCTCGGTGTTTGGGTCAAAAAAGCCCTTGGTATCATCAGATGGATCAGACAGGATCTCATTCATCTCTTCATCAAAGAATCCACGATTGTAAGCTACTTCCACAGGCAAGCGGTGGCTCTCCTCAGGGTCGATGATTCCTCCAGTGGCAATTTGAGCTTCAAGAAGACGAATTCCATGGTCTTTGAGAATCAGACCTTTTTTCATAGCTTGAAAGAGTGAGATGGTTTTACCTGTATAAGGATCTCGGTATCCAGTTACAGCCCGTTCAGCAGACATGAGCTTGTCTTTAAACTCCGGGCCCACAATTCCCATCTTCACAGCTTCACTGACTGTTAATCTGAGATTCTTAATTGGGTCAAAGATGTATCCTGTAGCTGCTTGGGCTTCCAGCAATTCAAAGGCAGTTCCTGGCCTGATCATATTTTTCTTCATGGCTTGGTATATAGAAAGACGGTCTTTTGTCGATTCCACAAACACACCAGCAATACAGCTTGTGCCTTCAAGGTATTTCTTAAGCCTGCTGCTCAGCTCTTCAACTGTTAACAGACCCTCATTAAGTGAAGAGGCGGTTTCGGCATCAATTATTTGTGAGCGTATCAGTTCTTCCATTGTGATTTCTTTTCTGAGACCCTTAAACATTGGTCTTTTCTCTGCTAAAGGCAGCAAATACAGTCCATCTTTATCAAACCTGCATCTCTTGAGCAGTTGTGCATATGAGAGTTTTTCATCTGTAACAGGATCAACATATCCTTTGACTTCATCGTTAAGTTTCTCATATATTTCTTTGTTGATATAGCCACGTTGTGTAGCAACATCTGCTGGAAGATGGAAGTTGAATTCTGGATCTATTATACCACCAGTTGCCGTCTGAGCCTCAAGCAGCCTTAAAGCATAATCGTCTGGCACAAGGTCCTTTTTCATTGCCTGGAAGAGGGAAATTAGTTTGCCGCTGTATGGATCCTTATACCCAGTGACTGCTCTTTCTGCTGACAGAAGTTTGTCATGAATTTCTGGTCCTACCACACCTTTGCGCACTGCTTCATCAACTGTGAGCATCTCGTTCTTGATAGGATCAACGATGAATCCAGTGGCTGCCTGGGCTTCCAAGAGGACAAGTGCATATTCTGGATTTATAAGCCCTTTCTTCATTGCCTGATAAATACTGGTTTTAGATTTGGAATCAGGGGCTATACCAGCAATGCTGCCAGTACCAAACAAATACTGTTTAACACTCTGTAACTCCATTATCTCACGAATGGTCATCTTCTCTTGTTTTAACAGGTTGAATGTTTCCAAGTCAATTATACGGGCACTATATAGTTCTTCAATTGTGACCTGGCGTCTGCCCATGTTACATGACTTGATGTTCTCTCCTCGGATGATTTCTCTCTGCTCCATTATCTCAATGATTATAATAATCATTCGCTCTTTAGTTATTTTGCCTGAACGATACTCATCCAGGAGTTTTGTCCTTTCTTCTTCGGGTAGCAGATTTGAGTTCATGACATCCCAGAGGGACATTGAGCCTTGAGAAAGGCCTTCAATTGGGAGGTCAACCTGAGTACTAGTTAGATCGTTCTGGGTTTGTTCTTCAGTATAAAGGTAAGTCTTTTCGATCACTGTTGGTGCCTGCGGTTTGGACAGTCGTAATAGGTTTAAGCCTGTCTCAGGGTCTGTCATACATTTGTCTTTTAACTGTTTATAGGACACGTTCTCATCAGTCTCAGGATCAGAGAAGGTTTTGTTTATGTCTGATGCTTCAGCCATAACGCTGGCCATTTCCTTGCTGAAATATCCCCGCTGACATGCCACGTCGGTTGGAATCCGATGACTGTTAACTGGATCAATAATTCCTCCAGTGGAAATCTGTGCCTCTAAGAGAGGCAAGGCATGGTCTCTGGGTATAAGCTCTTTTTGCATGGCTTGAAACAAGGAGATAATTTTGCCTGTGAATGGGTCTTTGTAGCCAGTAACGGCTTTTTCAGCAGTGAGAAGTTTTTCATGAAGTTCAGGGCCCACAAGACCTGCTTTAACAGCATCATCAACTGTGAGAAACTGATTCTTTACAGGATCCACCATGAAACCTGTAGCAGCTTGGGCTTCAAGTAGAGCAATTCCTGTGTCCTGTCTCAGAAGTTTCTTTTTCATTGCCTGATAAACGCCAAGCTTTTCTTTTGTAGGGTCAAGGTATATACCAGCAATGGTGTCAGAGCCTTGTAGGTACCTACTGACAGATTTGTTTTTGCTGACTTCATCTGGAGTCTTCTTCCCTTGTTGAAGCAAATCATAGGTAGACTTATCAATAATTTTGGAGTCCAAAAGAGATTTGGCTGTGACAGGAGCCCTAAGCCCTTTGAAAATGGACTGTTCTTGTTTCTGAGCTTCTTTGTCTTCCACAATTGTGACTATAATCTTTATTATCTTCTCAATTTTCACTCTTCCAGATCTGTACTGCCTGAGTAAATCAAGTCGTTGTTCCTCAGTAAGATATTCAGAATTAATTAGCTCCCAGATGGTAATTTTTCTGCCTTTAAATGGTCCACTCTGAATCTCTACTGATGCTTGTGTCATTGCTTCTTTGGTCTGCGCTTCAGTGTACTTCTGCTCCTCTTTGGCATTGATTGCTTGTTCTGACAAGGGGAGAAGCTGAAGTCCAGTCTTTTTGTCAGTAATACACCTCTTCTGAAGCTGCTGATATGTGACATACTCCTGTGTGTTTGGATCATAGAAAGCCTTGAGGTCTTCTGTTGGGTTAGTCAAGGCCTTGTACGTTTCATTATCAAAGTAACCCCGCTTGTAGGCAATGTCCTGTGGAATGCGGTGGCTTTTCACTGGGTCTATGATACCTCCTGTTGCCAGTTGTGCATCAAGAAATCTCATTCCCTGGTCTTTGTTAATCAGTTCTTTTTTCATTGCCTCAAAGAGAGACACCGTTTTTCCAGTGTAAGGATCCCTGTATCCAGTGACAGCTCTTTCTGCAGACAGCAGCTTTTCATGTAGCTCAGGGCCAACAACATCTGCTTTTACAGCTTCATCTACTGTAAGGTTCTGCTTTTTCACAGGGTCTACGATATATCCAGTTGCAGCCTGAGCTTCTAAGAGAGTCAGAGCAGGGCCTGGCCCCATCACATCTTTTTTCAAAGCCTGGTAGAATGACATTGTTTCTTTAGTTGAGTCGATGACTACGCCTGCAATGCAGTTGCTACCCTTCAGAGCTTTGTGTACAGGCTCCATCTCAGACACTTCTTTGATGGTCTTATTTCCTTTGTGCAACTCGTTATAAAGATCTTTATCAATAACTTTCGACTCCAGTAGCTCTGCTGCAGGAACAGGTGCTCTAAGGCCATCGAATTCAAGCTCATTTGCTTTCTCTTTTTCTTCAGCAACCGTGATTATAATCTTGATGATCTTTTCGACTGTAATCTTGCCTGTTTTGTACTGGCGAAGTAAATCCTTTCTCTGGTCTTCTGTAAAGTATTCAGAATTGATTATTTCCCAAATTGTAATGGTCTTTCCTTTGAATTTTCCAAATGGCACAGACACCGTTGTCTTATTGAAAATATCCTTAGTTTCCTCATCCGTGAATGCTCTGGCATTAAGAGCAGCTGTTTCTGAAATAGGTAGGAGAAGTAATCCTGTTTCAGGATCTGTGACGCACGACTTCATCAACTGGAAGTATGTGAGATTTTCTTGGGTGTTTGGATCAAAGAATACTTGTGTGTCATCAGAAGGCTCTTGGAGAATTTTGTTCATCTCTGCACTGAATTGACCTTGCTTATAGGCTGTTTCAGTTGGTACACGGTGGCTGTTGACTGGGTCGATGATTCCCCCTGTTGCAATTTGAGCCTCAAGCAGTCTGATGGCCTGGTCTTTCAAAATAAGGCCTTTCTTCATGGCTTCAAAGAGTGAAATCGTTGCCTCTGTATAGGGATCCTTGTAACCAGTGACAGCTTTCTCAGCAGACAGCATTGTGTTGTGAAGTTCAGGGCCTATGAGGCCTTCCTTCACTGCCTCATTGACCGATAGCTTCTTGTTATTAATAGGATCAATGATGTATCCAGAGGCTACCTGTGCTTCTAGTAGTGGTAAACCAGTTCCAGGAGCAATTTTCTTCTCTTTGATGGCTTCATAAATGGGCATTTTATGGTTTGGATGAACAAGCAAGCCCCCAATACAGTTAGTGCCCTGAAGCATAGTCTTAAGTTTTTCTGTCTGGCCAAGCTCCTGAACTGTGATCTTGCCTTTGGATAAATTATCATACTCCTTTTTGCTTAAGAGGCCTACGTCTAACAGGCGGAGTGCTGGAACTTTCTCACGAATGCCATCAAAAGATAAAGCAGAGTCATCATTCCCACTGTCCACTGTAACGTACTGTCCATTAAGGTCTCTACTCTGGCTCTCCGTTTCCCTTTGTTGTTTTTGAATGACTTCAAGCTGCATAAGTTTTTCACGCAGTTTCTTGTTTTCTTCAGCAAGTTGTTTTTCCTGCTCAAGCTTTTTCTTCTCGAGCTCTTGCATCTCTTTTTGTTTACTGAGCATTTCTTCTTCAGCTTCCTTTTGTTTCTTAAGGGCAGCATCCATGGTAGCCTGAAATTTATTCTTCTCATCTTCCAGTTGTTTTCGTTGGCGCTCTTGTTCCTCTTTCAGAGCTCTGGATTTTTTCACTTCTTCTTCAAACTGGCTTTCTAGTTTCTTTTTCTCATCTTCAATTAGCTTTTCTTTTTTCAGCAGCTGCTCCTTTTCTAATATGAAAGTCTGCTGAAGGATTGTTTTCTCCTGTTTAATTTGTTCCTGTTGAGCATTTGCCATCTAGAGAGGAAGAGAGAGAATTATTAGAGCATAATACATTTCTCTGGACAAAGCGAGCGTATTGTATAGAAAAAAAAACCTGATTAAGTAGGCATTATACAGTTAGTATAAAGGAAGGGAATAATATCCTAGAAACGTAATTAATTAAAATCGTTCAGAGAGCATGACAGTGACAAATAAAATCTTTATATTTTCATTTAAGCAATGTTAGTTTTCAGGGAGGGGGTTAATGACATAAGCTGCATATTTATACCATGTTTAATACAATACCTCTTTAGACTTTTTCTGCAAATCTTCAGCCTCTTTTTTCAATTTATCCTTTTCTCTTTCAAGTTCAGCAATTGATTTGCGTAGGTCATCAGCTTCTTTGATACTGGTTAAGTGCTGTTCTTCCAGTCTTTTGGTCTCTTCTTCAAGTTGTTGCTGCATCAGCTGTTTGTCTTCAAGCAGCTTCTGAGCCTGCTCTTGGGCCAAGTCTTTTTGTCTCTGAAGCATTTCTGCTTCAGCTCGCAGCTTGGATGCTTCCTGAATAGCTTGCATCTTTTCTTTAAGCATTTTTTCAGCAAATGCCCTTTGCTGAACAAGGTCAGACTCTGCTATTTGTCTCATGCGCGCAGCCTCCTGAGCCTCTATACTGAGTCTAGCAGCTTCTTCAGCTAACTGTTTCATATTCTCAGCCTCCTCAGCCAGAAACTTCTGTGTGTTATCTTTATCCCTTTGAATAAGACGTTGGTTCTCCTCTTCTATTCGGAGCTTGAGTTTGATCAGCTCCTCCATTTGAATCTTAACCTTAAACAGTTCATCCTCTACCTGGGCCTTTTGTCGAACAGCATCACTGACCTCATCTTTAAGGCGATGAAGCTCCTCGTCGAGAAGGGATTTCTGTTTGTCAGTTTCATCCAGCTGCAGTTTCACCCTCGTAAGCTCTTGCTCAACCTGAGACTTCTGCTGAAGGGTTTGCTCTGCCAACAATTTATGCTTTGCCATTTCTAGATCAGCTTGTTGTTTCTGTTTCAGTGCAGCAGTTTCTGCCTGAGCACGTCTGGCTGCTTCTAACTCAGCCTCTTTTCTCAGTCTCTCGGCATCCTCCTGTTCTTTGGCTTGTCTGGCTGCTTCAGCTTCAGCGGATTGCCGCTGAAGCTCTGCCTCTTCTGCTTTTTGATGAAGAAGGGCTGCTTCTTTTTCTGCTTTTTCTTTGGCCTTATTTGCTTCTTCAGCAAGCTTTTTAGCTTTCTCGTACTCTTCCTTCAGTTTTATCTGTATAAGGCTGTCTTCCTTCTGTTGCACAAGGACACTCTGGACTTGGTGTTCAGCAGCATTACACCTATTCACTGCCTCTTTTGCTGCAATAATCTGTTTGTCAGCTTCTTTATCAGCCTCTTCCTTTTGCTTTCTGGCCTCTTCTGCCTTCTTTTTGAGACGCTGCACTTCTTCTTGGGCAGTCTGGCGTTGTCGAGCTGCTTCTTCCTCTGCTGCAGCGATCTTTTTAACTTTTTCTTCAGCTTCCCGTCTTCTGTTCTCTTCCTCCAAGGCAAGCTTACGAAATTTTTCAGCTTCCTTTTCAGCCTGCATCTTACTTTGCTGGGTTTCCTCTGCAATATTCTTTAGTTTATTTAATTCAAGCTCCAAATCAAGCTTACCAGATGACGCCTTCTCAAAATTAAGTTTTAAGATACGGATCTCCTCTTCAATAACTCTTCGCTGTTTGAGGGTTTCGTCTACAATTGCTTTCTGTCTCTCTAATTCCACATCAGAAGATTTCTTGAGCTGATTGATCTTCTCCTCAATGTCTTGCTTGTGCTGGCTTGCTTGATCTTCAAGAGCCTTCCTTTGGTATGCCTCATCTTCAGCTTGCCTTCGGAGACGCTCGTTTTCTGCCTCTTTTTCTTTGAGTGCTATCTCTGCTTCGGTTTTTAGGCAAGTAGCCTCATTGATCGCTGCAAGTTTTTCTTTCAGTATTCTTTCAGCTTCTGCTCTTTGTCTGGCAGCTTCCTCCTCAGCGACCTGCCTCTGCCTTTTTGCCTCTTCGGCGATTGCACGAAGTTTAGCTGCTTCTTCCGCAAGTTCCCTCATTTTAGCAGCTTCAGCTTCAAGGAGCTCTTTTCGCTCTGCAATGTTAGACATACTTTCCTTCTCAGCTTTGGATTTAAGCTGTAGAAGTATGTCCATTTCACTTCGTACCTTGGCCAGTTCATCTTCAAGCTGCTTCCGCTGTTGCACAGCAACATTTACCTCGTTCTTTAAGCGGTAAAGCTCATCATCAAGCAGGGATCTCTGCTGATCTGCATGGTCAAAGTCAGCCCTTAAACGGATGAGCTCCTGCTCGGCTGAGAGCTTCTGCTGAGCTGTACATTCAGCCAGTTTCCTCTGTCTCTCAAGTTCTTGCTCTGCCATATCTTTTTGCTTCAGGGCAGACTCTTCAGCTTTGGCCCGCTTCTTTGCCTCACGCTCAGCCTCTTCTTTCTGCTTCTCGGCTTCTTCCTGGGCAAGAGACTTTTTGTGGGCTTCTTCCTCAGCCTGGAGCCTTAGACGAAGGGCCTCGTTGGCTTTTTGCCTCCATTTTTCTAGCTCTTTTTCAGCTCCCTCCCGTGCCCTGTCTGCTTCGTCTGATTGCTTTTTGAGGCGTTCTGCTTCTTCTTGCAGCTGAAGGACAGTTCCATCCTTTTCTTTAAGTGATTCTTCAAGCTTTGATGTCTTTTCAACAAAAGACATGCGCTTGCGCTCTTGCTCAATAGCTGCACTTTTCTGTGCTGCTACCTGAGCGAAACTGATCTGCCTTTCTTTTTCCACCTCAGCCTGTTTCATGCGTCTCTCTGCCTCCTCCGCTTGCATCCTCAGCTGTTCAAGGTCCTCCAAGGCTTTATGCTTCTGCTTAGCAGCCTCTCTTTCTGCTTCAGATTTAAGCCTGAGCTCCTCCTCTGCCATGCGTTTTTTCTGAGTTTCTTCAGCGACCTGTTTGCGAAGCTTCTCTGCCTCCTCTTGAGCTGCTTTGCGGAGTCTCTCCGCTTCAGCGGCATTGTCCCTTAGCTGTTTCAGCTCTGCCTCTGCAGTGGATTTCTGCTTTAATGTCGTTTCCAGCTGGAGTCTGATAATACGTATTTCCTCCTCTATTTTGGTTCGACTCTGTTGAGCCTCCTCCACCAGATCACTTTTTAACTTGATCTGCTGTTCTGACATTATTTTGAGCTCATGCAACTCTTGCTGAATATTTTGCTTTTGGTTCTCAGCATCCACAGAAACAACCTCTCTCTTTCTAACTTCTTCTTCCATCAGGAGTTTGAGTTCCTGTGCCTCTTTCTCTGATTTGGCAATGGCTTTTTTATGAGCTTCAGCTAGCTGCTTCTGTTTCTCTAACTCGGCTTGCATTTCAGCCATTTTTTTCCTCTCCTCCTCTTTAAGTTTCTCAGCAGCTTTCTGTATTAGTGGAAGCAAATGGTAAAGAAAATTATGATTATGAGCAAGCATGACAGGATGTTATGGTTAAGGTCTTTTTTTAGCTCAAAGAAAGATGCACACATGACAAATGTTAAAGTGGGGTTTTTCAAAACAAAACACAAAACTTGCAGTCAATTAAGGCATGGCAATGTGTTATAATTAATGTATGGAGACAGCAGACAGACAGGCTTTTCACAGCAACTGACAATTTAACTGCAAAATCATGCGACTGGTGCACTGGCTACCTTTAAGCTATTAAACAGCCAACAAAATGGCCAGTGAAGCTTTGCATGTAAATATAGCGATGAGGCTAGAACTGTACATTTATTGACATAATTCATTTCTGTAGGGAACCTAAACATAGTCTTGAAAAATCTATAAGGATGTGCTGTTATAGGACGACAGGGATTGCTTTATAAGAAAATAATCAACAGTGGAAGAGAAATTACAACCCTGGAAAGGACCACTTTCATATAACGGCACATCTCGGTGTGTTTCATCCTTCTTATACCATGGCAAGATTTATACGTTTTTATTTACTAAAAAACAAAAACATTGCAGGCAGCACGGTGGTGTAGTGGTTAGCGCTGTCGCCTCACGGCAAGAAGGTCCGGGTTCGAGCCCCGTGGCCGGCAAGGGCCTTTCTGTGTGGAGTTTGCATGTTCTCCCCGTGTCCGCGTGGGTTTCCTCCGGGAGCTCCGGTTTCCCCCACAGTCCAAAGACATGCAGGTTAGGTTAACTGGTGACTCTAAATTGAGCGTAGGTGTGAATGTGAGTGTGAATGGTTGTCTGTCTATGCGTCGGCCCTGTGATGACCTGGCGACTTGTCCAGGGTGTACCCCGCCTTTCGCCCGTAGTCAGCTGGGATAGGCTCCAGCTTGCCTGCGACCCTGTAGAACAGGATAAAGCGGCTAGAGATAATGAGATGAGACAAAAACATTGCAATTTTAAAATTCTCTCTGTTTGTAGTTACTAATATCCCCTAATATTGTGGAATATCCATGACATGGATATGTTAGTCCCTAATACCACTTGCGTTATAGCTTTTCTCTCCCTTGAAGTTAAGACAGCAGCTTTTCATGTTACTGATTGTTACAAAATGCCGACAATGAAGTCTCCTACCCTAAATGTTTTCTTACTGAAATCTTCATCTCACCTCACCTATTATATGTTTTTCTTTGTTAAATAACAAAATAAAGTTTGTATATTGTTTGGCTTAACTTATGTGAATGTCCACCAGACAAGTTCCTGTGAATTAGTTACTATAAAATTGATTAAAGTACATTAATACATACAGTACCTGCTATTTGCCTTGTGGCATTGTTACAGAAAATTAACGAACAACTTCTGACCAATTAGAATTGAAAATTCAACTGTGCCATGGTATAAAAATGCTGCATGTGTGTGTATATTTCTCATAGAGCAAGAGAAAGAAAACAGTAGAGAAAAAGAAAAAGGCAATTATGGGAGGGATTACTGTTGAAAAGAAAATTAAAGGCAGTAAATGCGATATACTGTATATACAATACAACAGAGAGAACAGAATTCAGAGCACTGTGTTTGGCTCAGATTTACTTATATTACTTCTGCAGAAACACATTACTAAAGCAGTACAGCCAGCGAAAGCAAAAAGGTGCATATCTGATAGAAAACTAACTTAATATATATGTATATCTAATTCTCACTGTCCATTTTGGATAATAATATGCAAGATATTTTATTGCTATTCATTACATATGTAAATTAAGAGTAATAGTGAGCTTTTGCCACTGACAATCCAGATTACACTGTATTACTACAGTTAACGTTACTGGTAGCAACACATCAAAGTGAGAATTAGATAATTTCTTTTAAAAAAAATAATAACGCATGATCAAATTTTAGGGAAGAAAAAGCAAAAAATTCAAAAGACATGAGCAAAGAGAAATCTTTACCTCTTTAGTGCCCAAACAAGATAAGCAATCATCATGACAAAGCACTGGCAAGCAGTTAAGAGAAGCAAAGAAATAAAAAGGTTAGGGTTAGAAAATGAGGAAAGAAATTTGTTATTCAGTGAAAAGTAAGAATCTCTGGCTTTAACTGATACTGACAGAAAGAGGTGTAAAAGAAGAAAGGGATAAACAAAAAAAGGCCTTTTACACACACTTGAATGATTTTTAAGGTGTGGGTTGGGGATATGATAATAGATGTAATATGTGAGAAAAGTTTATATTGCACTGATCTAATTTATTAGCTGTTTATTATTTAATGCATTGAACTTTATAAAATCAGCATTAAGGGATACTTTTTGTCCAAGTACTCCGACTTAGTATCTTGAGTTTACTACATCATGACTAAATCTGTAAATGTTTCAGATAAAGCATGTAGAAAAATATTATTATATATTCTGATACATTCTTCAACTCTCAACAGATTTGTGGTCTGTGGTGGCCGAATTTCTTTTCATTTTCCTGATATTTCTTTCCTCAACACCAAATAACACCAAACGTCCAGTCATCCATACATTAATATATGTAGTTTTGTTGGTGAGTAATTTGCAAGACAGTTAGGGTTAGTGTGTTGTTTTTGTTTGGTACAGTTAGGTCTCTTTAACAAGTCACGCACCTCCTCGTCCTCCAGGCGGCTCAGTGTGTCTGTGATGAACTTGATGTACTGGCTGGTCAACGTCAGCAACTCACTATAGCGAGTTCTCAGTGTTACATACTAATTAGGGAGGAAAAACAGCATCTCCGTATTAGATTTTAAGTATCAATATACATCAGTCTTTTAGAGAACGATCAAATAAAAACAGTGAAATATATGAAGATAAATGGAAACATACAAGGCTCAAGACAGCACTGATTGAAAATTCACTCACCTCTTGAATGATGTTATCAGAGGCAGACTCCATCTTGGTTTTCTTCAAAGGTGAAGCCAAGGGTTCCACCTGCGCTCTGTAAGCGACCAGCTGAAGTTCATAGTCCTGAAACAGACAGACGCTGGTTAATATATTATAAGAACAGAGCATGAATTGGAAAAGATTTAATGCAAAAAAGGTGCATTTACCTTAATGGTGTCAATGTAAGTCTTGGCATATTTATGACATTCGTCACATTTCTCTTTATTTTTCTCAATCTCCTCCAACAGTTTCTGTCAAACAGAATCATATCATTAACCAAAACATAATGAGAAATGTCTTTGATTTGACTGATGTGCTTCAATCCAATCTAGAGTTATTTGTAAATAAATAATGTGCTTGTGTGAAATGGCACCTTTTCCTGACCCAGCTGTTCGTTCAGGGTCTTGCTGTCAGTAATGGGTATGCCCTGGATCTTCTGCTGCCTTTGTCTAGCGTCTGTGAGCCAGCGAATAAGCCAATCATAGCTTTCACGATAATATCCCAGCTGCCTCCCCAGCTGCTCCAGCTCGCGCTGTCGGAGGTCAATCTGGGTAAAAACGGCGTGCCAGCGCTCCTGCAGGTTGGACAGGAGCTGTTTGTAGTGATCCAGTTCAACGTCCCTCTCTCTGTGCACCTTGGTCATGCGCTCGCTCACGGCAGTAGCCTTAGCCAGCTCTCCCTCAAGGGCGTCAAAGACGGGCTGTTTGCCCTCTGCCTCACTGCGCATTTTCTGTAGAAAATAGAGATAAACATAAACATACAAATCCTACATACATTAACTACCATTAGCTGGTTAAGTCTACCTCCGGTGCACTTGCTCAGTCACGTCATCATCAACATCAAATACAGCCAATATCTGGCTGTTTGTTGTGGTGTACTTTACTCACTTAAATAAAATAAATTATTGGCTCGCATGAATGTTGCCATGTGACCGTATAGTACAATTCATAGAATTTTTGCCTCAATGTATTTCGCTGACCCTGAGAAAATGGTTTATCATCCATACAAGGTAATACATGCATCACAAATACAGTATATATAGCTCTTACTAATGATTTTGGGAATTATGCTACCTACAGCTAGATCAAGATGCACTGTGTTCCCATTAAATATATTAAAAATGCTTTGTGTAAGTCAATAGTAGTTGTAGAAGGAGGTGGTTTCTCTCTCTTCCTTCGCTTTCTTTATCAGGCAACTACAAATAATAACAATCGCCTCAATGAGGCTGTAGCTCATACCAGCCACTATTGTTGTGTGTGAGTTTGAAATCCAATCAATCCTGTGGGAGGAGTAGCGATTTTTGTGAAATTGCATATGACCCCTGTGTAGCCGCATCCATGGCAGGTGGCGCCACCTGGTGAACAACTCTTGTGTGAATATGTCTTTAGAGTCTTCTGGGTGAGTTTCAGTGAAAACATCCTAGCAGTTTATGAACAGTAGTGTTTGGTGTGATGAGTCACCCAAAAATTTCAAACACCCATAAAACATTAAATATGACAGGTGGCGCCACCGTCTTGACAAGTTTTATACATACCAACCTGGGGAACATTCCATAGGAGTTTGATCAAAATCTGATCACTCCTGTAGGAAGAGTAGCGATTTTCAAAAAATCGCATATGACCCCTGTGTAGCCGCAACCATGGTAGGTGGCGCCACCTGGTGAACAACGCTTGTTGGTATGTCTTGAGAGTCTTCTGGGCGAGTTTCAGTGAAAATGTCCCAGCAGTTTATGAAGAGTAGCGTTTAATGTGACGAGTCACCCAAAAATTTCAGACGCCCATAAAATGGTAAATATGACAAGTAGCGCCACCTTCTAGACAACTTTTATGCACACCCACCTGGAGAACATTGTATGCGAGTTTGACTGAAATCCGCTCAATCCTGTATCCGATTTTTATAAATTGTGGACGGACAGACGACACGTGATCTCAATAATAATAATTATTAAAAAATTAAAAATTGACTTAAAAACTTGTACACGTAATCCAGGATTTGTCCACTGCTGATTAAAACTGTTTTACATTCTGCGTCAGCAGCTACATATAGCTCATAATATTTTCAGTCTCCATGTCAGTCACCTTGAGTTCGGTACGGTATGTTTCCACTTCTGCAGTATCTGTTGGGACGGTGTAAACCTTGCGGAGTTGATCTTCATACTTTTTGAGAATGTCCTCAGCCCCTTGTGTATTGCGAATCACCAGCTCTACTGTCTTCAGCCTGAGACAACAAGCATGCAAGTAAATAACCTCATTTATGAAAGAGCTGGTATTAAAGGGTGGAAAAGGACCTGCACATTAAACAGATTTTTTTTTAATGAATAGAAGTCCTGATTACTTTTCGAGGTAGACTGAAGACAAGCAGTGCGTATGGTCCATCTTCTGCAGGGTGATGTCTAGCTCTGAGCGCAGGACTGGAGTGCTGGACTGCTCAGGAGAGGCGAGTACCTCTTCAGCTTTCTGAGCCACCTTATCCAGGTCCTTCTTAATGCCTTCCAGCTCCACATGCACTTTCTGCAAAAGCAACATAGACGTGTTTACGGTCATCTGATATAAAAAATTAATGAACATTTAAACAAAACAAGAGTTCAGAGCTCTTACCTTCTGGTCTGAGGCCTTTTGGAGGCAGTCCTTCAGTGGGTCTTTTTCCACTGGCTGGCGAATGCGGGCCACCGTGCGAGACTCGCAGTCCTCAATCTTCAGACGCAGGTCTCGGACATGTGTGATATAGGTCTTACACACCGACTCATCCTGCTCACCTGTGGAAAGGACAGACTAGTTATCATAGATCAGCACACAGCATTATGAGTGCATACTTTGGTAGCCTGAAAGGCTAAGAGGAGAAAAATTGACTTCACAGTGTAGTCCAGGGAAGTGAATAATTTACAGGATCAATTTTCAATCAAATATCAAAATTAAACAAAAAAAATCCTCATTACATTGCAAGTTAACAGCATGCTTCCCGCTTACCAAACACACATCCTTCAGAGAAACAGGTGATTTTTCTGGGAAGATAACTGGCTAACAATTAGCATATTACATGTCAAAAACATTTGATTTTTCCCCCTTCATAGGAGCAAGTGAACAGGTACAGACATAACTCAAAGTCCCTCCCGTGCAAGGATCTGGTCTTCCCAGGCAGTCTCCTGTCCCAGTACTAACCAGTTCTTGAGGTGCATGGGTGCGACGCCGATCTCTGTTTCAGTAGCTCTTGACCTCTTGCCTATTATACAGCTAGGATTACAGTGGGGGACTGGTCATCTGGTAACTGTGAGAGCTTGACTCCTTACTCACATCTGTATTGCAGCGTGCCTTGCCAGACGGCAGTAGGTACCATTTTTATGATGGTCTTTGGTATGACCTGACTAAGTGGAACTCGCGATCTCTCAGGCTACATCCACACGACAACGGCAACGAGATTTTTTTTTTTTTTTAAATATCGCGTCCACACGGGCAACGGATCAGTAAAATATCAGGTACATATGGCAACGCAACGCTTGCTGAAAATGATGCAATACACATGACACACCTCTACGTGCGCTGTAAGACGGTCCCATCGGAGACACCAGAACAATAGAAGAAGTAGATGCATGCGCATAAACCCCTTCTTCTGTAGCATCAGCCACATACAGTTTTGATTATTAATCAGTAGCGTAAAACGAAAGACGCAGAAAGGGGAATGAATGGGGGTAGATGGAAGCCGGTACGCCAACATTCTGATATCATCCAGAATTCTTTAATGGTCCAGAATAAATTGAATGCTACATGTTGATGGATTACTTTTTTCTTCTACACCCTTTTTGAGGAATGTATTGTCGGACTTAAACCAACATCTGAAGAGGTGAGATCGCTCCTTTTTTTTCCTATTTTTGCTGGCGGGATTGTTTTTGCTTTTGGAAAGCGCACGGGCGGTGCGCGGTTTGGTACTGCTTCCGCAGTGTTTGGACTAAAGACTCTGCCCTAAGGGCTATTCTCTCACTCTCTCTCTCTTTCTCTCTCTCTCTCTCTCTCTCTCTCTCTCTCACTTTGCACCATTACACAATAAATATCCACAGTGAAAATATTTTGTAAGCGCGTTTCCTGAACCAGGTTATAGGATTTGTTGACAACTCGCATAGAGTTCGTTACACTTCTACCCGGCATGAAGCACTGACAGTCATGTGGTTGTGACGTCATCGTAAACAAATCCGTTCTACTCATCCAGACAACTTCGCAATGGCGCTGTTGCCAGATTTTTTCACTCTGGAACCCGTTCTCAAAAGATTTCGTTTTGGGGCACCCAAAATGCCGGTGCCGTGTGGACGCCAGGCCGAAATGATAAACAATTTTATCAGATTCACCTGAATCCGTTGCCGTGTGGACAGGGCCTCAGTCAAGAGGTGGACTAGGCGTCATGGTAAAGGCAGAACTAACTGGTTAAAAAAGTTAACTTGTAGTTCTAGATTGTAGCCGTTTTAGCCACAGGACATGCAAGTATTGGAAGAAATTAGCAACATTACAAAACTGATGCTGGAAATTAGTTTCTTTCAGGTCCCCCCCCACACACACTATTGTTTTCTACCTAACCCTTCAGACCTTCCATAGCTTCCCCAATGTAGCATTGTGTGCAGCGTCCTCCATGCGAGCATATCAGTTAATTCACAAAGTACCACAAGCACTCAATTAGAGCACGTACTGGCTTTAGAAATTTTACTACTGAACTTTGCCTTTAATATTTTTTTCTTTACTGTACTCATTAAGACATTTATTTGTAACTGACTCAGGATCAGAGCAGGAATTTCACGAGGGCCACGGCCCTCGTGCCCTCTCAATTTGGCCTTGTGCCCTTGGAAAAAAAATATCTGCCATAAGGCCACAGTGGCCTTGATGCCCTGCGGTTTTGTAGTCTGCCTCGTGGCTTTAACATCACCTGCGTCTATTGAGAAAAAAATATGTCTTTTGATGACATTCTGGATTCTTATTCGGCAACTCATCAGTGGTGGATCGGACTCGAGCCTGGCATGAACCGCTCCGAGGTGCTATAATGACACCAATCTATCGCCAGCCAACCAGGAGACTTAATCAAACGCATCCCCCGCCCACTTGTGTCCGCGTCTGAGACGTTGAATTTTCACAGAAGGAGGGAAGAAGTTGACTGAGGTAAGACTGTGTGATAAATTAACGAACGAATAAGAGAGGAATTTCAACATATAGGGCTTAAGTTTGTTACCATTAAATAAGGATTGCTTGTACAGTAACGTTATGTCGTTCCAACGTTGACCCACTTTTAACGTGCCGAGTACCACTGTAGCCGCTAACAAATGCTAATTAGCTTGCTGTCAAGTTTTTCCTTTGTCGAGCTTTAAGCGTAAGGTCATGGATGTTACTACTGCTTGTTCCTGCCATAATATGATACGTGATATGTGCTGTTGTCTGTTCATAGCCACTTTTTTAATCTTAGCACAGTTAGCATTGTTTTGTTACTAGTAGTGCATGTTTCTTTTTGCTGTTTAACCGAAGTGTAACTGCTGCCGTCTTGACGAGATGACCATCGCAAGAGATTTTCTCTCATTGTTTTTGGCGTCATTACAACATTAACATTTATTCATTTTCATATACATTCTAGTATATGTTCCATTTACAGTCAAACATCAGTCAAAAATTACAGTCAAACATTGATGTACTCTCCAGGCTCAATTTTGATTAATCAAAAATCTGCGTAGTAGTACAGTCTGAAGATGCTTTTGCACTTTCGGTGTCAATTGAACAAAAATTATGGGAGGATATAGGTTTAATAAGTTTTACAATTTCTGAAGTGAGTGATGGATTGATAAGTTTAGATGTGTTCAATATTTTCTTATCTTCAGACATAATAGTGTAGGAGATGTTTCTTTACCTGCTTGATAGTTTCGACTGAGACTCCAATCTTCCTCAGAAGAGTCATTAGTCCTTAAATTAAATTCATTATAGACGTGAACTTAAAATCATTGTTTTATTTTATGGCCTTGGTGCCCTGGCTTTTGGCCTTTGTGCCCTCAAAAAAATGAGGGCACAAAAGGCCAAGTGGCCTTGCCACTAAAATGACGAAATTCCAGGCCTGCTCAGGCGCTACGTTCACACTGCAAGGCTTAATGCTCAATTCCGATTTTTTTGTGAAATCCGATTTTTTTGTGAGGTCGTTCACATTAACAAATATATGCGACTTGTATGTGATCCTCAGTATGAACGAAAAGCGACCTAAAAGTGTTCCGCATGCGCACTGCAGGATACGGCGACGTCACACGCAGTGAGCATGGCCAGTGTTTACGGAAGTAAAACCGCCCGGTTGCGGTATGACCCATCCAATCTAGCTTGAATAGCTGCATCCCCCCAAATGGAAATCAGCTCCCTAACCTCTGCGTCCTTCCATTGCGAAGATTCAGAACCTTCACAGCCCGAAGCGTCCCTCTCATTGATGTCATGCGCAGGGGCGCAGATACGTTTTTTGAACTGGGGGGGGGGGGACAAAAAACTGGGGGGGACAAAGCTGCCAGCAAACCAACCCCAACCCCGATATGCCTGTCAAACTTGTTGTTAGTAACCATAGCAACCAAGCTCGAGCTCGCAACCTGTGCAGTCTGCGCAGCTCAACCAACCGAATATCAGTCTTTGTTTTATGTGAGTTGTTGCAACTATGTATACACTGCCGTGCACCTCAATAAACCGAATGGTAATTAGTCTTTTGATTTTTCCGTGAGGTTTGCCTTATGCAAAGAAAGACAACATAGATGTTTTTTCCTCCCTATAAGTGGGGGGGACCGAACGAGGTGAATTTAAATCTGGGTGGGACGAGTCCCCCCCTCTATCTGCGCCCGTGATTATGCGCCATGTTGTTGTAACTTTTTTTGAGAGACCCGCCGCCTACTTCAGCGCAGAATAGTGACGTTTGTGGCTTGTTGATGACGTGTAAGTCGGATGAATGCGACCTGGCGGTTCAGACTGAAGTCGCATATGAAAAGAGCGGATAGGAATCGGAATTAGGACCACATATCCAAACGGCCTGGGTCGGATTTGAAAAAATCAGATCTGTGTCGTTCATATTGTCAATAAAAGATCGGATACAGGTCACATATGGGCGAAAAGATCGGATTTGAGTCACTTCAGCCTGCAGTGTGAACGTAGCCAGGATGTATGTTTCTCTGTCTGTCATTGTGTATCAGCCAAAAATGATCAGAAGCACAAACCATGCATTCACTCTCTTCAGATCAATAGTTAGCACAATAAAAAAAATAAGCATCTGGTTTAGAGCTTCGTTTCTGGAGCTGATGAAAGCTTTCATCACTGCCTACAAAAGCATCCTACAGCTATCTGGATGCAACTCACCCTTTGCTCTGATAAACTGTCCTGCAAGGTGAATTCCACAGTTACCACACAGTACAGAAACTAACAGCACCTTCACACTCATTCTTTGTTTTAGCTAAAGATACACTTTGACAAAAAAGGTTTACAGGCAAACAGGTATGGGGAGCTGGGCTCACCTTTCTCCATCGTTTGGAGCAGTTCTTCATAGTGTTGCGTTGCCTTCTTGTAGTCTTTCTCAGTCTGCATGCACTCATTTGGGTTGAAGAGTTGAGAGTTCTTAGTGTCTCGCAAAAAGTCCTGGTAGTGAAGCTCGAGATTCCTCAAAATCTGCCTATACTCCTCCACCTTCATGGTCTTCAGCTACAAAACACGTCACATTATACAGTCACAAAAAGACATATTTGGGTAAAGTTATTGTACTCCGTATCTTTTTCACTGTTAGTTGCATAACATACTGTTTAATTGCATAATAAACAAATTATAATAAAGACTAAAATTGTTAGTTGCGTAATAGATTGTTGAATTGTTCTCTCTGACAAGAAATTGCAATAAGGCAAGAATCTGTATTTTCACCTCTAATTAAAAGGAACAAAATGGCAAAGCCTTTCCTGACTCTGAAATATCAAAGTATTTTTTCCAAAAGTCAATTCGCTTAGCAAGAGCAATGAGCCCTCTGTAAATCAGTGAACATGTTTACATGTTCTTTAGTAAAAATACTCCCAGGTGCATCGTGAAGGCACTTATTCAGCTGGACTCATTTACCTGGAATTAATTGCGTTTAATTTATTTATCAGAAAACCAGAGATCAGACAAATACTTGTGAAATGAGTTTGTGAGAGGAAATAAATCAAATGCATAATGTTTATTACAAACAGTGTGTGGGAACTGACTATGGTGATGTTCCATGAGCGAATAAGCTGGATGTCCCTCATCAGATACTGCCAGGACAGCAGGCTCTTCATATCACCATGCAATCTCTGCCACAGTGTCGTCATCTGCTTCAGACTAGAGTCCAGACTAAACAGGACAAAGCAAAGAATTATGTAATGTTAGTTTATGTCCTTAAGATAAATAATTATATTTCATGTTTTATCTACGTTCACTGGATATGAGCAATTGTGTTCTCTGATTGGTTACTCTACCACTAGGCTATCAGCTCATATACCATGAGCAGAGAAAAACACAATGGCGTGTTGCTGAAGAAGAACAACTTTATTCATCACACGCTTGTGAAATTCCTCTCTGTATTTAACCCATCTGAAGCAGTGAACAAGGCCGTCCCATATTAACCTAACCTGCATGTCTTTGGACTGTGGGGGAAACCGGAGCACCCGGAGGAAACCCACAGAGACACATGGAGAACATGCAAACTCCGCACAGAAAGGCCCCCGCTGGCCGCTGGGCTCGAACCCAGAATCTTCTTACTGTGAGGCGACCGTGTTAACCACTACACCACCGTGCCGCCCTGGTTTAGAGCTTCATTTTTGGAGCTCTGAACCAACCAAGGACGAAATAAAAACTCTACTCGAAAACACCCCCCCCAAATAAATAAATAAATGAAAGCAACAAAATATAGAATAAAAGTATTTGATGGTCAGAAATTTTTTTAAAGAATGATTATAATAGCATTTTTCACAAATTGCTCCTGTCATTTTGCTGGTTTGTTTACATTCTAAGCAGAAGTGATTTTGTCAGACTTTTTTTTTAATAAAGCTTTTATTTACTGAATTTGTAAAAAAAAAAAAATGCTCTGTTTCTCAAAATCCAGTGAATATGGATAGAATAAAACAGTTATTCCACTCAATCTCATCGTAAATGCTTATAGCCAGCTCGGCACTACATGCCTCGTCAGCTATCAGCTCATGTACGACTTGAATTCGTGGAACAATTGTTTAAAAATATATATATATATATTATATATATATATACACACATATATATATACACACATATATATATATACACACATATATATACACACACATATATATATATACACACATATATATACACACACATATATATACACACACATATATATACACACACATATATATACACACACACATATATATATATATATATATATATATATATATATATATATATATATATATATATATATACACACACACACACACACACACACTACCATTCAAAAGTTTGGGGTCACCCAGACAATTTTGTGTTTTCCATGAAAAGTCACACTTTTATTTACCACCATAAGTTGTAAAATGAATAGAAAATATAGTCAAGACATTTTTCTGGCCATTTTGAGCATTTAATCGACCCCACAAAATAATGTGATGCTCCAGAAACTCAATCTGCTCAAAGGAAGGTCAGTTTTATAGCTTCTCTAAAGAGCTCAACTGTTTTCAGCTGTGCTAACATGATTGTACAAGGGTTTTCTAATCATCCATTAGCCTTCTGAGGCAATGAGCAAACACATTGTACCATTAGAACACTGGAGTGATAGTTGCTGGAAATGGGCCTCTATACACCTATGGAGATATTGCACCAAAAACCAGACATTTGCAGCTAGAATAGTCATTTACCACATTAGCAATGTATAGAGTGGATTTCTGGTTAGTTTAAAGTGATCTTCATTGAAAAGAACAGTGCTTTTCTTTCAAAAATAAGGACATTTCAAAGTGACCCCAAACTTTTGAACGGTAGTGTGTGTGTGTGTATATATACACACACACACACACACTACAGCAGCCTTTCTCAACCGGGGTGCCGTCTGGCTTCGTTAGGGGTGCCGTCAAAAAATTATATATTCTAACATTGAAATAAATAAAATGAATTAAAATTCCTAAAAACGATAGTTACACTAATGCAGATCATCGCCGCCTCATGCATCATCAAAATTTGTCTCACGGCCCCCTTTCCCATGTCACAACGTCACTGCCAGGGTCAGCGTATGGTCAGTGTGACTGCATATATTTTATATGGGGGTGCCTTGAGAATTTGCATACTTCTGAAGGGTGCCGCGACTGAAAAAAGGTTGAGAAACGCTGCACTACAGAGCTTAACAACAGAGTTTTCTCTTGAATGTGACTTTATAGTGGAATTTAATTTCATTATATCATCCAAAGACTAGATTTCTGATTTTGTTGGGTATGAAAATGTATGCATGTTTAATTAGACAAAGCCCCATTTGCAAATATAAATGCAAACTTAAAAAAAACTGCAATACAAAAAGCCATTGCAAACATATCAGTAATCATCTGGTAAAGATATAAAAATCTATTTTTTATACAATATTCACATGGTATGTCTTGCCTTAATTGTGAAATATTGCATAAATTGATTCATTCTGAAAATAAATAAACGATGGCTGATTTTGAATGTGAAATAACTAATACTTACTTAGACACACTCTCTACAGCCTCTTTGTTCACTGGTGGCACAATAAAGCACACAGAAGGTAGGGTGGCCTCATTGCCTGACTGGTTGAGGACCTTCCACTTATAAGGCTGTGAGTTGTTGAGAAGTGCACACTGTTCGCCTTTGCGCACAGTAATCTGTCCAGAACCAAAAAAGAAACATCCTGAGTACGTAGTAAAGAGATATGTGATTTGATAAGGGTACAGGTGCTTTTACAAACCTCCATCTGTTTGAAGTCACACACTGCCTGGATCGGCAGCTTGCCTTTGATGGAGGTGGTAGGATTGCGAGGCTTCAGCTGGATGATGCTCTTGGCTCTCCTGTTGAGGCCAGCTATGTGAGTTTTAAACTCATTCAGCTGCTCCTTCTCATCCTGACAGAAGTGACCCAGGTAAGAATCAACACTTGATAAACCCTGTGCAGAGAATGACTCATTAATGAAACGCAGGAGATACCAACCACAGCATCCTGTAGCAGGTCCTCCAGACGGGTGGCAGTGGTGGAGCGATCGCACGAGTACTTTTTAATCATGCTGTCCTGCATCTTCTTCATCTTCTCGTCTGTGTCTTTGACATCAGCGAAGAACTGCAAGAGCAGGTCAAAAGAAGGAGGTTTTAAGGAAAAAAAAAGTAAAAGAAAAAAGTAGTATCACATTCAACTTTATCTTAGGATGAAAGACAAAGTAGGCATGGGAGAAACGGTCTTTGTGTGTTTTAAGAGACTTGCTGAAAAGCCTGGCACAAATTGGAGTAAAATAAACCGTTATCTCAGAAGCTTCCCTCCCGTGTCTGTGGGTGGTAGAAATGGGCAACCGGACTTGCTTGAAAATTCTTGAAAACATTTCACCTCTCGTCCAAAAGGCTTCCTCAGTTCTGTCTGACTAATAGGGAATATCAGATATTTATCCTCTCCTGGATCAGAATCAGAATTCTGATGACCAGCTCATCTAAGGTGTCATTGAGGCATCATGTTGGTGTGTGTCACTGGAGGCTGGGTGTGAACGGCGAGTCATTAGGGTGATCAAAGGATTGCCCGTTAGGGTGATCAATGGCAATCTGACTCTCTCTGTCCTCCTGTGAGTCACCGAAAACAGCTGGGTCCTGGCATACAACCAGCCGTCTGGGAAGAGTGTCCAAGACCGCCTTGTAGATGTTTGACAAATGATGTCTTAGACCCCCACCTCTGTTCAGTGATGGCCATTCCAGGTTGACAAAAATGGCTTCTTTGGCCCTGTCCACACGGCAACGGATTCAGGTGACTCCGATACAATTGCTTATCGTTTAGGCCTGGCGTCCACATGGCACCGGCGTTTTGGGTGCCCAAAACGCAATCTTTTTGAGACCGGGTTCCAGAGTGGAAAGATCTGGCAACGTTGCCGTTGCGAAGTCGTCTGGATGAGTAGAACGGATTTGTTTACGATGACGTCACAACCACATGACTGTCAGTGCTTCACGCCGGGTAGAAGTGTAACGAACTCGATGCAAGTTGTCAACAAATCCTATAACTTGGTTCATGAAACGCACTTACAAAATATTTTCACTGTGAATATTTATTGTGTAATGGTGCAAAGTGAGAGAGAGAGAGAGAGAGAGAGAGAGAGAGAGAGAGAGAGAGAGAAAATAGCCCTTAGGGCAGAGTCAATCCCACCAGCAAAAATAGGGAAAAAAAGGAGCGATCTCACCTCTTCAGATGTTGGTTTAAGTCCTACAATACATTCCTCAAAAAGGGCGTAGAAGAACAAATTAATCCATCAACGTGTAGCATTCAATTTATTCCGGACCATTAAAGACGCCGCCTTCCGCGTAGAATCATACGTCATCCTCACCGCCATATTGGATAGGTCAAAGCAGAGAATAAAAGATGCCTCATTCATGTGCTGCGTTTAACTGTACCAACAGGTTTACCGTCCAAACGAGATCACATGGGATTACCTTTCACAGGTGAGACTGGAAAAATACTTTTCATTGTATTTGGTCATTATAATGTAATTTTACGAACAGATTTTCCTGACTTTGTGGCTAATATGAAGTCTCGCGCATAATAGTTTATGCGCATGCGTCCTTACTTCTTCTATCGTTCTGGTGTCTCTGAAGGGACCGTCTTACAGCGCCCCTAGAGGTGTGGCATGTGTATTGCATCGTTTTCAGCAAGCGTTGCGTTGCCATATGGACCTGATATTTTACTGATCGTTGCCCATTTGGACGCGATATTTTTTTAAATAACATCTCGTTGCCGTTGTCGTGTGGATGTAACCTTTAACTCCTCGCTCATACCAACGATCCTCTCTGGCTAAAATGCGTACGTCACAATCCTGAAATGAGTGTCCCCCGTTGTTAAGATGAATGTAGACAGCCGAGTCCTGGCCTGAGGAGCTGGCTCTCCTGTGTTGGGCCAAGCGCCTGTATAGCGGTTGTTTCATCTCCCCAATATACGAATCCGTGCAATCATCACTGCACTGAATTGCATACACTATGTTGTCCTGTTTGTGTCTGGGTATTCTGTCCTTAGGGTGGACCAGTTTCTGCTTCAGGGTGCAAACTCTTCCCAGACGGCTGGTTGTATGCCAGGACCCAGCTGTTTTCGGTGACTCACAGGAGGACAGAGAGAGTCAGATTGCCATTGATCACCCTAACGGGCAATCCTTTGATCACCCTAATGACTCGCTGTTCACACCCAGCCTCCAGTGACACACACCAACATGATGCCTCAATGACACCTTAGATGAGCTGGTCATCAGAATTCTGATTTTGATCCAGGAGAAGATAAATATCTGATATTCCCTATTAGTCAGACAGAACTGAGGAAGCCTTTTGGACGAGAGGTGAAACGTTTTCAAGAATTTTCAAGCAAGTCCAGTTGCCCATTTCTACCACCCACAGTTTACTATGACCCGGATGATTGAGAATCTTCACAGACATCCCTCCCGTGTCCTTAACGCCTCTCGCACATACCGGTGTCGCAATTAAACCAGAGCGTCAGCGATGCAGTAGCTCACATGGTCGTATCACGAGAAACCAGACTTGTTTATAATTAGCCAAGTTGCTCTTCATGAGAACAATTAGATCTTCTAAACAAAATAATCCGAATGAAAATCCAGTGAAAACTCAGGGAGGAGTAGCGATTTTCCTCAAAGTTTGTTAACTGGCCTAATTAGCAATTTGTTAATGAGAAATCAAAAACCAGGGAATCATTTTTGTGTAGACTGATTAAATCTTACAAACAAAACAATCAGACTCAAAATCCATTGAAAACTCAGGGAAGAGTAGCGAGTTTAGTGAATTGTGGACGGACGGACGCTGCGTGATGGCAATAGCTTATCGCCCTACGGCTGGTGAGATAATAATAAGTGCTAGATTGGCTGACCTGGTAGTATGCAGTGTTCTCTTTGAGATGAGCCTCAATACAGCAGCAAAGCTGAAGGATCCAACTCCACTGGGTCTGCAGGGCTGCAGTGAAAGCCTGGAACAAAAACAGCATGAATGAAAAACATACACACACAAAAGTCCAACATATTCCAGAATATCTCAGCCGAGCAGACTCTTCCTACCTCAACAGTCTTTTTGCCTGGATGACCGTCCTTAATGAGTCTGTCTCCAGTGACCTGGATGTCACTGATCTTCTTCTCGCGAAGCTCCAACTCCCGCATCAGCCCCTGAGACATGACCAACGAGTTATGATACAACCCCAAATCCAGGCAACTCTAAACTCTCTATAAAAATCTCTAAACGTAAAATCTCATTTAAGGAATTGCCCATCTCTCTCTTACGGAATAGTTCTCTTTCTTTGCTGTCATGTTAGTGTTACGGTCACTCCAGTCAAAGTTGACCTCCTCTTCCTCCTTATCATTGAGCCACATGAGCTCTTTAGTGGCAGCGCTGACGAAAGCATGGAGCTGATCAAGGTGTCTCAGGCGAGACTTAGATGAGTTCTGAACGCAAAAAATATCACGTCACTGACTCATGTAAATGAGCAATACAATATGGGAAGTGATTGAAAGAACAATACTCACTAAGAGCTTAGCATACTGAAGGTCCAGTTTGGCAAGATATTCTCTGTAGGTACTCTTGCTGGCAGGAGACAGCTGATTCTGAAACGCACGGGAAATATGATGTTACATCTGTCAAACACTCACCGTCAATAGTGATAAATGTATATGAAATATCTCATTATGAATAGGACAAACATACTCCGAGTGACATAAGAACTATGAAAATTGCATTTGTATTTTCAGAGCAGTACTGCGGTTAGCGACAGACTTCAACATTGTCCTTACTGCATGCATTTAATTAGCATGATAATTCCTGCATGTCTAGGCTACATAATGTCTACATATAATCAAGCAACATGTCCATACAAGAGCCATGACGTCTGTATCAGAGGAACCACCAACCCTTATATGAAAGGTCTGTCGCACTTGCTTTACTTGCTAGTAAACTGCTTTCAACATTTTTTGAAAAATGAATAAATGCTTATTTGTATAAACTAAAAATATTTTACCTCATCAGTTCGTGCACGCTCAATCTTGGCCTTAAAGTCTTCCACCGTCTGATGGAGGCCTCTATGGCTACCCAGTTGGGACTCCACAGTGGGCAGGTCCGAGCCCCATTCTGCACTTTCAATCCTGCGTTGGTTCTCTTCCACCCATGCCAGCAAGTCCTGGGCATAGCGCAGAGTCACATCATCCAGCTCAGGCCGCACACGCTGACTCTGCAGCGGGACCTGAGAGGTTAAAGCCGTGACTCCTGCCTTGAGTCTCAAGTTATAATCACTGCGCAGATTCACCAGACGCTCATGAAGACGGTAGACCCTAGGTGAAAAAATCTCAGAGTTATCCAATTCAGTCTGTGACCGACACAGCATCTTTTCATTTTCTCATTTAATATGAATGAAATTAATCTTTATTCAATATCACGCAGGCTCTACTTTGAATTATTGACACACCTGCGGTACATCTGTTCAGCCTGTAGGTGGCGTCCATCTTTGAGAATCTGGACATCGTTGAAGAGGAGACGGATCAAACCATCAGCCTTGTCTAAGCCTCTGTCAATCTCGGATGCATTCTGGGCTGATTTGCCTGCATTTAACAGTCGGATGTCCTAGAAGAAAACGCACTCTTAAGGAAACGAAAGAAGTGTATCTTGTATGTAGGAGGAATGTCCAGAGAGGGAGAGTCAGAAGCACGAGCGATCTTATAAGGAACTTCTAATAATATTCACTTACTGATTGCAGAAGGTTTTCCATCTGGTTCAGTTGCCCTTCACACACACCAGACTCCATCTGCACCTTACTAACTATCCGCTGGAGCCGCTCTAACCTGGATCACAAAAAAAAAAAAAGTTTCACTATTTAGTGAACAAGTCCTTCCTTTTTTTGATTAATAATAAATAATAAACACTCACAACCTCCCTGGTTGAAGCAAGTATTCTAACCCATGTGGATCTGTCACAAATGCCATAGTTAAGTCTCCAAAACCTCTTTATCCACAAAGATCGACACAAATCCCGCACTTGCCCCTCATAGTCTTGGCTTGTTTATAGGACCTTGCAGCACCAAACTGCAAACAGGACTGAGCTAAGTGTCTGGAGTGCCTGGTCAGCCATTCCGTAATATTATCCTATGAAAGGAACTTCACTGTGAGCTACATTACTCACTCATTCACATGTCTTGTGACCAACCCTATCCAGAATCCCTATCTAATTCCTGATCCCTATCTTATGGGATGATTCGGTGATTAACCTTGATAATGTAACATCATCCAGTGGCAAACTGTTACTATTAGAGCTGGGACTTGAGCTCAGCCAAAACTTAGCCAGACACACCAAAAAAGCAACAGGGCAAAGGATTCTGCAAGGGATTAGCAGCAGGCTGCCAGGTCACGCCGTTGTGTGTAGCTGTCGATGTTGATTTTAAAAGTAACTAAGTAAATTACACAGGGAAAAGAATACTTAAGTCTGAGTGAAAAATACTGGAGCTAGTGTGCATAGAAGAGGAGTCTGGAGACAGAAATCTTAGTTTCTCGGTCGTTAGCCTCTGCTACTTGCTCTCGATAGCACTGGCTTGACCGCTTTATTAGCATTCATTGACACTGCTGATGAACGCTACACGGCTGGAAGGTCAGTTAAGCTTGTGTTGGCCTTCGAGAAGGCCTAGGGTGATAAATTTTTGGTCCCTCCCATTATAAATCAAAATCTGATTGGTTATCTGTCACTTCCTATATAAACATACACCGCCATGGCCTTCTGTCCCGGCAATGAAGTCCTAACCAATGAGTGAGCAGCTCTAAACTCTTCTCAGCCTAGAGACAACAAACAAAAAATCTCATTGGATAACTCGATTTTAATGTTTTCAGGACAGTAACCCTTTCATTTCTGAAGCAAATTTGATAGAAATTGAGGCCAAATTAGAATCAGAAGAATTCTAATGAAATTATGAAAGAAATAAAAAATGAAATAAATTAAACATGACATTTAAAATGCTAATATGTTTGGGCCTTCTCTGAAGGCCTAGAAGGCCCTGACGGTTCCCCATTGCTCATATCATACCTTTGTCCAGGGCAAAGCAAAGTAACTGTGCTATCTGTTTTTCATTTACTAGTGTGACTAGTAAAATATTATTTGCATTTTCCAATATTCCAATTAAAACAAAAACATGAAAGCAGGTCCTTCCTATTTATAACAAATAAGTACATTATCTCACAGAGGAAACAGACTAATGCATTTAGTAGATGAGTAGAGCATCTCTTATAAAACCATTTTGCTAGCATTCATTTTTAAAGACATTCAGACAAAAGGCTCGTCTAGCAAACATTTAAGACGCTCACAGAAACAAAATCCCACTAAACAGAAGTGAAATTATCTAGAAAAGCTGCATAAGATACGTCTGCACATGTAGCATGAGGTGAACAGTTAGACATACAGTGCTTACATAAGGTTCATGGTATCACTCACCTCTCAAACTCTGTTCTCAGCAGTCGTTCTCTTTCTAGGATGGCGACATGAAGTCGGCCCCATTCCTTCTCGACATCGATGGGGTGGTAACCAGGGGGCACTTTGATCTGGCCAGTGTGAACTGCACTCTGTTTAGGTATAGGACATATATAAATAACAGCAAAATCCTTTGCAAAGTAAAGTATGAAAAGTTGACATTGTGAATTTGTTGAACGCCATTTGGAAAGATGACACCAACCTCAAAGGATTGATAAATAATTTTGGAATGGTTCTTGTCGGACTCCTTGACTGGAAGTTCGGTCTCTTTGAACCTCAAAAACTGATGCCACAGGAGCTGTAATTCAGCAACAAAACATTTATTTCCCATGTGTTATATAAAGTTATTGCTATTTAACTGGAGCGTTAATCCTATCGGGATTAGTCATTAAATAGCTGTTTTCTGCACGCACAGGCATGAGTCAGACTGGTGTCAGGTAAACACTGCTCTCAGTTTACACTGCAAAAGATGATATCTTAGCAAGTGAAAATATCTTGAAAACAGTTGAAATGATCGAGCATTTCCTATGAGAAGAATACAAGACACCCATTCTGAGATTATTAAACCTAGTTCTAGACTGCAACCAACTTATTCTAGGATGTCTTATCGAGTAAAAATATCTGTCCATGCAGCAAGATAATTTCACTAGTATTAAGTAACTTTCTCCTCAAATTCAGTTTTTTGCAGTGTACTGCAGAAAAGTCACTAAAGAGGTACAGATTTAAATTTCAGCTGGAAATCAAAACATCTGTGAAATGGTAATGTTAAAACTAGTGCTGTCAAGCGATTAAAATATTTAATCGCGATTAATGTCACAACTGTCATAGTTAACTCGCGATTAATCGCAATTTAATCGCACATTTTTGTCACATGAAAAACCATTGTAATTCTCTTATCAGCATAAAGTGAATGGGCTTGCTTTGTACCAATGTTTTTTTTTATTGCAGAGCATAACACGTCTTGTCACAGCTACTGCAAAGTCGGGCTGGAGCCGCCGATGGGAAAACGAAACCTAAGCCGAGCACCGTGGCTCTTCGTCCCGAGGCTAGCGCACCCTGCCCGCGCTGGTTCTTTGGGGGGGAGGGCAGAGGACTCTGGCTGTGCGGGGCGTGGCATTACAGTCTAACTGCTATCGTTTTTCGAAGCAAAGTCTCTGTTCCAAGTTCCTGGCAGTTTCAAAAGCTTATGAAAAACCTACATCATGTCACAGAGCGTTAATCTCGCGATAAAAAAATTATCGCCGTTAAAATTGAGTCAAGTTAACGCGATAATAACGCGACATTTTTAACAGCACTAGTTAAAACAAAACTGAATGCAACTCAAACTATCTAAATACAGCAGACTTGCGCTGTTAATTCACATCCTCACGTTGTTCACATTATACGTACTAAATAAATAAATATACTGCAGGTACCACGAATATCAACAAGGCACTGGTTAAAACGGTTTAATTTAATAGCTATTCACAAAGTCTAATTAACAACAAAGAAAAAACCCGAATGTTCCAGGCTGTGACTGAATTTATAATTCCAGCTCCTTTACCAGCTCCGTGTCTTTATTCTGCCTCCCTTCTTTGTCTAATTTTGCATAAAAGTAATAGCTCAAATGAATAACTGTAAATAAACAGTTAAAGTATGGAGTATGTTTCTTTGGAGACATCAGCTCTTTGTAACTACTCAGTTACTCATGCAGTAGGGAGTGGCACCGAGTCTCCGATTAGGAGAAAAGAAACCTGCCTAGAGGTTATGGTGAATATTTTTTTTTTCACTAAAGAACTGCCACACCCTGAGAAGGGAGGATCAGAGAATTCTTACAATACAGAATGCAAGACCATAAACCTGCTTTGTTTAATGCCCTACTGAATAGCATGACTCACTCACTTAGTCACAGCAACGACTGGTTTCATAGGCCAACGTGCCAGATAAGGCACTCCCATTGGGTCTTTTGACTATTATTTTAAACACGAGACACCATAAATCATCGACAAAGTTAAATGACAACTTTTAGTGTTCTATAACAAAAACAATTTGAGGTGGTTTGCAGTCCAGATAGTTGATATATGAGTGATTCCACGCTTATGGGTACTGAAATGGGGACATGAACTTATTCACCTAAAACCATTTCTTTTTTTACCATCAGGTCACAAAACATGTAATCTTTAATGAATGATATGTTAAAAGATAACTTTAATTTTCTGAGATGTAATAAAAACATATTTATATGCCAAAGTCAAGCCTATGAGTTCCAAAATGATGTCTGTTACATTACTTCTGTTACGATTGTCCATCTCGCGTCTGTTACAAATTAATTGCAATCTAGCTATATACCATGTTAATCTTATTGAAAGAATGTGTATGTTTATTCTACTACACATGTTTATTAATTATATTTGCTAAAACATCACCTTCCTATGTTTCAAAAAGTAATTCTACATTGTTAAAATTGAGAATATATATGTCCACAACACTTCTGTTACGTTCTGACTTTGGCATATAAATATGTTTTTATTACATCTCAGAAAATTAAAGTTATCTTTTAACATATCATTCATTAAAGATTACATGTTTTGTGACCTAATGGTAAAAAAAGAAATGGTTCTAGGTGAATTTTTAAAAATAAGTTCATGTCCCCATTTCAGTACCCATAAGCGTGGAATCACTCATATAGTACCAGTAAATGTTTGGACACACTTATTCATAGTAATGAGTAAGTGTATTTAAACTTTTGACTGGTACTGTATATAAATGTATACAGATATTTAACAGTTGTTCCACGAAATCAAGTCGCGTATGAGCTGATAGCCGATGAGGTCCGACAACAAACGTCCGACAAAATCATTTCCGCTTGGCGGACACATGACAAATTGCATACATGCGTAGTAAATTATTCAAATTTGACAAGCTTTACATCAACAGTCGATCAGTGAAAACACATTTCACAGAAAAAAAATTAAGCTTCAAACTTTTCTAGTAGAGTTATTATTTCGTCCTTGGTTGGTTCAGTAAAACACTCCGCCATTTTGTTTTTCTCTACTCACAGTATATGAGCTAGTAGTAGAGTAGCCAATCAGAACGCACGATTGCTCATATCCAGTGAATGTGGATAGAATAATAAAGAATAGCTTGTCTTGAAAGTACAAATATGAAAATGCTCATAATGCAGCAGAGTTTGTTAAATGCATATCAATATACAGTACAAGTATAACCTCACCTCAATCTCCTCATAACTGGCAGGGAACTTCCTCTCTTCGAAGATCATAACATGGTGCCTGATCCACTGAAGAATAATGGTGACCAGTTCATAGTACTCCTTCCAGTGCAGCTCCAGCTCCTGCACACACACATACACACACACAGCTGCTCAAAAATAGACATAGCAACCTTTCAGTCCCACCACTAACTCACTAACACACTCAGTTAATTAAGTGTAAATAGCCTTGGTTCTGTCTGACCATAAACACACAGAGCGATGGAGAATTATGCAAGTTATGCAGTGCAGTAAAAAAGCAAACATCTATGAGCTACTGCTTTTTACTGAACTAACAGAGCTCAGGCAACAGACCATCATATAAATATTAGGTATTGGGCTCTGCAAGTACAAAATTAAATGTTTTTTTTTTTTTTTTTTAAAGTGAAACAATAAGAGTAGCACTAATAAGCAATAATTTTGCTTTCCAAACTGGAGGAAGCAAGTTACTGACAAAATTCAGAAAATCAGGACACTATCAGAGAATCTCAAGAGACAACTTAAGGACTTTTATGGGAAAGTAAAAGCAGAAAATATTTATCCTGAAAGAGCCTCGCTATTTCAATTAGACTACCCTGTACTTCTGCTACAGTATGGGCATAAAACTCACACTGATTTTGACACCATCATGAGCATCAAGCGCACGAGGCATGGCATCATAGAGGGAGGACACGTATGTGATGATGGACTTCTCATCAGGGTGAGGCACGTCAACATCTAAAAAATAAAATTTTTCCAAATATAAATGCATTTCTGATCAGTGATTCACTATTCAATTAGGAAGAAACTGCATACAAGTTATTGTAAAACAAAAACGCACAAGTACTTCAAATGTTATATGATACTTAAAGGTAGACTGACTTTCAGATTTAGGTCATAAAAAGAATTTTCCCCGACACCCAATTATTTTTGTTTAGTGGACCAAAAGCTACTGAATTCAAATCACAGACTTCCAATTTTATTGTTTTTTTTAATTTATTTTTTTAAATAGAACAATTAATAAATTTAGGGCCACATGGCCCTAAATTCTCCACTATTTTTTCCTGCTTCACCATGACCCAATTCAAGATACCACAACATGCATCACGTGGTGGGCTTTCCCTGTTCATGCAAGGCATTGCGGGATACAAATTTGAAACAGGAGAGAAAAATGAGTGTGCGAATGAAGCGTGAAAGACCAACTACAGTAACAGAAAGCGAGAAGAAAAGACGTTATGTTGTGAAGGAAACGAAACGCAGGACCAAACTAATAAATATCGGCAGTCAGCGAGCACCTCGGTGTGATCAGCTGTTCGTTTAGCGACAGAATGATGTAACTGTCAGTGCACGGTCAAGGTAAACCTGTAGATGGCAGTAATGCACCACTGTGGATGCCAGCTGCTGTAAAACCCAAAAGAAGAAGGTAAACCTGCGCATGCGCACACGGACTTCCTCTGTCTGCTTGACTGCGCTAAGCGAGCGATTTCATGCACATTATTTGCTAGGGAATCCCCTCAAATTAAATAACTTCCCAGCTACAGAATGGCCTGGTTTTTTTTTTTTCAGATATTACAGAAATAAACATATATCACAATGACCAAATTTCAGAGTAAAGTAAATTTCACCAGTTTTATGAAATCGAAAGGCCGTCTACTTTTAAATCTAAAATTATGTAATATAATCTGAAATTGGGGCGGCATGGTGGTGTAGTGGTTAGCGCTGTTGCCTCACAGCAAGAAGGTCCGGGTTCGAGCCCCGTGGCCGGCGAGGGCCTTTCTGTGTGGAGTTTGCATGTTCTCCCCGTGTCTGTGTGGGTTTCCTCCGGGTGCTCCGGTTTCCCCCACAGTCCAAAGACATGCAGGTTAGGTTAACTGGTGACTCTAAATTGACCGTAGGTGTGAATGTGAGTGTGAATGGTTGTGTGTCTATGTGTCAGCCCTGTGATGACCTGGCGACTTGTCCAGGGTGTACCCCGCCTTTCGCCCGTAGTCAGCTGGGATAGGCTCCAGCTTGCCTGCGACCCTGTAGAACAGGATAAAGCGGCTAGAGATAATGAGATGAGAATGAGGTAATCTGAAATTGACTTCATTTAATATCTAAAATAAGGGTTTTTTTTGTAAATGTTACACCCCATTCATTCTGTTTACATTGTACTTTCCGAGAGTTTGGACGCAACGTGAGCAATTAGCTTTTATTATCATCTATACAAAAAGAAACAAAGAATCTTCATTGGACAGGTGAATAATAAGTAAATAATAAGTAACAGGCACGACATATCCTGTCAGAAAAATGAGCAGTAAGTTCAAACTGTACCTTCTGGGTCGAGTAGGCGTGTGACACCGAGGTCTTTCTCAGCCACGCTGAAGGCTTGCTCCAGGTTCTCCAGGTTGGTCTGGCGGTACACTTTTCCCATGTCGATCAGTCTGGGTCTGAAAGAGTACAAACATGAGTAAATATGAAGAGTGTGAGTAGAACTAGTGGATAATCAACCAATAATTAATGGTGATGCTGCATTAGTAGCTAATGCCATTTGATATGAGAAGATAAACTTTGTTGATTCCAAAGGAACTTCTTGAATTTGTGTTGCTTGAGCTGCTACAAACACTGAAGGAGTTGGCTTTAAGGGAAAATGTATACTGTCAATAACCCTTGAAAAAAAAAAAAGATTTAATTAAAAAAAAAAAAAAAGATTTAATTAAAAAAAAAAAAAAAAAAAAAAAAAAGAGTCTTTCAGGATAAAATCTTAGGATGTGCGTGTCACTATATTTCAAGAAAGAAAGATCTCATATAGTTGGTGCTGGTATGGACAGCCCAGGACATTAATAACTACATGTTCATGGACCATGTGTCCCATAAAACCTGACCGTCAGCTGTCTCCTGAGACACACAGCCACTTAAAATATATAGTGTGCTAAACTAAACAGTATCAAGTCAACATATATCCTTCAAGTTAATTGAGCACCACAGGAGACACCAAAATCTGTAAACGTGTTTACTTAAACACAAGGCAAAATTACCCAAATGAGACTCCAAACATGACTCCAAACATGACTCAAAGCCTAAAACATTAACCTCATCCCCATCACCCTGGGTTATGTCAATGTCTTGAAAAACACATAACATTCAGTCTAGGTAGAATAGAGAAATAAAAGTGGATTAGAGAGTTCAGACCGGTATAACTCTTTGACGTGCAGGGTGGAAAGCACAGTGTAGTGATCTCCTTGGCTGGGTGCAGAGACAGAACCACTGTTCCCACCTTCGATCCTGTATGAAAGCTTGGGGGAGATGCTAACAGAGCTCCAACCCTGCTCATTATCAGCATCGCCTGCTGACGAGTCTTCACTGGAGCGAGTTCCTGCACTGTGGGAGCCTCTACCGGAGTCTACAGAGATCTCCGAGGGAATCTCCTCACATACCATGACCACACGGTCTTCATCACTCACAGAGTTACTGCTGCTGCTTTCCTGATGCTTCTTAACTGACCGCCTCCTCTTTAAACTGAACATCATGCCTCTTAGAAATAATGCTCCAATGCAGACAAAACGTTCAGGGCATCTTTGCCATTGCTGTTATAGTTCAAAGCACAGCAATTTCTTCATTAATTACTTCTCAACAAAAGAACAATCCAGATGATCAAGAAGCACAATTCCTTGCTAGGGATAAATAAATGACATTGCCTTGCCCAGCTCTCGCTGTCTTTCCGTTCAAAGTGCAGAAAATCCCAAACACCTTCGTAACAGCTCTTCCTCTTCTCATTTACATCGGTCATTCAGCATGGCTTGCCCAAAACTCTTTAAACTAGATATCCGAAACTCCAAAAGCACAAAATCAAATAACAAAATGCGTATTCCAGGATCAAAAAAGTGCCAAGAGAAATTAAGTAAAAATGTCCTCGCTCTTTGTACAGCGTTGTCAATAGCACTGTTCCTGTCTGACAAAAACATTAAGCTCTTGTTCTCACTCTAAAAAGGCAGTACCCAGGCTTTGCAGGTACATGTTAACGCTTCACAAAAAAGGTTCCCTGCGGGGATGGCTGTCTTTTCTTTCAGAAGGACACCCCACGGACCACACCCTAAACCATTTAACTCTTTCTCTCTCTCTCTCTACCATTAAACCACCTTTTTTAACCACTCCTGTTCATTCAGCCACTCCCTTTTTGAATCTATTGAGAATAAAGACCATTCGCTGTGTTATGTACTGTAATAGCTAAAATAACATTCATGGTTTTCTTCTTCAACTAAATCCACGTTTAACTTCTTTTCAGTCTAACCATAACTTTATAAACAAATTAATCTTTGCATCAAGAAAGCAAAAGTTCCAGTGTGCTACCTTTAATACTCTTTTCGCAGATTTTGCAGTCATGCTCACCTTTGTGCTCAGACGTACAGTGGATATAAAAAGCGTGCACACCCTGTTAAAATGACAGGTTTTTCTGATGTCAAAAAATGAGACCACGATAAATAATTTAAAAACTTTTTCCATCTTTAATGCAACCTACAGTATAACACTGGCTGGAAGGTGACTTCACTGTTGTGCTAACAGCACCAACTCACGGGTAAGCTCACGTTCACCTTCAAACATGCTGATATGAAGAGAGTATGTATAATAATAATAATAATAATAATAATAATAATAGGGCGGCACGGTGGTGTAGTGGTTAGCGCTGTTGCCTCACAGCAAGAAGGTCCTGGGTTTGAGCCCCGGGGCCAGCGAGGGCCCTTCTGTGCGGAGTTTGCATGTTCTCCCCGTGTCCGCGTGGGTTTCCTCCGGGTGCTCCGGTTTCCCCCACAGTCCAAAGACATGCAGGTTAGGTTAACTGGTGACTCCAAATTGACCGTAGGTGTGAATGTGAGTGTGAATGGTTGTCTGTGTCTATGTGTCAGCCCTGTGATGACCTGGCGACTTGTCCAGGGTGTACCCCGCCTTTCGCCCGTAGTCAGCTGGGATAGGCTCCAGCTTGCCTGCGACCCTGTAGAAGGATAAAGCGGCTACAGATAATGAGATGAGATGAGATAATAATAATAATAATAATAATAATGGCTGTTTTTTTCATGGTATATCAGATATATTCCATTCAGCGACTCATCTTCAACTCATTCAGTATCAAGCTAGCTGAATGGAATATAGTGGATATAAAAAGTGTACACACCCCGTTAAAATGATCGGTTTTTCTGATGTCAAAAAATGAGACCACGATAAATAACTTCAAAACGTTTCCCAGCTTTAATGCGACCTACAACCTGTACAATTCAATTGAAAAACAAACAAATCTGTTAGGGAGAAAAACATAAAAAATAAAAACGTACAATAAGCTGGTTGCATAAGTGTGCACACCCTTAAACTAATACTTTGTTGAAGCACCTTTTGATTTAATTACAGTATTCAGTCTTTTTGGATTGGAGTCCATCAGCCTGCCACATCTTGACTTGGCAATATTTGCCCACTCTTCCTTGCAAAAGCGCTCCAAATCTGTCAGATTGCGAGGGCATCTCTTGTACACAGCCCACAGATTTTCAATTGGATTTAGGCCTGGACTCTGGCTGGGCCATTCCAAAACTTTTTTTGGGTCATTGTCGTGCTGAAAGATGAAATTCCTCTTCATCTTCAGCTTTCTAGCAGACCCCTGAAGGTTTTGGGCCAAAATTGACTGGTATTTAGAACTGTTCATAATTCCCTCCACCTTGACTAAAGCCCCTGCTCCAGCTGAAGAAAAATAACCCCAAAACATGATGCTGCCGCCACCATGCTTCACCGTGGGTATGGTGTTCTTTTGGTGATGCACAGTGTTTTTTCCCCAAACATACCTTTTGGAATTGTGGCCAAAAAGTTCAACCTTGGTTTCATCAGACCATAACAAATTTTCCCACATGCTTTTGGGAGAGCTGATGTATTTTTTTTTTTCCCCCTCAAAATTTAGCCAGGCCTGGATGTTTTTCTGTTGTGGGTTCACCACCCACAGAGGTAGCAGTAGGGGTTTGGTGCAGTGTGGATTGGGTGGCAGTCGAAGGCAGGGGCCTCGACGACCTGACCCCCGGACACAGCGGCTGGCTGTTGGGACATGGAATGTCACTTCGCTGGGGGGGAAGGAGCCTGAGCTTGTGCGGGAGGTTGAGAGGTACCGGCTAGAGATAGTCGGGCTCACCTCCACGCACAGCTTGGGCTCTGGAACCCAGCTCCTCGAGAGGGGCTGGACTTTCCACTTCTCTGGAGTCGCCCATGGTGAGCGGCGGCGGGCTGGTGTGGGCTTCCTTATAGCTCCCCAGCTCAGCCGCCATGTGTTGGAGTTTACCCCAGTGAACGAGAGGGTCGCCTCTCTGCGCCTTCGGATTGGGGAGAGGGCTCTTGCTGTTGTTTGTGCCTACGGGCCAAATAGCAGTATAGAGTATCCGGCCTTCTTGGAGTCCCTGGGAGAGGTACTGAGGGGTGCTCAGACTGGGGACTCCATTGTGCTACTGGGGGACTTCAATGCTCACGTGGGCGATGACAGTGACACCTGGAGGGGCGTGGTTGGGAGGAACGGCCTCCCCGATCTGAACCCGAGTGGTGTTTTGTTATTGGACTTCTGTGCTAGTCACAGTTTGTCCATAACGAACACCATGTTCGAGCATAGGGGTGTCCATAAGTGCACGTGGCACCAGGACACCTTAGGTCGGAGGTCGATGATCGACTTTGTAGTCGTGTCATCTGATCTCCGACCCTATGTCTTGGACACTCGGGTGAAGAGAGGGGCTGAGTTGTCAACTGATCACCACCTGGTGGTGAGTTGGATCCGCTGGCGGAGGAGGAAGCTGGACAGACCTGGCAGGCCCAAACGTATGGTGAGGGTCTGCTGGGAACGTCTGGCCGAGCACTCTGTTGGGGAGGTCTTTAACTCCCACCTCCGGGAGAGCTTTTCCCAGCTTCCGAGGGAGGCGGGGGACATTGAGTCTGAGTGGACCATGTTCTCTACCTCCATTGTGGACGCAGCTGTTCGGAGCTGTGGCCGCAAGGTCTCCGGTGCCTGTCGTGGCGGCAATCCCCGAACCCGGTGGTGGACACCGGAAGTAAGGGATGCCGTCAAGCTGAAGAAGGAGTCCTATCGGGCCATGTTGACCTCCGGGACTCCTGAGGCAGCCGACGGGTATCGGCAGGCCAGGCGTGCTGCAGCTCGGGCAGTTGCGGAGGCAAAAACTCGGAACTGGGAGGAGTTCGGGGAGGCCATGGAGAAGGACTATCGGTCGGCCTCGAAGAAATTCTGGCAAACCGTCCGGCGCCTCAGGAGGGGGAAGCAGTACTCTGCCAACACTGTTTACAGTGCGGGTGGGGAGCTGTTGACCTCGACTGGGGACATTGTCGGGCGGTGGAAGGAATACTTTGAGGATCTCCTCAATCCCACCGTCATGTCTTCCACTGAGGAGACTGAGGCTGATGACTCAGAGGTGGACTCGTCCATTACCCAAGCCGAAGTCACTGAGGTGGTTTGCAAGCTCCTCGGTGGCAAGGCACCGGGGGTGGATGAGATCCGCCCTGAGTATCTCAAGTCTCTGGATGTTGTGGGGCTGTCTTGGTTGACACGCCTCTGCAACATCGCGTGGCGGTCGGGGACAGTGCCTCTGGAGTGGCAGACTGGGGTGGTGGTCCCTCTTTTTAAGAAAGGGGACCGGAGAGTGTGCTCCAATTATAGGGGAATCACACTTCTCAGCCTCCCAGGGAAAGTTTACTCCAGGGTACTGGAGAGGAGAATTCGACCGATAGTCGAACCTCGGATCCAGGAGGAACAATGCGGTTTTCGTCCTGGTCGCGGAACACTGGACCAGCTCTATACCCTTCATAGGGTGCTCGAGGGTTCATGGGAGTTTGCCCAACCAGTCCACATGTGCTTTGTGGATCTGGAGAAGGCATTCGACCGTGTCCCCTGTGGTATTCTGTGGGGGGTGCTTCGGGAGTATGGGGTTCGGGGCTCTTTGCTAAGGGCTGTCCGGTCCCTGTACGAACGGAGCAGGAGTCTGGTTCGCATTGCCGGCAGTAAGTCAGACCTGTTCCCAGTGCATGTTGGACTCCGTCAGGGCTGCCCTTTGTCACCGGTTCTGTTCATAATTTTTATGGACAGAATTTCTAGGCGCAGCCAGGGGCCGGAAGGAATCCTGTTTGGGAACCACAGGATTTCATCTCTGCTTTTTGCGGATGATGTTGTCCTGTTGGCTTCTTCAAACCAGGACCTTCAGCATGCACTGGGGCGGTTTGCAGTCGAGTGTGAAGCGGCTGGGATGAGAATCAGCACCTCCAAGTCCGAGGCCATGGTTCTCGACCGGAAAAGGGTGGCTTGCCCTCTCCAGGTTGGTGGAGAAGTCCTGCCTCAAGTGGAGGAGTTTAAGTATCTCGGGATCTTGTTCACGAGTGAGGGAAGGATGGAGCGTGAGATCGACAGGCGGATCGGTGCAGCCTCCGCAGTGATGCGGTCGCTTTACCGGTCCGTCGTGGTGAAGAAGGAGCTGAGCCAAAAGGCGAAGCTCTCAATTTACCGGTCGATCTACGTTCCGACTCTCACCTATGGTCATGAGCTTTGGGTAATGACAGAAAGAACAAGATCGCGGATACAAGCGGCTGAAATGAGTTTCCTTCGCAGGGTGGCTGGGCGCTCCCTTAGAGATAGGGTGAGAAGCACAGTCACTCGGGAGGAGCTCGGAGTAGAGCCGCTGCTCCTCCACATCGAGAGGAACCAGCTGAGGTGGCTCGGGCATCTTTTTCGGATGCCTCCTGGACGCCTCCCTGGGGAGGTGTTCCAGGCATGTCCCCCCGGGAGGAGGCCCCGGGGAAGACCCAGGACACGCTGGAGGGACTATGTCTCTCGGCTGGCCTGGGAACGCCTCGGTGTTCTTCCCGAGGAGCTGGCCGAGGTGTCTGGGGAAAGGGAAGTTTGGGCTTCCATGCTTAGACTGCTGCCTCCGCGACCCGGTCCTGGATAAGCGGAAGAAGACGAGACGAGACGAGACGGGATGTTTTTCTTTGACCCTACCCCATAGTCCAGACATATGGAGAATACAGGAGATTGTTGCCACATGTAGTACACAACCAGTACTTGCCAGATATTCCTGCAGCTCCTTCAGTGTTGCTGTAGGCCTCTTGGCAGCTTCCCTGACCAGTTTTCATCTTGTCTTTTCATCAATTTTGGAGGGATGTCCAGTTCTCAGTAATGTCACTGTTGTCCCATATTTTCTCCACTTCTTGATGAGTGTCTTCACTGTGCTCCGTGGTATATCTAATGCTGTGGAAATGTTTTTGTCCCCTTCTCCTGACTGATACCTTTCAACAATGAGATCCCTTTGACGCTTTGCAAGCTCTCTGTGACCCCTGGCTTTTGCTGGAGGATGCAACGAAGTAAATGTCTGAACTTTATTTGGGGTTAATCAGTCATTTTAACTCATGGCAGGTGTGAACCCAAAACGACTGAGTGCTGTAATTAAATCAAAAAGGTGCTTCAACAAAGTATTAGTTTAAGGGTGTGCATACTTATGCAACCAGCTTATTGTATATTTTTTATGTTTTCCCCCCCCCAACAGATTTGTTTGTTTTTCAATTGAATTGTACAGGTTATAGGTCACATTAAAGGTGGGAAAAGTTTTGAAATTATTTATTGTCGTCTCATTTTTTTTTAACATCAGCAAAACCTATCATTTTAATGGGGTGTGTACACTTTTTATATCCACTGTACTTAAGAACCACGCCTCTTGAATACTGCAAGAGCAGGCCGGCGTTAGGGCAATACAACATTCCGTTTTGGTAGAGGCATTCTAATTTTTTGGACCAAAGTCAAGCCCAAGACAAACTTTATATAACTAGTCTCTGTAAAACTGCCAATTATTTAATTAATTTCAATAGCTTTTCCTTGTATCACATTTCAGCAAAAAAAAAAAAAAAGATTACTTTGATAAGATAATTCAATCTTCTTCTTCAGTGTTCTGTCTGATGGCAGGTCCAGCTCTGACGTCCATCAGAGTTTCTAGGGAACAGTGGTTTCCCATTGTCTTCTACTCAATTATTATATAGGTTTCCACCTCTCAACCATTCACTCACACACACACACACCTAGAGACAATTTAGAGTAGCCAGTTAACCTAACTGTATGTCTTTGGACTGTGGGGGAAACCAGAGCACCCAGAGGAAACCCACGCAGACACAGGGAGAACATGCAAACCACTGCACCACCATGCCGCCCAATATTCAATAAGGACTGATAAAGTGAAAACATGGTCCTTATGCTTCAGCTCTAGTTAGCCTAACTGAGATCATTAAAACGATTTCCTGGATGTCCCAAGTATCCTTCATGAGCACTTACTCGTGTCTGTGAATAACAGCATTGAAGAGCTTGCCGTCCCGCCAGCTGGTGGTGAAGTTGTCACAGCGCAGACCCTGGTATCCCTCCACCATACGCTGTGACCAGAGCAGCAGCTTCTCCTTAGCTGACATGTCATCAGACTGCCCATTGACCTGGATGTCTGAAATCTATCAGGTCCCAAAAACGCATGTGATTTAACACGTGCAATTTTAACAGGAAAATGTCCATAATTAATAACTTGTTACAGAATACCAGCATGCAAATCTTTCAAATATTTTGAATACAAGACACCATATACACATCATATACGAGTACATGCATGCACTTCATAAAATGATGAACAAAGTTCCAGTGATTACCATCAACCTCCGGGCCGTTCAGTTAATTACCTTAATGGAAATCAAATTTCCAGTACTGGGGGATACTGGGTAAATGGAATGATATGGCAGTATGGGATGGAAGATCTGTTTTGGTCAAGGATTAGGTATTAAATATACACTAAAGGGACAAGGTTTTTTTTTTAAGCACTATAAATAAAATAGATTTACATTGGCTGATTATTATATTCTTCCATGCAACACTCACTGCAGCATTATTTCATTACTAACATTATTATTTTCCTGTGCTTTTGTATTTCGATATTTACTTGCTTTTTACATATTTTTCCCTTTTTAGCATGAGGGACAATTTTTAATTGGGGCATAAGCCCTGTTATTGTCTCTTGCCACTATGTTTACCGTTCTGTATTTGGGGTGAACCGCAATAAACTAAATGCAACCAGCTAGAATGGTCAAATCAATGGCATCACACAGACAAAGTAATCTAATAATATATTTTGTGTACTTGGCTTGAGCCAAGGGTCATGAGATGACCATGAAGGCCAAGCTACAGCCTGAGAACAGATATCTGATTTAATTTAATTTCATCTCCCCTGTTACCCAGGACAAAAACAAATGAATCATCAGGAATTCCCTCATGTAGGCCATCAGCATCCAGCTACAGATATCTTTCTGGTACAGCCTCCACACCCAAAAACTGAGTCCTCTGCAGCACAGAATATGTGACTCATCGCAGACTCCGGCTCGGAAAAGTGGATTAAGATGGGAAATCTGTTGGCACAAGAACTAATGGGGCAAAATAATATCTTGCCCATAGCTGACAAACCTTTCTTGGAGTAAAACTGCATATAGTCCAGTGCTATTGCTTACTCTTGACCATTTATACTTTTTGAGTTAAAGAAAAACATGATCTAACAGTGATTCAGATAGATCAGGATACACATAACTTAAAATGGAATATTAACATTGTCATAAAATGTGTATTTTCAAGCCAAAAAAGCAGACGTGTCTAGTTATCTTTATGTATTTCCATAATAATTAGTTTTAGTTTGATTACAACAACCAAACCCATGATTACCCACTTCCATAGTAAAGAAAGAAGAAAGTAATTAAAGGAAATGATTGATTAGATGACGTTTGATGATTATGTCCCAAACCACCAAAAGTATTAATGACTTCCAACTGATTTCCCCAGACCGGACGGGAAAAAGGCGGCGGAGGTAAATGGTAAAGGAACTTAACACTGACAGAGGAGGAGACCTGGAAGTGGAGGATGATGGTCCATATAAGCCCCAGGGTAAGTTTGGGATTTCCGTCTGCGATATCATCATTCCTAATGTTCACCAGCTTGACCTGGGATAAACAAAATATCAGGATTTATGAGAAATTTAACCGAAATCCTATGAAATTTTTTTTTTTTTGTTTTAAAGATATCAAGAAAGACAGGTTCATTGTCTTCTTATATCAGTAGAAGGTTTCTTACCTGCCGGTGTTTGAGGAAATCCAGTGCTATCTGTACATTCTGAAGTTTGTGGAATCGCATACGTCCTTTTTCTCGAGGCTGAAGGAATGAAGGAAAAGTGAAAATGGAGGAAGACAGACATGAGACAAAGACTGTAAATTTTCACTGAGGTGGAATCCATAGCCCATACTCATGCAATAAACAGTGAAAGACATATTTGAACTAATGTCGATTTCCTCTCTGGCTCCGAAACATAAAGCCATAAAGGATGCTTAAAGACAAGGCCAACAACTGATGAGCAATCAAGTGCAGCTTTTCATGGAAGTTTAGGCCAATTAATGGTAAGTATAACCATAATAATGACAAACAATGAATGTCTGATACATCTGCCACATTGGTTACACACCCAAAACATGATCTTGAGGTTCAGATTGATGAAAGCCGAAGAAGAAGAAGAAGAAGAAGAAGAAGAAGAAGAACCAATAATTCATGCAACAGGCAAGCTCATTATCCTGTTCATAGCGTTCAGATCATTCATGACTTTAAATCACATTTGCACAAAGCATAAGTAAATTACATACTATAAACCTTCAAAGTATTTGAAAGATTTTTTTTTATTTTATGACCTTATACAAAAGGTTGTTTCATTTAATTTGGCATCATAACAATCCAATCCAATTTAAATGAGCCAACACCAGTTTTTTTTTTAATCAAGTTTAAATATAACTGATGCATTTTTCCATTACACTTAAAAAAAAATAAAATAAAATCCTAAAAAATAAAGTCGTCGACCGTACTTTTTTGACAAGAGCTCATATACAGGCTGTCCACTGATGCACCCATGCTATCACATCAAGGAAAAAGATCTAAATGACAAACCCACTCACCAACCGCAAGTTCCTCACAACGTCCCTCTCCCTCGACTAGCCCCAGCAAGAGCAGTGAAAAGAGAGGAGGCAAAGCCAGTACACAGAGATAGGGAGGGATAGAAGGAGATGGAGGCAGAGAAGGAAGAGAAGGAGTCACACAGGTGCCACACAGTTCAATGAGATAAAGGCATTGAGTGGACTGTGAGGTTAACGTGTTATGGCCAAGAGGAAACGCGATACTGAAGCATGGCATTGAGCCAGATGTGAACAAAAAGTTCACAAAAGTCATCTGAAACCCAGTGTTTTGGGTGTGATGTGTGTTAGCAGTTAAATCTCTGGATTTGGATAATAAATTGAAAACGTTTAGAAGTTAAATTAAAAAAAAAAAAAAAAAAGATGACGTTTCTTTGACTAGATCCCAATAGATCAAGATCAATTTAACTTAGCAAATACAGATCTCATGATTAAGAAAACACACACACATACATATATATATATATATATATATATATATATACACATATATATACATATATATATATATATATACACACATATATATATATATATATATATATATTTTTTTTTTTAAATATTTAGAAGTGGTTTGTATTGGCCTAAGCTTCTTTTAGGAGTAGTTCAGCTTCACTCCAGGCCCAGGGATGGGATGGGTACAGTATTTTGGGTGTAGGGTTGTTGAGTTGGGCTGCAGACAGTGAACAGAGTCATTCAGAGTTATACAGGCACTGAGGCTCACCAGTGTATCCCCGGACAGCACCTCCAGCAGAGAGATCAAGTTATGTCCATCTCTCAGGTCTTCGTACAGATCGGTCACATGACGCTGTGCCTGAGGGCAAACAGAGCATAGAGTCATCAAAGATCATATTATGCCTTAATGATTACTAGCCCTTTAAGGTGAAGCAACATTTTATTCCAGCACACTAATCTTTACTCTTCTCAGTAACCAAGTATCAGCTTCAAATACACACGGGAGAGGAATGCATACCCGCAGGCAGGAAAGCAACCCTGACTTTAGTACAGACACATCTGCCAACATACCAGCTGCCTCCCATTTCCACAGATGGTTTAGTAGACTCATAGGGTTCTGATGGTATATTGAAATAATCCCCTATACCCTTTTTTCCCTTTTTTACACAAAACCAAAAAGGTACACATACACTGCAAAAAAAAAAAAAAAAACTAAAAATTGAATTTGAGGAGAAAATTCCTTAATACTAGTGAAGTTATCTTGCGGCATGGACAGATAATTTTACTTGACAAGACATCTTGGATTAAAGGTGGGGTATGAGATTTTTTCAGTAGTATTTTTTACCATATTGCTTGAAAAGCTCCTCACACCCATGTTGCAAGCAGTACAATAGAAGGTTTGACCCAAAAACAAAATATTTTAATCCAGTCTACAGTGTAAAATAAAGGAAAAACGCCATCCAATCCTATCGAGGTACCACCTCAAAATGATTGGATACTGACACGTCAATCAGACTGAAGCCCGCGAGCAGCCCATCCCTTGTGTGTGTGTGTGTGTGTGTGTGTGTGTGTGTGTGTGTGTGTGTGAGAGAGAGAGAGAGAGAGAGAGAGAGAGAGAGAGCGAGCAGCCCCTCCCCCAACCTGTGCGCTGCGAGCAGAGTGTCACAGGATTTTCTCAGTGTGCTCCCTCCAAACAACGGGGATTTACACAAAAACGGAAGGAGATATTCACAAAATTATTTCACAGTGAGCGCCACAAGGCTCTCCTGAACACACTGATTTAATTTTTTTGTCTGTAGTGTAAAAAATGAGGTCACTAGAGCGAGTTAAAAACGAGTGACTTTTCTGCTAAGCTTATAATGGCAGTCTATGGGGCTGCGCGCCTGCCCTCTCCTCACTTTCAGGCTTCTCATTCAAAAACTACAAGTCCTATCGTGTAGGTAGACACATTGTGTGAATCAGGACAAGTGTGGCTACTACTTTTGAGAAAATTGTGTGTGGAGTGAAAATTGGGGCTGAAAACACAGTTTAAATGAGAAAGCTTGAGCTATTTTTCCAAGCTCTCTACACTCTCCACTGGTGTGTAACGCAATAGACACCCATTATAAAGGCTGATTTTCTCAGGCTTTATAAGGGGGAGGGGGGGGTGGAGAAGCGGGGGGTGGGAGCATGGCGAGGGAGGTCGTGTTTCTTTTCAAAATATGGCTTGCAGGAACCGTTATTCCAAAATCTCGTACCCCACCTTTAAGTTGGTTACAATCTAGAACTAGTTTTAATAATCTCAGAGTTGGTGTCTTGTATTCTTCTAACAGGAAATGCGAGATCGTTTCAACTATATTCAAGATATTCTAACTTAAGATATAATTTTTGCAGTGTAGAAGAATACAAGACACCAACTCTGAGATTATTAAAACTAGTTCTAGATTGTAACCAACTTATTCCAAGATGTCTTGTCAAGTAAAATTATTTGTCCATGCAGCAAGATAATTTCACTAGTATTAAGGAATTTTCTCCTCAAATTCAGTTTTTAGTTTTTTACAGTGTATACGTACACAATTATGTTTTGGGTCAATGGCCATAGAGAACTAAGCAGCGATTTTAAGAATATGTGTGGTGGCCTGGGAAAACCCTTAACATGACAATATTTTGGACAAATAAAAAGTTCAGAATCATACAGGCTTTCCCAAACTGAAATACGTTTAGAAAAGTGAAAAGGAGGGGAAAAAAAAAACACGTAGAAAAAGTTTCCAATTCCAACTGAGAGAAAGGTGCGTCTCAGACATTTTGACAGCTGATATCTTCTTCTTCCTCCTTATCCACTGTTGCCAGGTCAGGGTCTGTGTGGACCCTACTGAGCCACATGTCCTATTAAATTGGAGCATGGTTTTATGCTAAATGCCCTTCCTGCCGCAACCCTCCCATTTCTGGGCTTGGGAAACAACCATTCATACACATGGGCAATTTAGAGGAGCCAATTAGCCTAACTGCATGTCTTTGAACTGTGGGAGAAAACCATACAGACACGGGGAGAACAAGCAAACTCCACACAGAAAGGTCCACTGGGCTCAAACCCAGAACCTTCTTGCTGTGAGGTGACAGTGCTCACCACTACACCACCGTGCCGTCCATTTTGACAGCTGATCTCTCATTACAAAAATTTGATTATACTTATTTCCATTTCGCATAGAGCAATCCAGCAACTTAAAGTATAACCTTCACTGTTTGAGGAAGGGGGCGGCACGGTGGTGTAGTAGTTAGCACTATCGCCTCGCAGCAAGAAGGTCCAGCAGCTGGCAAGGGCCTTTCTGTGTGGAGTTTGCATGTTCTCCCCGTGTCTGCGTGGGTTTCCTCCGGGTGCTCCGGTTTCCCCCACAGTCCAAAGACATGCAGGTTAGGTTAACTGGTGACTAAATTGACCGCAGGTGTGAATGTGAGTTTGTCTCGGTGTCAGCCCTGTGATGACCTGGCGACTTGTCCAGGGTGTACCCCGCCTCTCGCCCATAGTCAGCTGGGATAGGCTCCAGCTTGCCTGTGACCCTGTAGAACAGGATAAAGCGGCTACAGTGGTGTAGTGGTTAGCATGATCACCTCACAGCAAAAAGGTTCCGGGTTCGAACCCAGTGGCTGGCGGGGGCCTTTCTGTGTGGAGTTTGCATGTTCTCCCCGTGTCTGCGTGGGTTTCCTCCGGGTGCTCCGGTTTCCCCCACAGTCCAAAGACATGCAGTTAGGTTAACATGGGGTGGCCTTGGGCTGAGGTGCCCTTGAGCAAGGTACCGAACCCCTGACTGCTCCCTGGGCGCTGTAGTGTGGCTGTGCACTGCTCTGGGTGTGTGTGTGTGTGTGTGTCTTTTTTCACTGTTTCAGATGGGTTAAATGCAGAGGATTAATTTCACTGTGCTTGAAATGTGCATGTGACAAAGGTTTCTTCTTCTTCTTTTTCTTACAGGTCATGGATGGATGGGATGGATGTTTAGATGTCTTTAGGCAGACTGACTAAGTTGTATGTGTTATATAGCCTGAAAAACACTATTTTTTCCTTGTTTGCCAGAAATCAGACACTGATATCCGGTGGGTTTTTCCCCAAACTGCCACACATATTGTTTTAAACCCCCCAGCGCTGCAACTCATTAAAACATTTCAGAAAACAAAAGGGTGCTGTAATGGTGCATGTAAAACACCCAAGTAATGAGAGAGTACGGTAAAAGCCTTGTGGATGACTTCTGCTGCTGTTTTGTTGAAAAGAAAAAAAAAATTATATATATCTGTAAGCAATTTGTTTTTAAGTCAAGATCACATTTCTTCATACTTAAAGTCACAGCATAAGAAGCTCCACAATAAAGGAAAAAAAAAATCCCCTGGAGGAGAGAGGGGAAGCTCATGCAGATCAGGAAATGCAGCAGATGCCAGTTGTGCTGGGGCTTGTGTGCACATGCTACCTACCTCTGCTCTCTGGTGCTGCAGGAGAAGAGGCATGAAATGAGCAAAGAGAGCAATAATGAAAAAAGGAGAAAAGAAGGAAAGGCAATTAAGTGATCATCAATGAATACACCCCAAAGTGCACTAGGTTGACAAAAATAAAAAGTTGACTTTGCAATTGGAGACATTTATAAATATGAATTATGCACATTCATAAATTATAGAAGCTGTTTATGATCTAGAGGAATGCATTGTGTACTAAGTAATTAATAATTAATTCACACATGAAGCTTTATATAGCAGTACTAGATTCATCTGCAAGTTATTTATTTATTTATTTATTAGCCAGGCACCGCCCGAACCGATAATTACATCATCAGTTTAATCAGACACAAGGTATGCCACCACTCTTGCCGGAGCAGATGGGGGTTAGGTGCCTTGCTCAAGGGCACTTCAGCCAGTCCTGCTGGTCCAGGGAATCAAATCAGCAACCTTTTGGTCCCAAAACTGCTTCTCTAACCATTAGGCCACAGCACCCCCATATTCATGTGCAAACATCAGCCAAAAGCTTGTATTCTACATCTTATCATTTACATAATAATCTTAACTGCGCTGCCTCTAATGGCCCTTTTCCACTACCCTTTTTCAGCTCACTTCAGCTCGCTTCAGCTCACTTCAGCCCGACACGGCTCGCGTTTCGACTACCAAAAAACAGCACGACTCAGCTCGCTTCAGCCCTGCTTAGCCCCTAAAACTCGCACCGTTTTGGAGTGGGGCTGAAGCGAGCCAAACCGTGCCGAGTGGGGCTGGGGCGTGAGGAGACACTCCCCTGTGCACTGATTGGTGAGGAGGAGTGTCCTCACATGCCCACACACGCCCCGCGAGCACGCTGGGATCTGTAAACACCGTAAACCCGGAAGAAGGAGAATTACGAATTACGAGAATTATGAAGCCTTATGCGCCTCGCCTCATCTATACGCTCTTGCCAGTATCTGTTGGCGTTGTCGGTGACAACAAGCCACAGCACCAAGACCAGCAACACTAACGACTCCATGTCCTCCATGTTTATTGTTTACTATTCGGGTCGTGAGACTACCGCTTAAAAGCTCACTGATGTCACTGTTTGCGCCCACTTCCAGCCAGCACGGTTCAGCGCGGTTGTAGTCGAAATGCAACTCCAACAGCCCCGCTCAGCTCGACTCAGCACGGCACGGCTCAGCCCAACTCAGCCGCGTTTGTAGTGGAAAAGCGGCATAAGGGAACAGTTTTCAGGACCTCCAGAAAGTCCACAAAGTGATAAAGTTGACTGTTTGGAGGGCCCTAAGAGCCACTGCTTGAATTAAAACCTAACTGATGTCTGCACTGTTCATGTTTTGATGGATATGACAGAAGTTGTACTGCTGTCAAAGTAATTCTCTCTTTTATGATGCTAAAACCTTTAATTAACGTTCCAAACTGTCATCACAAACACTAATCCTAACATATAAATATAGAACCATGATAACTAGTATGGCGGCACGGTGGCGTAGTGGTTAGCGCTAGTTTGCATGTTCTCCCCGTGTCCGCGTGGGTTTCCTCCGGGTGCTCCGGTTTCCCCCACAGTCCAAAGACATGCAGGTTAGGTTAACTGGTGACTCTAAATTGACCGTAGGTGTGAATGTTTGTCTATGTGTCAGCCCTGTGATGACCTGGCGACTTGTCCAGGGTGTACCCCGCCTTTCGCCCGTAGTCAGCTGGGATAGGCTCCAGCTTGCCTGCGACCCTGTAGAACAGGATAAAGCGGCTAGAGATAATGAGATGAGAGGAGATAACTAGTATAACACAGAGCAGTATAAATACAGCACAATCATTTTTACACCTCTCTTTTTTTCTGATACACCCAACCTACAAACACAAAACAAATTTTCTTGTTATTTATGCTTTCATGTTCATGATGCTAAAATGCAATGTGCAGGTTTAACCACTAGGGATCACTATTGTAACATGTATTAACTATCAAAGTGCCTTCAACATTCCACTACGTCATGCTGCCTCTGCCTGCCTAATTTAACCAGAGGAACATTTGCTGAGTGAAATGTAGAGGTGTAAGTAATAAACTACAACACAGACACCATTATGTTCCCATCCCTGTCTATAGTGCCTCAGTTTTCACACCGCTTACTGACTCCATAATTAATAAGATCAGTCCATCAACACAAAGCAATACTCTGCTGTTGTGTTATGTTAAGGAGACGCTATTAGTCTTATTGTGTTCATTCTAAAGCTGTTGACATGTAAAAGCCAGTGTAAAATTAGCACTCTGTTAGTTATAATATTTTATCACTGTCTGGCTTTCAGTAACTATGTATAGAGTCATCCAGCAGCATTGCACTGTCTGATGAGGAAACATTGATACAGATGGATTTGTGGTTGTATCCAAAGCAAACAGTGAGGAAGCCTGGGGTTGGTTTGCTAAATAACGCAAGAAAGCTCCTTGATTTCACAGACCATCTTAAGTCAAAACCTCTTAAGTTTCTCTCTCGATATATACTCCATCCATCCATTATCCGTAGCCGCTTATCCTGTACAGGGTCGCGGGGAAGCTGGAGCCTATCCCAGCTGACTGGGCGAGAGGTGGGGTACACCCTGGACAAGTCGCCAGGTTATCGCAGGGCTGACACAGAGACAAACAACCATTCACACTCACATTCACACCTACAGTCAGTTTAGAGCCACCAGTTAACCTAACCTGCATGTCTTTGGGGGAAACCAGAGCACCTGGAAGAAACCCACGCAGACACAGCATGCAAACTCCACACAGAAAGGCCCTCGCTAGTCACTGGGCTCGAACCCAAGACAGCGCTAACCACTACACCACCGTGCAGCCGTACTAGTAACATGTCATCTATTTTAACATCCTTTAGTAGAGCTGGAACCTGATTCTCTCATGGAACTGCTGCACTGGTGAAATCCATTTTGCACAGTTATATCTTGGTCTAGTAAAGCAGGCAGGCCCATGAAGCAAGCTCAAACTGAACTAGCCTGAATACAGCCTCAGAATCACAGGCCTCGTTTATATATATATATATATATATATATATACACACACACACACACACACACACACAACCCCGATTCCAAAAAAGTTGGGACAAAGTACAAATTGTAAATAAAAACGGAATGCAATAATTTACAAATCTCAAAAACTGATATTGTATTCACAATAGAACATAGACAACATATCAAATGTCGAAAGTGAGACATTTTGAAATTTCATGCCAAATATTGGCTCATTTGAAATTTCATGACAGCAACACATCTCAAAAAAGTTGGGACAGGGGCAATAAGAGGCTGGAAAAGTTAAAGGTACAAAAAAGGAACAGCTGGAGGACCAAATTGCAACTCATTAGGTCAATTGGCAATAGGTCATTAACATGACTGGGTATAAAAAGAGCATCTTGGAGTGGCAGCGGCTCTCAGAAGTAAAGATGGGAAGAGGATCACCAATCCCCCTAATTCTGCGCCGACAAATAGTGGAGCAATATCAGAAAAGAGTTTGACAGTGTAAAATTGCAAAGAGTTTGAACATATCATCTACAGTGCATAATATCATCAAAAGATTCAGAGAATCTGGAAGAATCTCTGTGCGTAAGGGTCAAGGCCAGAAAACCATACTGGGTGCCCGTGATCTTCGGGCCCTTAGACGGCACTGCATCACATACAGGCGTTCTTCTGTATTGGAAATCACAAAATGGGCTCAGGAATATTTCCAGAGAACATTATCTGTGAACACAATTCACTGTGCCATCCACCGTTGCCAGCTAAAACTCTATAGTTCAAAGAAGAAGCCGTATCTAAACATGATCCAGAAGCGCAGACGTCTTCTCTGGGCCAAGGCTCATTTAAAATGGACTGTGGCAAAGTGGAAAACTGTTCTGTGGTCAGACGAATCAAAATTTGAAGTTCTTTATGGAAATCAGGGACGCCGTGTCATTCGGACTAAAGAGGAGAAGGACGACCCAAGTTGTTATCAGCGCTCAGTTCAGAAGCCTGCATCTCTGATGGTATGGGGTTGCATTAGTGCGTGTGGCATGGGCAGCTTACACATCTGGAAACACGCCATCAATGCTGAAAGGTATATCCAGGTTCTAGAGCAGCATATGCTCCCATCCAGACGACGTCTCTTTCAGGGAAGACCTTGCATTTTCCAACATGACAATGACAAACCACATACTGCATCAATTACAGCATCATGGCTGCATAGAAGAAGGGTCCGGGTACTGAACTGGCCAGCCTGCAGTCCAGATCTTTCACCCATAGAAAACATTTGGCGCATCATAAAATGGAAGATACGACAAAAAAGACCTAAGACAGTTGAGCAACTAGAATCCTACATTAGACATGAATGGGTTAACATTTGTATCCCTAAACTTGAGCAACTTGTCTCCTCAGTCCCCAGACGTTTACAGACTGTTGTAAAGAGAAAAGGGGATGTCTCACAGTGGTAAACATGGCCTTGTCCCAACTTTTTTGAGATGTGTTGTTGTCATGAAATTTAAAATCACCTAATTTTTCTCTTTAAATGATACATTTTCTCAGTTTAAACATTTGATATGTCATCTATGTTCTATTCTGAATAAAATATGGAATTTTGAAACTTTCACATCATTGCATTCCGTTTTTATTTACAATTTGTACTTTGTCCCAACTTTTTTGGAATCGGGGTTGTATGTATATATATCACACACACCACTTTTAAGATTATAATCACTGCAGTGGCATTCTTTAAATGAATGTCAGAGGAAATTCATGTATGGCTGAGGGGAGACAGATTGCTGCTGCAGGTCTAAGGCAGACAGTCAGCCACCCGCAACCAAACACACAGACTACTGGAGGCCAGTCTGCCTCTTCAGACGAACAAAATGCATCCAGATGTGTCTGACTCACCCTCTCATTCACACACAAACTCTCCAAACAGTTTTCAGCTAAGTGTTGTGATTCTGGCATTACCCTGGACTTTTGCAGAATAGGCTTTTGTGCAAGAACATTTTTTCTTTATGGCTTAATGAATAGGAGTCTGTAGTCTTCTGGAGGCTGATCAGTATAAACAGAAAGTCCATGTTATTGCTTCCAACTTCGCAGCTGCTTTTGTAAAATAAAAACAAAAGTGCTCTGAGAGCACAATATCCCCTGCTGGCAACTATATCTATGCTATAAGGTGCTTAATACACCCTCATGAAATTGTCGAAGTACAAGTTTGGTAATCAAGGGCTGTAACTCTGGTAAAATGCGACTGAATTGAACGAAATCGCAATATGCGTGTTACCGACAAAGTATCCAGTCAAGTTTCGTGAAATTCCTCCAAAAACTTGAGAGAGGAGTTGATTTCAGAAGGTCAGTATCCTTCCCGGGACGGACGGACGGACAGACAGACATTGCCATGACATAATCCCCCTTTGGGCCTTTCGGTCAGCAGGGGATAAAAAAAAAAAAAAAAAAAAAAGACCTGTGATATTTTTATGCAACAAAAGCTGATTTTCTTAACAAATAAAAAAGTCAAGAGGGATAAGTTAGCCTTTTATAATCCATCTTTCCTCTTTCAGAACCCCTCACTATCCTGAATGGACTAAGATAAATTGGCTGGTCTTTAGCAATAATTACAAGGCTCTGACTGAAGTACACTATGGGATAGGAGCGATGAATAGTTTCCTGACAACATGCTTTTACACCACTGGTGTAAAATTCACTCTCTACAATAACACTTCTGTTGCCTGGGTGGAAAATATACTGCAGATTTACATGTATTCAAGTTGGCAGACCTGCGTATCCAAAGTGATCTATAAATAAGGCCGTATGTTCTGCAGAGGGAATAAAGTCAGTCAGTTCATTCCTCCATCATAATATAGAAGAGTTTCAGACACGGTGATACAGTATCATCAAGTGCCTTTCACTCACTGACTCACTACTTGGGCTAGAATAATATCTTATGAGTTTAAAAACAACAGCAACAAAAAGTTATATAGACAGGAATCAATAACTCGCTGTAAGCAGCTAAAATGAGAGAGTGGACTGAGGTGAAGAGGGGCAAAAGATGCATTTTAATTCAAGACCAGACGTGCTGCTGAGTTTTGAATTTGTTTGCGACATGCAAGCTGGTGAGCAGGCAAGTACAGAGCTGCAGTCGTGCCTGGATGAAGATTGTTGTTGCTTTTTCCAACAGGTATATAACCTGATCTTTCTCATATGATACAGGTTAAAATAATGAGACATAGCGGTATGGATAGAATATGTTGTGCTGAGAATGATCAGAATAACAACGATTAATCAAGAGAGTCTATAATCTATAAGAGTTGAGGAGACGTTCAGAGAGATGGTCAGAGATGTCCATGTTGTATTTTAAAGCACAGGGGCTCAAACCTTTCACAGCCAGGGAGCACTTTAACTGTATATTAAATTCAAAAGAAGCCTTCAGAGTGGATTTTTTAAAGTGCATATCACGGGTAAATTCAGGAGCAAGATCAATGTAATTCTCCTAATTTATATTAAACTTTGGTCAAATATCTGTAACATTCTGCATTCTCTGCAATTGTTTTACCTTGCGCAATACCAGAAAAATTCAGTTGAAATCAAGCCATTTGAGGCGAATTGGTCCGCCTCTGAAAAAACTTGGCATTTGGATTTCCCGGCAAACACTGATTTTCGTGACGTCGCGTGCGGGACGCCTCCCTCTGAATCCTACGTCAGCGCTGGTTTGTTTATGAGAAAACGACCTGGTGGTTTTCTGCACATTTCTTCAACGTTATCACGTAATTATTAAAATGGTTAACAGATGTATTGTAGGAGAGTGTAGCAACACCAATCATGATGGGATTAGTACTCATCGTTTCCCAAAAGACCGGACAATGAGAGAGAAATGGGAGCGCTTGGTCTACACAGGCTGTGCGTTTTGTTGTTTTATTTTTTTTCTGCTGTAGACAGATGGCCTTGTGCAAAATTACCCTTCTGGATGAGTGTGTAAAGGGACATACTTTCATATTAAAAAAACAAAATTGGTCCAGAATATGCCCTTTAATGCATATAATCCAGCTATTCAAATATCAGGACCATTATTAAATGTGTATCACTTTTCACTTACAGAACACACACACACAATCACAACCACAAGAACTTAGTAATAAATATAATAACTGATAATCATGGGTTGTGGTTTCTATCACTGTATTTAAATAAATAAATAAATAAATAAATAGACCCCATTGTGAACACCACTGTTGTTAAATACGCAAAATATTAAAATATTTTATTGACTCAAAAGCTGCTTGCCTTGCTGTTTGTCTGGTTTCTTGATGTTATCTGAGCAGATTTATAATACAGTCAAAATAAAATCAAAGTGTATGGAAAGCAAATGTTTTCCACAGCCTTACTCTAAGATCCTTCAACTTTAAAGCTAGACGGCCTTTAGATTTAAAAAAAATCTGTGAAATTTACTTCCCTCTGAAATTTGGTCATTATGATACACTTTTATTTTTAAAATATAACAAACAACCCAGGCCATTCTGTGGCTGGGAAGTTATTTAATTTGAGGGGATTCCTGAGCAAATAATGTGCATGAAATCGCTCGCTTCACGCAGTCAAGCAGACAGAGAAAGTCCGTGTGCACATGCGCAGGTTTACCTTCTTCTTCTCCTTCTTTTGGGTTTTACAGCAGTTGGCATCCACAGTGTTGCATTACTGCCATCTACAGGTTTACCTTGACCGTGCACTGACATTTACATCATTCTGGCGCTAAACGAACAGCTGATCACACCGAGGTGCTCGCTGACCGCCGATATTTATTAGGTTGGTCCTGAGTTTCCTTTCCTTCGCAACATAACGTCTTTCTCGCTTTCCATTACTGTATTCGGTCTTTCACGTTTCATTCGCACACTCACGTCCTCCATTTTTCTCTCCTGTTTCAAATTTGTATCCCACAATGCCTTGCGCAAACAGGGAAAGCCCACCACGTGATGCAGGACGTAGTATCTTGAATTGGGTCATGGTGAAGCAGGAAAAAATAGCGGAGAAATTAGGGCTACGTGGCCCTAAATGTATTAACTGTTCTATTAAAAAAAATTAAATAAAAAAAAACTAGTAAAATGGGAAGTCTGTGATTCGAATTCAGTAGCTTTCGGTCCAGTAAACAAAAATAATTGGGTGTCGGGGAAAATTCTTTTTATGACCTAAACCTGAAAAATCTGAAAGGCAGTCTACCTTTAATCTCTTAATCCCTCAAATGCCGAATTCCCATACTGAACTACAAAAGTGATTCCCTATGATGCTCTGTTTCCACCTGACTCCAATTTGGAAAGAATTAAGCACGTCTTTAAGAAAAAGGATCAAAGTTCATCACTGTGCCAAATCAAAATCAAGCCATCAGAAGTCCCTGAACTTCATTTGAGCTCCATTTGAGGTGTTCCTCCTGTGGTTGGCATCTGTTCAAACTGATAGTTTACAAGCATGTCCCCATTATCTTTGCTTTCAACAGTTGGTTTAAAAAATATACATGTTTTCTCCCATTAATAAGAGGTAGAGTAGGAACTAGAACTGAAAGAAGACCTGAGCATGTGAGATAAGAGGTTATTCCAGAAATCTCATCTCATCTAATCTCATTATCTGTAGCCACTTATCCTGTTCTACAGGGTCGCAGGCAAGCTGGAGCCTATCCCAGCTGACTACGGGCGAAAGGCGGGGTACACCCTGGACAAGTCGCCAGGTCATCACAGGGCTGACACATAGACACAGACAACCATTCACACTCACATTCACACCTACGGCCAATTTAGAGTCACCAGTTAACCTAACCTGCATGTCTTTGGACTGTGGGGGAAACCGGAGCACCCGGAGGAAACCCACGCGGACACGGGGAGAACATGCAAACTCCACACAGAAAGGCCCTCGCCGGCCACGGGGCTCAAACCCGGACCTTCTTGCTGTGAGGCGACAGCGCTAACCACTACACCACCGTGCCGCCCCATTCCAGAAATCATTTGTTGAAACAGCAGCAAATTTTGGTGAATTAGCAGGGGTTTTCTAGAAAGATTTAGTATGAGGGCGCTCACCATGGCGAGGGAGCGAAGCGACCGGGGGCGCGGGGGGGTGTTTGTCCCCCCCCCTCCGCTGTGCGAAGCCTTTGAAAAATTGAGGCTACAATGGGACATTCTGAGGCTATCTGAGAGGGAAATTCTAACAAATTGTTTGTCAACATTGAAAAAGAAAGAAGTAATCTTCTTCTGCCCCAGACAGTCTTTGGCTTTCTTCCGTTTCGTGCCACGGGATGACCTCTTTAAATGCCCAAGTGTCAACAAAAACAACTCGCGAACTACTTCTGTCAAAAACTCCTGCGCCGGTGGGTGAAAGGTCATTCAGTCTCGAGAAATCTCGCTCTACAAGTCAGCTGATCTTGTATGTAACCCATGTCAAATCTCGCGAGAGCAGCCGTGACAAGTAAACAACATGGCGCCTCAGTCTGGAAAACGCCAATTCGGATTGTTTTTGCACCGTCTGGCAGTGTATCTACTATGATTGGAATAGTTTGAGTAATTATAACGTATTTGATGATCAGACACATTGTCACGTGGTGTTGCTGGGATGTTTTCACGGAGAAAAGATCGTTTTGAGAAAGATTGCATGTTGTGCAGTAGCATATAAGTGCATGGCCTAAGTGTGACTTGGGGTTCAGTCGGCATTTCGGTAAGGGGGCGCACGCCGAGAGTAAGAGGGCGCAGTGCCCCTGTTCCCCGGTTTAGACGAAAGCCTGAATTAGTAACAGAGTAAGTAACCTGAATTACCTTGATCAGGTGCTTGTTCACCCATTTTGTGAAAGTCTTTTTCTGCACCCTGTCCCGTTCATCTGTAAAACACAAAAAGAAATACGTGATGAATAATTATAGTTTCATGACTTGAAATCACACATACTGTATATCAGATCAATAATATGTCCATATGGATATTTAACAGTTATTCCACTCAATCTCGTCATACACGAGCTATGTGCCTCGCCGGCTATCAGATCATGTACAATGAGATTGAGTGGAATAACTGTTTTATTCTATCCACATTCACTGGATTTTGAGAAAAACAGAGCATTTTTATTTTTTGCAAATTCGATAAATAAAAACTTTATACAAAACGTCGGACAACATAATTTCCGCTGAGAATGTAAACAAACCGGCGAAATGACAGTAGCAATTTGTGAAAAATGCGATAATAATAATTCTTGAAAAATAAAGAGATATGTTCTTACCATGAAATACTTTCATTCCATATTTTGTTGCTTTTTTTGTATTTATTTGGGGGTTTTGTATTCGAGTAGAGTTTTTATTGCATCCTTGGTTGGTTCAGTAACATGGGCTGCAATTTTCTTCTTTTTTAGTTTTTTTTTGGCAGTTGGCAAACCAACTTAAAGGTGAATTACCGCTACCGACCGGGCTGGAGTGTTGAACAGGAGATATTTTGGGGAGGGGGAATAAATATATTATTATTTTAGCCATTTCTATTTCTTTTAAATACTTGATAAAAAAAAAAGTGATATATCTGACTTGATGTGCTTCGCCATTTTGTTTGATATCCTAGTAGTAGAGTAGCCAATCAGAACATGCGATTGCTCATATCCAGTGAACGTGGACAGAATAATGTGCTTTACTTAGCAAGAAAAGCAATTCTGCCGCGATCAAACTAACACAGGTCCAGAAACTCCATTTTAAAGGCAAAGAATAATTTGCGTAAGAATAGTGAATAGACCGTGATGAACCGGATCTCCTCTGATTCAGCCTGACCAAATACACATAATGACGAGCTCTACCATTTGCACAGACATGTTCACCTCATACCAAGCCACAAGCACAAACTGGCTCAGGGGCACATGTCTGAAACTGGTGCGCACATGGCACATCACTTGGCATGCTTAGCTGGGTTTTTATCAGTACCAAAAGGTGGAGTAAGAATGTGAGCTCAGGGAATGGCCTTGAGCAGCACATATACACATGTACAGACAGAACCACTGGAAATCACAACACTACTAAGGAAAATTAATATCAGTGGAACATGAAAGTGCTGTCTTTCATGAGGCTCTGTTAAAAGAAACACACAAGGAACACACAGTATACACACTATTTAGGACACACACTAGCTGAACCAACCAGTTCACTAAAAGTGAACTTTTACCAGCATGGCTGCTCACTGCTCTGGGTATGTGTGTGTTCACTGCTTCAGATGGGTTAAATGCAGAGAGGAATTTTACAAGTGTGTGATGAATAAAGTTGTGCTTTTTTTCTTTCCTTATTGCAATAAATAGAGTTAGACCATATTTATGTAGACCATAATTATCCCCCCTTCCTTTTTTTTGGGGGGGGGGGTTGTCTTCACATAAATGCCTTTCCTTGAATTTCTCTCTCTTCCATTTACTTCCTTCAACGTCAGTTCCACGTATGTAGTTCCAACCCTTTACACGACCTAGTTCCCCAAGTAGGCCCCCTAAGTAGGCTACATGACCCATATCTTCCAAAACAACCACAATATAAATATCATTAAGTTATTTCACTAAAAGTGAACTGGGACTTGTTTAAATACTGTGGCATGGAACTATTTTTATCCATATTTTAGGAATGAACATTATTTGGTCGAGGTGGCAGAAGTGAAAAGTTTCATTCTACCAAGAAGTGAAGTGATTAGTCATGTACTCATAAAGAAATGGCAGTCACCAGCACTGTGTAGATCACATCCTGTTCTTACATACGAACCATCTGAGCGAGCCGGTAAAATTCAGTGTAGATTTAGATTTACTAACTTACCAGATACTTCTAATCAGAATGAAGTTACAAGATAAGTTAAACATCATACATGCAGAGAGCAGATGCACTCTGGGACTGAACAGATGAACAAATAAGTTGGCTTAATGCTCCTTCAAGAATATTACAGCTGTCCAGAAGAAAAGCAATGGTCGAATCCCTTTTCAATTCGTAGTTCATGTTAACCCGCAATCACAACAATTTAACAATTGCATCAGTTATATTCCTGAGAAACTCTTCTCACAGGGTCTTCCCATCATTGACTTTTGCAATCGAATGAACATGAAATTACACTTTGGGAATTGTTACACTACTCTTGTGTGTGTTAGGCCCACATCCACTATAAATAATTCAGTGATTCAAAAATCACTCTGGTGAATCACTAGATGGTGATTTCTGCTATCCATGAGTGACAATACTCTTTTTTTTCCCCCCTTACTCACTCACTCACTGATGTCTCTCACTGATCGTATAATTTACCGTGTTGTAAAAATAACTGGTGCCAAAGATTTGTTATGGCTACAGTACATGAGCAAAACGACAGCGGAGCTAAGTAGAAGAGGGAGTTTCAATGGTGATTAAAAGAAGCTTTAAAAAGTCATACAGCTGGGGAAAAAAAAAAGAAATAAGAAGAAGCCAGAGCCATTAAAAGCCGTTTATCTCAGACCACTGGCACACCCTCGTCAGATCACTGAAACATTTCCTCCACTTTCTCGGGGAGGAGTGTTACTGTATCAACGTTGCTATGGTGAGGGCGTGTTGAACTTTTACCAAACAGTGTGGAGTAAATCCTCCCTCATCAATAAAAGACTTCCTTTTTTGGTGGTTCCGAGTGCAGGGAAAATACGTTGATTACAACATCTAACCAGTCACAAGTTTGCTCCCGAGTAGCCTTTGAGACTTGGGACATTTAAAGAGTATGTACTTTGAGTTTGCAGTTCGAGAATTCATGAGAAGTCATGACCTAATGGTTAAAGAAGCAGCTTTGGGACCAAAAGGTTGCTGGTTTGATTCCCTGGACCAGCAGGAACGGCTGAAGTTCCCTTGAGGCAAGGCATCAAACCCCCAGCTGCTCCCCAGGCTGCTCTGGGTATGTTGTATGTCGCTCTGGATAACAGCGTCTGCTAAATGCCTCTAATGTAATGTAATGTAATGAATTCCTTATTTAGGTATTGCATTTCAGTGTGAATGGTTAAGCCATCACACCTGCAACTTGACAATGGACCACGCCCTTTGGGCAACGTGAGATCAGGAACCTAATACGAATGAGCGTTTCTAATTCGGCTCTAATCACGAGGAAGAATGCAATGTATTATTGATAACTCATATTGGGTGCAAAGTAAATAAATAATAATTGAAAAAACTAAATATTAATGATAAACGATAATCCTTGGTGTAAAAAGTACAGGAACACATTAATAGTACATTAAACATACTGTATGTCAGTAGTGCCAGAAATATTATTTGCTCAGGATTACTTCTGTTTGTTCATCTGCACAAGTAGCAGGCAATAGGACAAAAGGGGTGTGGACCTTTTCAACCTAAAGTGTAAAAGTTCGACACGTCTGATCTGAAAGACTTATGGCACCATCACATCAGAGATTTACATTTATTGTTTTTTCCAGCAATAAAGCAAGATGGTATGCTCCACTGTGACCAACTCATACAGCGAATCCTGATACAGTACAGTGCAAACAAGTTCAAATCCTGGAACTCGGTGGAAAAACTATCAATACAAATTGTGAAATTCTGAAACATGTATATGATATGACTACCGCTTAGTTTTTTCTTCATTATAAAAGCGTACCGTAAGTATAACGCCAGTCTTTGCCCTCAGCAATGCTTCAAAGCATAGCATTATGGTAAAAGTTATGGTGGGTACTTGTGGGTACACTCTCTCTCCAAGAGAAAACCACAAACTATGCAGAACCTCTTTTAGCACAGCCATCTACCGACATCAGAAACTAGTATTCAGGATGGTAGCAAAGGTTTCTAGTTACTCTGAGATATAAGTTGAAATGATTAACCACTGTACGTCGATAATAACACTTGCATATTTTTATTAGTTTTAATCAACCAGCCTTCTCCCAATCTAAACATACTAACTGCAAGACAGTTCTCACTCAGGTACCTTTCCTGCCATCCATGGCTTTAAGCATGCCCTGGTAGAAGACATCGTCTGAGGGCATCCTGGATCTCCCCGTACTGTCAGAGGAGTAGTTCCTCGGTTTCTTTGCAGAACTCATTTTCTCTCGATCAGGCTTATGACACTCTTCTTGTGTCCTTCTCTCTTCTCGTGTCCCACCACAGGTTGATGTCCTCAAACCTCTTGCTGCTTTTTAGAGCAGCAGCCTGCAGTCCTGTGGGTGTATTCCAGCTGAAATGGACTTCTTCCGTTTCTTGCTTTGGTTTTGTTCTCTCTACTGTCAGCTCACGTTTCCTTTCTGCCTTGCGTTCCTTCAGCATAAAAGATGCCTACAGGCTATGAAGTGTGGGCCTGTCCCCGCTCTGTGTGTGTGTGTGCACTTTCACTAAGCTTTCAGAGGACATTGTGAGCTTGGATTTGCCCGCCCTGTTGCTTTGCCAGGACAGGAAAAGAGGGAGGGACTGGAGATCAAGAACTCAAGGTGTGGTTACCAGTATGCCTCATGTACCACCCACATTCACACTGTATACTACATACAACACACACACCTTAAACATTAAGTGGAGGAAAATAAGACGTTCAAGGAGATTAATGAGAAAGTGGCACTGGACTGAGAGGTCACATTCTGATGTTACAACTGGTCTGAATATCCTCTATTCTCTGGTCAGATGTACAGATTTTGACAACTTGACTGAACTTATTTGAACTTTCATACTGCCAATACGTTTCTAATTCCAAATGGACTTTCTCTGCTTGTGCGCACAAGTACAAGCATAAACTCCTTTAACAATTACTCGTTTATCTGGAATGTTCCTTAATCATGGGTTACTCATGCTGCAATAAAGGGTGGAGGAAAAGGAGTGTCATTCAGGTGTCCACAGGATGGTACAATTAGTCATCCACCTCTCCCAAGCAAGCCTCAAACACCCCCACACCCACACACACCCACACACAGCCTGCATCTTTGCCACTGACATGGAGCCGTGTCTGCCGTGATAAAAGGGTTAAGCTCATATAGTTAATCATAAGCACACTTCCGAGTATTTCGACAGTTTTAACCCAATTTGCACACATTTTCCATCTCCATAACAACAAACCACAGCCCTTCCTGTAACCGAGATTGGTCACTATTAGACTTGCTCTATTTTTGTTTTTTCTCCAGCAAAGCCAAAAAAGCTAAAACATTCTGCATTGTGTAACATCTTCCTACACAAGTCCATAAAGTTTGCTGCCATGAGCAAACAAGATGCCTTATCAACACACAAGACAACATAGATAGACCATCATAAAATAGTCGAGTATATGGCTTAGGCGTGGTCCATTGCACAATTGATAAAGAGTTGCTGCATTATGCTCGTTTTACCACATGCCAGCTTTCTAGCATTTCTTTAAACAAAGATACAACCTATTCCTGTACCAGTTCAGGCTTGACTGCTGCACAGTATGTGGATGTGCTTATTTTATGACATTCAGAAGCTCTGCAACAGACGTAGAGGAACACACCTTAAATAATGACTTTAGCACTTACACACCTTTGTCCTTACAAGTGAAGGAATTAAGGAGCGGCAGAAAAATTTTTTAACATTATGCCCCGGAGCGATGGTGCGCCACTGCTATAATGGAGCTTGTGGCTTAATGGATCAAACAATTCGTAAACTGTCTATAAATATCACTACATATAACCCTGTCATAAGGAATTAAAGCTCTGCTTGGGAACAAATACAGAATGTCACCATTAACTAGAAATAAAAGAGGAAATGTTTTAGTGATCTGTACTAATCCTTTATGTAGCGTTACCACCACACCAATATGGTGATTATACACCTTTATTCTGACATTTAGAGACAAGTATGTTACACAGTGTGTCATACGGTATGTAACACCAGTGTTACTTCTAAGTGGAAAGCAGCTACTTACAGTTACAGCTAAGCAGTCACTATGAGCATTCAGTTCAATTCAATTTTATTTGTATAGAGCTTTTAACAACGAACATTTTCCAAAGCTTTAGAGAAATATACAATTTCCAGATATAAATTTATCCCTTCTTTTATCCTGTTATATACATTTATCCCCGCGTGGGTTTCCTCCGGGTGCTCCGGTTTCCTCCACAGTCCAAAGACATGCAGGTTAGGTTAACTGGTGACTCTAAATTGACCGTAGGTGTGAATGTGAGTGTGAATGGTTGTCTGTGTCTATGTGTCAGCCCTGTGATGACCTGGCGACTTGTCCAGGGTGTACCCCGCCTTTCGCCCGTAGTCAGCTGGGATAGGCTCCAGCTTGCCTGCGACCCTGTAGAACAGGATAAAGCGGCTACAGATAATGAGATGAGATACATTTATCCCTTTAACATGCAGCATCTGTAAGAGTCACTATCAGGGTGCCCCACCCATTCACACACACCATGAGTGATCTCTTCAGCTTGTGCTTAGCTAGCATTCTGTGAATCATCATCATCATCATCATCACAAGCTCTGGTGAATCCTCAATGAAATGATGCATTTAAAGACACAGGTTTTGAAACATAAGTCCAATAGAATGACCAAAAAGTCTGTTCCTTGGATGATCCTAATATATTTTCATCCATCATGGCCTGAAGCAAAGAAAATAAAATACTGTTATTCTATCCACATTCACTGGATATGAGCAATCGCATGCTCTGATTGGCTCCTCTACTACTTGGCTATCAGCTCATATACCATGAGTAGAGAAAAATAAAATGGCGGAGCGTGTTGCTGAATCAACTGAGGATGAAATAAAAACTCTACTCAAAAACAAAACCCCCAAAATTTTCAAGTATTTAAAAGAAACAGAAATAGCTAAAAGAATATTAAACCAACCCCCCCAATATCTCCTGTTCTGCACTCCAGCCCAGTCAGTGGCGGTAATGCACCTTTAAGTTGGTTTGCCAACCGCCAAAAAACTCTAAAGAAGACGACCCCCCCAAAAAAAATATGGAATAAAAGTATTTGTTGGATGGTAAGAATGTTTTTTTTCAAGAATTATTATTAAAGCATTTTTCACAAATTGCGACTGTCATTTCACCAGTTAGTTTCCATTCTAAGCGGAAATGATTTTGTCAGACGTTTTGTATAACATTTTTATTTATTGAATTTGCTAAAAATAAAAATGCTCCGTTTCTCAAAATCCAGTGAATGTGGATATAATAAAACAGTTATTCCACTCAATCTCATTGTACATGGCTTATAGCCGACTCGGCACTACGTGCCTCATCGGCTACGATTCGATTTCGTGGAATAACCGTTAAATATCCAGACCTGGAACAGCAGCAACAGCACAAGCCTAACTAGCTAAGGCAAATGTTTCATAGCATGCCAGCTCCAGTAATGTTTCACATGGCAATTCCACTGCACCTCCATTCAGTCTTTAAAGAATGCGACAGAAAGGCACTACAGGCTCTCCAGCCAAAGTCTGCCTTCACTGATCGATTCACACGGAGACTGTGGAACAAGTTGGTCATCAGACCGTTTCTGCAACAGCATGCAGAAGAAACGTCTCATTACACGAAGCAAAAGTGCTTGTTATGCTACTTCTCAACCAGATGGGTCTTTTCAACAATAAAGGCTTTCATGTGAGGATTTAGTTATATTCTGTGGGCTATTTCCAGCCTCACAGTCTCTCCCATATTCATCAATCCATATGGTTGGAAAAGGAAACCCCACTTCGCTATTTTTGTAGTCATGCTCAAGTGTTACCACAAGTGCAGCAGACAGGGACACTAAAAAAACCATACAAACTACACTTTCAGAATTAAAAGGTACTAAACTGTACCTTTCCTCGACGCTGGGATGGGGTGGTCCATTATGTATTGCATTATCAATATCCATCCATTATCTGTAATCACTTATCTTGTGCAGGGTCGCAGGCAAGCTGGAGCCTATCCCAGCTGACTACGGGCGAAAGGCGGGGTACACCCTGGACAAGTCGCCAGGTCATCACAGGGCTGACACATAGACACAGACAACCATTCACACTCACATTCACACCTACGGTCAATTTAGAGCCACCAGTTAACCTAACCTGCATGTCTTTGGACTGTGGGGGAAACCGGAGCACCTGGAGGAAACCCACACGGACACGGGGAGAACATGCAAACTCCGCACAGAAAGGCCCTTGTTGACCACTGGGCTCGAACCCAGACCTTCTTGCTGTGAGGCGACAGCGCTAACCACTACACCACCATGCCACCCACATCATCAATATGTATATTTTAACTGGAGACCTTTAAAGATAATTTAATTGAACCTTAAGGACCATTACTTTAAAATCTATAGATACACCACACGGCATTTCGAGGTGAAAGATGTGATTATACCAACCCAGTGACACAGAAACATTCAGTTTCATATCTTTGGTCACTAAATCAACTAAACAGTACACTGTAAATTAAAACTATGATAATGGGATTTTGCTCTCTCTCTCTTGCTGTCCTTTTGCATTACAATCACTGGATAAGTATTACAAATTTTTTTTTTTAAATCTGATTTTGGTTCATCTTTCCTGCTTTTTGCCTTTTTTTGTCATTACTCTTATTTCTATTATCTCTGTTGTTCTAATTTTTTTCATATCCCCTTATTTCTTATACAGTCTGTCATTCCTGTATTTTTTTTTTTTTTTAAGAATCTAAAGGGTTTTTTTTAAAATACTTTTTCTATGTCAAATAGTTGTATGTGTGTGCTACATATGTTGTTTCAAAGTTTTGGAGTCTTCAGTATTATTCTGCAGTATAGAAAATGGTAATGAAAAAAACATGAATGGAGTAGGGGTGTATAAACTTTTGACTTGGTATGGCGTGTCTGCTACAAATCACTGATACTGTATAAATCACTTACGGATTTAATTTGCACTTTAAAAATCCACCTCTTCCCTTGGTTCATTACACATCTTGTATTCATTGTCTTTGTCTATTGTCGTCGTTTTGTATAGCCTTTGTGTTGGTATAATAATAAGAAAACTAAAATGACTAACTACACACTTTGGGCGGCACGGTGGTGTAGTGGTTAGCACTGTCGCCTCACAGCAAGAATGTTCTGGGTTTGAGCCCAGTGGCCGACGGGGGGCCTTTCTGTGTGGCGTTTGCATGTTGTCCCCGTGTCCATGTGGGTTTCCTCTGGGTGCTCCGGTTCCCCCACAATTCAAAGACATGGTTAGGTTAACATGGGGCGGCCTTGGGCTGAAGTGCCCTTGAGCAAGGTACCTAACCCCTAACTGCTCCCCAGGCACTGTACTGTGAGTGCGTGTGTTCACTGCTTCAGATGGGTTAAATGCAGAGGATGAATTTCACTGTGCTTGAGTGTGCGTGTGACAAATAAAGGTTTCTTCTATAATCTCTTCTTATTCTACTCCCATCCCATGCAGTACATGAATCATGCTGCTCAGCACTCCCTCCATTACACTCCCAGTCAGAAGTTTTTCATCCACTACTGATTAAAACACATCTGTAATATAACAGATGAAATTATATACACTGGAGAAGTAGGAACTCGTGTGTGGGGGGGAAAATGTAAAAATTACTTTTACAAGGTCATTTAATTCAAAGAAAAAAAAAAAGACACAAAGGAAAAAAAACCCTTTCTATCTATTAGATAATCTTTCTGGGTAAGTTCTAAGCAGGCTAATGCCTAATGAATAATATGAAGAAAAACAGGACACTCGTGGAAGGAAGGTGACAATAAAATGGCAGCCTTTACATTCCAGTACAGGGTGGAACACGATCCTCCCCTGAACACAGGTGGATCCTACCATGACTCTTATCGGTCTTATTTTCTTTCGCCCTCACTTCTGTTTTCTCTGCTTGTGAGAGCGTGTACTGAGCCACCACACCTAGATGAAGAGGAATGTTCACTCCCTAAACACTATCATTTCCTTAATCTCTTTTTAGAACTAAATGGAAGTAAATGTATAAATAATTTGCGTGTCGCAGGGCTACAATAAAATAATAAAAATAATAACAACACACTGCACCCCGTGGCCGGCGAGGGCCTTTCTGTGCGGAGTTTGCATATTCTCCCCGTGTCCGCGTGGGTTTCCTCCGGGTGCTCCGGTTTCCCCCACAGTCCAAAGACATGCAGGTTAGGTTAACTGGTGACTCTAAATTGACCGTAGGTGTGAATGTGAGTGTGAATGGTTGTCTGTGTCTGTGTGTCAGCCCTGTGACGACCTGGCGACTTGTCCAGGGTGTACCCTGCCTTTCGCTCGTAGTCAGCTGGGATAGGCTCCAGCTTGCCTGCGACCCTGTAGAACAGGATAAAGCGGCTAGAGATAATGAGATGAGATGAGACAACACACTGCAGTCCTTTTTACAGTCCATGTGTCCTTCACCATCTCCTCTCAACAGCCACTATGCTGACTCGTCTTCCTTTAATATTTACAGCAACCTAAATCCACAGATCAGATGGCAATGTTGCCTTAAAACATAATTTGAGGATGAAGCAAACTCTGCTAGCGTTGGCATCAGTAACTGGGATCTCATCGGACTCATATTACAGTTTACAGAGAAAATCCAATGCGTCAGGCTTTTGGTTTCCAGATCATTCAGCACACTGGAGCCCGAGGTTACGGGAACAATAAAGTGAGAACGATGCTTTATCTGCTGTCTCCCTCTAATGGAGATGATTGCTAAGGACATCCTGAGACATGGATATTCTCTCTGAAGGTGCAGCAAGCAGTAGGAAAGAGAGACTTGATATTTTATGTCTTAGCAAGTGACCTTTTATTATTTTTTACGATTGAGCAAAGTTAAAAGCATTCCCACTTCACGTCCAGTGTTTCTGGGATACACTCTGCAGCCACTGAAGCAGTTACTGAAGATGGATGAATGAATGAATTTAAAGTTGACTCCAGGGAGAGTGGAATTATAAAGAGATTAAAAACTGTTCCAGGAGCACAGACACTTGTGCTGTAACTCAGTTAGAGCTTTAACAACTAATTTGCACTTTCTTCATTCCTCTGGTACAGTTATCTCAGTATTATTCGCCAAAGGTGAAGTGAATATCAGTGAATAATAAATGTGGTTATTATTCACCGATATTCACTTAGCCTGAGGCAGATAATTGTTTTAGTATCAATACAGAGGTGATTATTAAAAAAAAAAAATCATATTCCACCCATCCATTATCTGTAGCCGCTTATCCTGTGCAGGGTCGCAGGTGAGCTGGAGCCTATCCCAGCTGACTACGGGCGAGAGGTGGGGTACACCCTGGACAAGTCGCCAGGCCATCGCAGGGCTGACACATACCCTGTGTCTGAAATTGCTCACTACTCCCTAAATAGGGAATTACTATATAGAGGACTATATAGTGAGCTCACTGGTAAAATCTCATCTCATTATCTGTAGCCGCTTTATCCTGTTCTACAGGGTCGCAGGCAAGCTGGAGCCTATCCCAGCTGACTACGGGCGAAAGGCGGGGTACACCCTGGACAAGTCGCCAGGTCATCACAGGGCTGACACAGACACAGACAACCATTCACACTCACATTCACACCTACGGTCAATTTAGAGTCACCAGTTAACCTAACCTGCATGTCTTTGGACTGTGGGGGAAACCGGAGCACCCGGAGGAAACGCATGCGGACACGGGGAGAACATGCAAACTCCGCACAGAAAGGCCCTGTCAGCCGCTGGGCTCGAACCCAGAACCTTCTTGCTGCGAGGCAACAGTGCTAACCACTACACCACCGTGCCGCCCCTAAAAATCATATTTAAAAATAACTTATTTCAATCTTCAAAAGTGACATGCAAATGTAATAAAAGCACGGCGCATACTTGTGTCACTTATCTATGCCGACTCACATAAAATACTTTGTTTTGAAACAGATAAAATAAAATCACACTTCCACCTTACCTTTGAATAGTTTCAGATCAAACTTTGAAGCATCTTTAGTGTTTTTAGGAACAGCATTTTCTTTCATTATTTGTAATTCTTCCTCACTTACGGTGACAAAGCGATTGGCCGCCATTTTGCTGAGTCACTCGAAGTGATTAGTGAGAAATAGTCCGAGTTCCTCAACCAGTCAGCGCATGCAATTTCCTAAGATCACCTCCGTATTTACACTGTCAATTATAACATAATTTTAAAGATTTAGAGGTGTGCTTATTCCATTTATACATGTTATTCAAAGGCAAAACTGATCAACCCATGAGTCAAATTATCCCATGACATAAACTATGATTAAACTACAATACTGATTTTTGTTACAACGTGTATACAAATATTAACCTGGTATCTGACCATGTTGAAAAAAAAACCCAACACACATCTACACCACAAAATGAACTTAAGAGATAGCAAATGAATGTGTCTTAATGAGACTTCATAAATCCAGCACTAGAGGGCGAGAAAACACAAGACACTCACTACTATACGGCGCTTACTAAGTTACTGGATTGTATTACTGATGTAAAGCAGTGGCTGGCACCGAACTTTTTGCATTTGAACAACAGCAAAACAGAATGCATCTTATTTGGCACGTCACCCACGTCAAATGTTTTTACAACAAATTTTGGTACTCTGGCCCCCTTTTTTAAACCATTTGTACAAAATCTTGGGGTAACGTTTGACAGTGGGCTTAAATTTGATAAACAGATTAGTTCTGTTGTTAGAACGAGCTTTTTTCAACTTCGTCTCTTGGCCAAAGCGAAGCCGTTTCTCAGTCGGCAGGATCTCGAGAAAGCAATTCATGCATTTATCAGTTCGAGACTGGACTATTGTAATGCCCTGTATGTTGGCCTCAGCCAGTCTTCAATTTTACGTCTTCAACTTGTACAGAACGCTGTGGCCTGATTTTTAACAAGCACGTCTAGATGTGAACACATTACTCCTGTGTTGTCGTCACTCCACTGGCTTCCAGTCCGTTTTAGAATTGATTTTAAACTTCTGCTGTTTGTTTTTAATGCTGTCAATGGCCTGGCTCCCTCTTATGGCCCTTTTCCACTACCCTTTTTCAGCTCACTTCAGCCCGACACGGCTCGCGTTTCGACTATCTAATGGCCCTTTTCCACTACCCTTTTTCAGCTCACTTCAGCTCGCTTCAGCCCGACACAGCTCGCGTTTCGACTATCTAAGAACAGCACGACTCAGCTCGCTTCAGCCCTGCTCAGCCCCCAAAACTCGCACGGTTTTGGAGTGAGGCTGAAGCAAGCCAAACCGAGCTGAGTGAGGCTAGGGGCGTGAGCAGACACTCCCCTGTGCACTGATTGGTGAGGAGGAGTGTCCTCACATGCCCACACACGCCCCGCGAGCACGCTGGGATCTGTAAACACCGTAAACCCAGAAGAATAATAATTACGAATTACGAGAATTATGAAGCCTTATGTGCCTCGCCTCATCTATACGCTCTTGCCAGTATCTGTTGGCGTTGTCGGTGACAACAAGCCACAGCACCAAGACCAGCAACACTAACGACTCCATGTCCTCCATGTTTATTGTTTACTCTCCGGGTCATGAGACTACCGCTTAAAAGATCACTGATGTCACTGTTTGCGCCACATAACGACATCACCTGACGTCCACCCACTTTCGCTAACTCCACCCAATGTGTCCACCCACTTCCAGCCAGCACGATTCAGCGCGGTTGTAGTCGAAATGCAACTCCAACAGCCCTGCTCAGCTCGACTCAGCCCAACTCAGCACGGCACGGCTCAGCCCAACTCAGCCGCGTTGGTAGTGGAAAAGCGACATTACTTGTCTGAGATTTTAACTATTCGTGATCATGGTAGGGCCCTGCGTTCTTCGGGTCAGCTTCTGTTAGAAGTTCCAAGGTCGAGATATAAACAGTGGGGTGATCGTTCTTTTGCTGTCGCTGCTCCCAGACTGTGGAACAACCTGCCCCCCGACATTCGCACCACTATTGATCCCGGCCTTTTTAAATCAAAGTTGAAGGCCCACTTTTTTAGATTGGCATACAATCCTGACTAGGGGAGTCTTGTTTTTGAGGGGTGCTTCGTTTCGTCCGTTTTATTTCATGTACTTCTGAAAGGCTTTTGGTAATCTGCAGCACGGTGGCACCTTCCGCAGTCAAAACCTGTGTTTTGATACGTTTTGTTGTTCTGTTTTATGGCTTTTATGTAAAGCACTTTGGGTACCTTTTGGTTATTGTAAAGGGCTATATAAATAAAATTTGATTGATTGATACGAAGTACCACGACCACTGACGCTATTTATTAGCCTTTACTATTCAACTCGTCTGTCGCATATGCAAATAATAAACGGTGAACCATTTTGTAACAGCCACTGCTTTGAAAAGCTGCTATATTTCAACATTTAAAGAGGGTTAGTACAAAACGAAAGAGAAAGAACTGAGTGTCATTGATCTCAATCCTGATAATGAGGTTTTTTTTTTTTTTGCTTTTTTTTGTTTTAAATTTTGTTAATCTTCAAGGCCTGCATGAGTGTAATAAGGCTTCATAATGGCACAGAAAACACAAAAACTGGGAAATCCAGTGACATGAATGATAAATACGACAATCCTTTGTTTTATGGTGGAATGGTTTAGCCATTTACTCATCATAGTTCATGATCCTGTATATAAAAGAAACAACCACACAGCTGCTACTGCTAGGATAGAAAACAAAAGAAGCATTATCTGTCCCCTTTTCAATACAACAGTAATCCCAGCTGGATAATAAAGTCTGTACAGCAAAATCCAGGAGGACACACTGCGCAACATGCCGGATCATGTCGATGGCAGTGTCAGTGAAAACTCAGGGTCATCCTTGTTATGTAACTTTATCTAAGCCCATGAGATAAACATACACAGAGTCATAAAACTGACTAATAAGTTAATGATGCACCAATTACCTTTAACACTGTAACTCTCAGACGAGCAGAAAAGTCACACTTCCAGCAAGACAGTACCCTCCCAATACCCATATTTATCAAATGAACTGTACCTTACCTTTGCAACACATTTTGCTATATAAAAATGCAGATCTCTCTCCATAGCTTATCTCATGCAAACAATTCTGCCGTTCATAAAACATTTCAACGCCACACAATTCCATTTTGTTTTTTAGCATTTTTTAGTAAGCGTTGCCTGTTGGCATGACAAGAGGTTTTGAGTTTCTTCATTCCATGTTCTTTCAGGTTAGCCATTCTACACACACACACACACACACACACACACACACACACACACACACACACACACACACACACACACACGCCCCTACATGCGTCACTAGAAGACAAAACAAAAGCATCTAGTAGAGCAACAGCGGTATGTAGAACAACATACCATAAGAAAGGAAGTGTTGATGCTCTCCATATGATACTATTAATTAACTCAACGATTAAGTAATTCAGTCAGTTCAGATGTCATCAACTCGTGACCTCAATATTATAAGCTTGCATCTGGCATTTTGTTCAAAAATGAGTTAACCACATAAAGGTCATTCAAACTCTCAGGTTATAAATTTCGATCTGGTAGCCAATCATCAACCAGGATGAACGCAGGACACAATATACGTATAGCCTTTTCCAATCAACATCCTTCAAAAGAAAAGAGTAAACTTTAGCTGTAGGTGTTCTACATGCAGTATGCTCCATGAGAGCAATTAAAAAAAATAATGTACAAGACAGGCACAGTACAGGTCTAGTACATTCCCTGGTTTTACAATGTATAAACGTTCCGGCACAACAAAAGGACTTCAGTGCAGCAGAGCGGAAATACTGGTCACGAACATGAGATAACATTAACATGAAATACTACTTATATTACCTCCATGCAATGCGTGCAATAAACTGAATTATTATACACACGAGCCACTTTTTCCATGGAATAAAAACATGTATTCTGTTCCCTTCTTGCAGGTTTATTGATGGCATGCAATATTGTCATCATGTCGCTTATCCTCTATGTATTACGTCACTCTCCCCAATGGAGAATGAGCATGCAATATTGTTATAATATTGCACGTTGTCAAGACAACACGATGTCACACATCGGAGCTCAGGCGAAGATCCACTGACAAAACTTTTCTGCTGCGAATGTGCAGAATCATTTCTTTGTCGGGTGGAAGAGAGAGAAGACGAGGCTAATCCAGTGCTCGGTTTAAGCACTAAATAAATAAATAAATAAACTGAAACTAAAGACATGCTGAACACCCGAAAAGCTACCAAAACTTAATTCTATGTTCTTCACATATATTTACAAGAGGAAAAACATACCAATAGACATTGAAAAACTGGAAAAGAGACACGTCGAAGATGTAAAACTTCCGTGCTAGCAAGTGACTGACGGTTTGTACATAAACATTGTACATAAACAAGGTTTGCTTCATTTAAAGTGGAAGCTTTAGAGAGAATTTTGAAAGAGACAGACGTGCTGAACACCCGAAAGGCTACCAAAACTTCATTACATATTCTTTATGCATGTTTACAAGAGAAAAACAGACCAACAGACATTGAGAAACTGGAAAAGGGAGCAATAGCGGAAATACTGTCAAAGTTCTACTTGGAGGTGAGGAAAAGTGACGAAGACTTTTACAAGAGAACTTCACTCAGCAAAGCCCTTTTGTTTTGAACAAATGTAATGTAACAATCAACTACTACCAAAAGTAACTTTGAACTTGAACGGTCAACCTGGATATAGCTTGTATACAAGTTGGGTTATTGTTCAGGCTTTTTGGACTTGTACCATTTTTATTGTTAAAACTTCGACTTTGTACATTGGATTGACAGAACTTTGAATTACATTCGATCAGAATCAGCCCTGATTTATAATCAGCCCTAAGTTACCACCCTGTTCTTAACTTTTTGTAAAATCTATAATTGTTGCATCAAATGTGTATGTATTATAATAATAATAATAATAATAATAATAAATAGCGGGCGGCACGGTGGTGTAGTGGTTAGCGCTGTCGCCTCACAGCAAGAAGGTCCTGGGTTCGAGCCCCGGGGCCGGCGAGGGCCTTTCTGTGTGGAGTTTGCATGTTCTCCCCGTGTCCGCGTGGGTTTCCTCCGGGTGCTCCGGTTTCCCCCACAGTCCAAAGACATGCAGGTTAGGTTAACTGGTGACTCTAAATTGACCGTAGGTGTGAATGTGAGTGTGAATGGTTGTCTGTGTCTATGTGTCAGCCCTGTGATGACCTGGCGACTTGTCCAGGGTGTACCCCGCCTTTCGCCCGTAGTCAGCTGGGATAGGCTCCAGCTTGCCTGCGACCCTGTAGAAGGATAAAGCGGCTACAGATAATGAGATGAGAATAAATAGCTTTCTTCATGGTATATTGGATATATTCCATTCAGCAAGCAAAAAAGCCTTCGACTCATTCAGTATCATGCTAGCTGAATGGAATATATCTGATATACCACAGGGCGGCACGGTGGTGTACTGGTTAGCGCTGTAGCCTCACAGCAAGAAGGTCCGGGTTCGAGCCCCGTGGCCGGCGAGGGCCTTTCTGTGCGGAGTTTGTATGTTCTCCCCGTGTCCGCGTGGGTTTCCTCTGGGTGCTCCGGTTTCCCCCACAGTCCAAGGACATGCAGGTTAGGTTAACTGGTGACTCTAAATTGACCGTAGGTGTGAATGTGAGTGTGAATGGTTGTCTGTGTCCATGTGTCAGCCTTGTGATGACCTGGCGACTTGTCCAGGGTGTACCCCGCCTTTCGCCCGTAGTCAGCTGGGATAGGCTCCAGCTTGCCTGAGACCCTGTAGAACAGGATAAAGCGGCTAGAGATAATGAGATGAGATGAGATGATATACCACAAAAAAAGCCAGCCATTATTATTTAAATAGCTGCTGTAACCAGTGGAGGTCAGCTAGCAGACTTGTGAAGTGTGTTTGTGTGCCTTCACCCATATATCTATTGTATGTTATAATGCATTTTAATGTCGTTAAATGTTTTACAATGACATTTGAAGGTAAAATATCTTGTTAAGTATTAAAGTAAAATGTCACGTAGATCTTAGAGAATGCATTCAGAAAAATAAAATTTATTGAAAAACTATACATGACCAGAATGTGGTCGTAATTTAAAAAAAAAAAAAATTAATTCTGGGTTTATACATACAGTACCAGTCAAAAGTTTAGACACACTTTCTAACTGAATGGTTTTTCTTTGTTTTATTAATTAAAAGACACTTCATGTCAAAGTAATGATGGATGTCGTTTCTCTTTACTTACTGTAGTTGAGCGGTTCTTGACATGATATGGATTACTACAGTTGTGGAATAGGGATATTTACTGTATTTTTATTATTTACTCTTTACTGTGATCTCAAACGCATTAAGATGATACGAAATCGCACTAATTAACTTTTGACGAGACACACCTGTTAATTGAAAAGCATTCCAGGGGACTACCTCATGAAGCTGGTTATGATAATGCCAATAGTGTGCAAAGCGTCATCAAGGTAAATGGTGGACACTTTGAAGAATATAAAATATGAAAAGTATTTTGTTTAACACTTTATTTAACACACAATTCCATATATGTTCCACGTTATTTAATAGTTTTGATGTCTTCAGTCTTGTTCTAAAATATAGAAAATAGTCAAAATACAGAAAAACCTGTCCAAACTTCTGACTTGTGCTATATTTTAGTTACTTAATGAAATTAAAAGATTGGATGGATAGAACCTTGTAAAACTATCTGCATCTGGTTTTATCTGGATCCAGATAGTTTTCAAAAAAAATGTACTTGATCAACATCCCAGTAAATGTCAATTTTGAAGTAACCTTAATGGAGAGTTATTGACTGTAAATGTCTTTAGGATTTGCTAGCTGGAGTGTCAAAACCGTGTCATCATGCAGCTCTTCAGTCAGATAGAGCCTTATAATCCATCCATCCATTATCTGTAGCTGCTTATCCTGTGCAAGGTCGCAGGCAAGCTGGAGTTTATCCCAGCTGACCACGGGCGAGAGGCAGGGTACACCCTGGACAAGTCGCCAGATCATCGCAGGGCTGACACATAGAGATAAACAACCATTCACACTCACATTCACACCTACGGTCAATTCAGAGCCACCTATACCCCTTTTCCACCAAATCAGTTCCAGGGCTGGTTCGGGGTGAGTGCTGGTGCTGGTTCACAACTCGTTCAACTTGCGAGCCAGATGAGAACCAGCTTGCTTTTCCATAGCTTGTGGTGCTAAGGGGAGCCACGTCATTACGTCGCTGTATACGTCAGTTATGTCGCTGTATACGTCAGTTATATCACTGCGTTTGCATAAACCTTGGCACGAATATCGAAGCAACAACACGGAGAAGAAGAAGCAGCAACAACAACAATAATGGATGACTTCACGTTTGTACAGCTGCTGCTTCTCTTCGCTTAAAAATGGTGACCTTTCGCAGTCTTGCGATTGTTGTTGGTCTTAACAACTCCGCCCCCCGCTGACATAAGCGGTTCTTTCCTCTGGCCCAGCAAAGAGCTGGTGCTAGCCTGGAACCGGTTTTTCTGGTCCCAGAGCCAGTTTTTTGTCAGTGGAAACAGAAAACCCGGTTCCAAACTAAGCACTGGCCCCGAACCAGCCCTGGAACTGATTTGGTGGAAAAGGGGCACAATTAGCCTAACCTGCATGTCTTTGGACTGTGGGGGGAAACCGGAACACCCGGAGGAAACCCACATAGACACGGCCCCTGTAAGTCACTGGGCTCGAACCCAGGACCTTCTTGCTGTGAGGTGACAGTGCTAACCACTACACCACCGTGCTGCCACCTTATAATACAAAGATCTCAAATTGTTGATTTTTTTAAGGTAACTCTGCATAGGTACTCTAACTAAATGACCGTAAACTGCACGAGAGTCGCATGAGAAACTGAAACGAGGTTTAGGATGATTAATGTGTGACAGAGAGACACAAAAACAAAATGAGTGTGTGCGTGCGTGCGTGCGTGCGTGCGTGCAAGTGAGATACAGGTGGGGAGAGAGAGTGTGAAAGAGAGGTTTTGTGTGTCTAACAGCACAGTATTGACAGGTTTAGTGCAACCCTAAGGGCAGATGGGTCTCCGTAAATATGACGCAATAAATACTACTACTGTCAAATATGTGATTGAGACAAGTAGGCTCAACATTCTGAGATCCATGAAACAACCCTGTAAATGTAAATAATGCTAATATATCATAATTGACAAAATAATTGGGGGGGGGGGGGGGGAGAGAGTGGTTCTTTTATGCTGTAACACATGCTATTCATCAACCCAAATGAATATCAATGTGTTAGACAGTGTGTGTGTTGCACAGGCTAGTGTGTGTCTGGTGGATTGGTGAGTGAGAGGTTTTATATATAACCATAAACAAATTATTGCAGAAAACAGACCGTGCTAAGCATTAAGATTACATTTTTAACATTAAATGGATGCTTCACAACGCAAAGTGAGATGTGATCAACTACATTTTATTCTATAACAAACACAAAGTGCAACTTTTGTTGACTCACCACAGAGTCAGGGATTTTTACAGGCCTGTACTGCTTGTCCCATTTCATCACCATCTCAAAAAGTCTCTTTCATAATCTGTGTAAGACTACTAAATGGGTTGGTACACTTTGTTCAACTTATTTTGTTGGAATTGTGTGTGAATGTTAAATAAACAAAGGACGCAAGTGGCCTGATAATGAACGAGCTGTGAAAAATGGCAAAGTACAACAAGGTTCATCATCTAATCGCTTCATATCTGTGTCTAGAGAGACATACGGTATCTTTTCTAGACAATCGCTGTATTAATGTTACCAGGTCTAATTACTGGACAGTTGTATTGAAACCCTGCACCGAAACTGTATTTACATGTGTACAGCCATCATGCTCAAACTATCTTGAACACATGGAGAAATAGATTATTCAAAAAATGATTTATAAAATTAATGTTGCATTGCAGTACCTCCTTTTCTTTAACACGCAGTACTAATGAGACAGTACTGTACTGTACTTCAGTGCTACTCTCAGCCTTATGGTATCGACTTTGGGAGTGGTGTAACAATTTTTTTTATTTTTTATTTTTTACAGACGAGGAAAAAAATATTTAAAAAGTACAGACAGATAATAAAAGTGAGACAGTGGGGTGAGGGAAGCCTGAAACCTTAAAAAAAAAATAAAATCACAATGTACTGCAGAAAAGGGACATTTTTAAGACTTCTGAAATTATACCGAGATGGAAGAGTAAACACAGATCTGTAAATCCTTAATATCTGACCGATGGTTCTAATTCAGTCAGAGAGAAGCTTGGGCTTGTTGTCACATGTCCCCACCCAATTTTCATCTCAAATGTGCATCCAAAACAAATAACACACTTGTTCATGTGCCTGGTTTCATTGTGCTCAGTGATTAGACTTTAGCGCGTACACTGTGCACCACTGCTTTGTGGAACTATCCACTAAAACTCCTGCATTCTTCCTAAAATGAGTAACCATATGGATGAATATGGTAAGATGGTTTATGATGGCTGAAAAGGCCTTTGATTATTAAAAAGGTTTTGCTTCATCCAGATTGTTCAAGGGGTGGCCAGATCAGCGATGGCAGTGACAGACAATGGGACTGAAACCAATGACCAATGCAACTGATTTATATCAGACTTACAAGCAACTGTTCTCATTATTCCTAGTGAACCAATAACAATGACTTCATTTTGGCTTTAATGTATTCTACTACTGTGCGAGTACAGGACAAACAATATGCTGGTACTTCTGTAATGCGATTCCCATTCTCATGTGAATATGAGCTGTTAGGACCGTTCTCATGTCACATGGACTGGCCCTGAGCGCAATTTCGTTTTCACCGAAACGCGAGACTGAAACGTGAGACTGAAACGTGAGACTGAAACAGAAATCAAATGCTGTATCAAGAATTTTCAACATGGAAAACACCGCATTGCTGAGATATGAAGTCCAAAGTTATAAATGACCAGCCATCGTATGTCACTGGGTGCCACACAATATCTCCAAGGCAAATTAAAGGAATTTCGCCAAACTTTCACCATCTGTGCGCTTTGGGACAAACATGAACTGATTAGATTTTGAGGTTAAAAGGTCACAGGTCAAGATTACTGTGAGGTCAAACATCCATCCCCAAATCACAACTTAATAGGGCGTGTAGTCTACCAAGCGGAGGCATCCCCATCGACGCCATTGGCGTCGAGTTCTATCTAGTTATCATCAAAAATTGCTCTTTGAATGGTCTTATTTATATTAAGCTGCCATTTATTGATTTTTGGGAGAAAGTCCACAAAATGCCATTCCCACAAAGGTACTACATGTTGTACTGGGACAGACCTCAGCATTAGAGTGCTAGCTAAACTGTGCACTGTGAAAATTCCCCTCCAGTGCAGTATACAGTATCCCTCGACTGTAGGGCATAATGAGGAGTTAAGCCACAGACAGCTGCACAAAGGTGCATCACACACATGCTATGCAGACGTGCATGTTAACAGCTTTGAGTTTTGTGCACTATTTCCAACAGGACTCATTAAATGCAGTTCCCAAGAATAAAAAATGACAAAAAAAGTAAATCTAAAAAACAATAAGGAACACAAGAAGCAAGGCTGTGTGTGTGTGTGAGAGAGAGAGAGAGAGAGAGAGAGAGAGAGAGAGAGAGAGAGAGAACATGGAATATTATCTTATCCAAAGTTCAAGTATAGCCTTTCAAGCTCAAGGGCAAATAATCCACAATGTGATCGATGCGAGACACAAACACACATCCTGATGAGTAGTGGAAGCAGTCACTCCCCTCATCATCTACGCTGTAGATTTTAAAACTGGGTATAATAGAATCAAGATAAATTGAATATTTAGACATAAAATACATATATTAGTTCTCTGATACAGTTTTTGTGTATTATAAGAAGTGCTCCTCGATTTTACATTTCCGTCTGTAGTAAATCAAGGCATATTTGATCCCTTAATAAATATATCTTGTGCGTATGCTAATCAAGACCTGCTCTTTCCACAAGTATCATTCTTTTTATGGTAGACTGTGTCATACATGAGCAATATGCGGTTGAAATATGGACGCAAAATTATTATTTTTTTTAATTTGTAATGGCTCATAACTCAAAGTTTGATGTCTTTTTGATAAAATACTTACTTGCCAAAACAGTACTACAATATGAGAAATAAATACCAGAGTTTGAAAGCTCTGACATGTTTAAATGTGGAGAAACCGAGAGCCAAAAACAATCCAAAGCACAAATGATTTTTTTTTTTTTAAAACAGATTTCAACAATACATAAAGTGGCAAATATGCAATTGTGGCTCTTCAGTTGCAGCATTTAAAGATATCTTGTACCTAAGAACAATTTCTGAAAATCTCAGCTTAAATAGTTTAAAAAATTACGGCTTATGGAAATTCAGAGTTTTTCTACAGCATTCGTTTTTACAGTAAAATTCAAGCCACGCCCAATTATTCATGCCCCTATATCTCAAAAACTAAAAGATGGAAGGCTGAAATTTTACATACTGTTTATTGGGACTAATGACAATCTTTGAAAGTATGAAGTGAAGCGTCAGGCAGGAACATTTTCTAAAATCTGGTGATCTGAGGCCAATTTACCAACGTACAAAAGTTGTATACTCGGGTGTCCCAGGAGGGGATAGAAATATACAAACAAGGGAACTTTATATCATGGTCAAAGTGCAATGATCTTTAGAAAGGACAGATCTGACAGGGGAAAAAAAAAAATCTCCCAAAGGTGTTTCCAAAGCTTGCCTCCTGTGTTTGTGCAAATGGCACATGGCTGAGGGTGATGATGTTCCCCAAAATCACCAGGGTGGGGAATACAGATCCCAGGGGTGTAGCTAGCATTAGCACTGAGATAAGCCGAGGACAAATCAGGCAGCAACAGGTGGAAGGACAGTGGGGGGGACAACATGAGTGCCACAAAGATCACGGGCGGGTCTACATTAAAAAAAAAAAGGTAGTAAATGGTAGTCTTCCAGTAAAAAGCCCAATGTATAAATTGGGGGAAAAAAATAAAATAAAAAGTTTGAGTCCCCCCCAGTGTGGTGGTTTTTTGCTCAGCGTTTACATATCCCTTCTCTAAACAACCCTCCCATCTGACTCTTTCTGGTCTTAACCTCAAAAATGTTTGTACTGGGAACACTCCTGACCACACCAACTGATAATTCATTAGCACACACAGAAAATCAGATTCGCTGATCTTGGATTATAAAGCACATTCTTGCTAGAGACACTCTCAATATTCAGTCCTTCATAAATCTTATCAAACCGAGTTGCAAGCTGATAAAAAAAAGAACAGTCTGAAAAGAAACAGATAAACAACAATATCAAAGATTCTTGTGCCACGTTGTTTTCTACAGCTTCAGCTGAAGATAATGTTCATGAGATTGCACAACCAAAGTAGCCTAAAACAAACACTAGCCTCCCATCTTGTGAGACCATAAGCAGCTTCAGAAAAACAAAATCATAGCAATCCTGACAAGACACGTATACACATTTCTCGAGATAAAAACAGGTGGGAGCATTTTCGTGCCATCTGCAAACAACCAACATTCGCGAAAGCTCACGATCGTAGATGGCTGAGGTTTAAAGAGGATCCTTCACCAAGCTTTGTCAATACACAACTGACCGTCAAGCTTGGCAGCATCGCCTCCTGACCAGCTCCATATAGCTTGAAGTGGGGAGTCGTAAACATCAAATAAAGAAACGAAGCGAGAAAAAATCCTCAAAATGTCACATGTAATTCTAGTCTCGCACAGTGTGGATGGATTTAAATATGGAGTAGAATTTCAGTCTGGCTGCCTGAAGGTCACGCTGAAGCATACATGCATTTCCCCTCCTCCCTTAACCGGAACAACAATCAACACGGTGGGTTTGCCAAAAACACATAAAATATATGGACACAGACAAATGTGGACAACGGTCCAGTTGTGCTAACCTACCAGGTATGACCTTCATGGAGCAGGCTGTGTGGAGCGACAGGAAGACGAGGAGAGCAGGACTGGGGGGAATGAGGGGAAGGGAAGAGACTCCCGTTTGTTTGGTGTGTGTGCTGCCTTGTTTCTCCCTCTTCTTAATTTTGACAGCCTGTGCCTGCTGCTTGGATATGTCAGCCAGCTCCCTGGTGGCTTTGCCATTAGGTGGGAGGGGCAGATAGAGGCCTTGAGGGGTGGCCATAGCGGTGGGCAAGTGTCCAGGGAAGCAGTAAGCACAGTATTTGAGCCTGCTGGAGATATAAATATCGAATGACTAAAGTGGTCATGATGGGAGAGATAGAAACTGATGAAAGTGTGCCCACTTAGCTCCAGAGGACCGGAGAGAGAGAGATATCAGACTGTCCTTGGAGGATGACAGAGCTATTCTGTGAGATTATGTCACAGAACACCAGCTTTACTATGATTATCCGACCCGGGAAACCTGATCCGGAATAAATCCGTCAATCACGTAGGATTATCTTATTTTGGTTCTGTTTACGTCTCTATGCTTATAATATCACATTACCTATTTAATATCCTATATCAGACATGAAGCTCTATCAATACCTCATTTTTTTATTTATATTCCTACATTATCCTACAGTAGGTCTACACATACTGTATAAAAGGTGCCTTAAACTATCACAATCTCTTCCTTTTGTGTTATTTCCAATCACGGACACTTACAATCATATTTATCCAACCTTATTAGTGTATGTTTTGCTCTAATCAGGGAAATAATGCTTGAATGCCAGGGAAAGTTAGAGATGCCTGTCTCTCTCTTAGGATACCCTGATGCTTTAGAGAGCTCCCGTTGTGCACAGTACACCCTAAATATAGCATGCTTTATAGCACTCTAAAACCAACATATGGCACAGTAAATAATGGCGCTGACACACTGCTCATTTTACCAACCATTATGTCATTTATGTTTATGCTACCGCAGCACTATATTTAAATAGGCTACATCTGTAAGGTTCAACTTAGAATTACTTTGAAAATTAAAGCAGTGTTCATTAAATAGCATTTTTATGCACTGCTGATTCCTTAAGAGCCACCTGTTAAACTAGAAATAGGTTTATGCCTAGTCTTTCCTGAGAGGTTCAAATAGATTCTAAGATCATTCATTCGATCATTCATCCCCGGTAAGCGCTTTATCCTGGTAAGGGTCACCGTGGATCCAATGTCTATCCCAGGAACACTGGGCATGAGACAGGAATATATTCAGGATTATTCTATCCACATTCACTGGATATGAGCAATCGCGCACTCTGATTGGCTACTACTAGGCTATCAGCTCATATACCATAAGTAGAGAAAAACACAATGGCGGAGTGTGTTGCTGAACCAACTGAGGACGAAATAAAAACTCAACTCAAAAACAAAACCCCGAAAAATAAAAAAAAGCAAGAAAATATGGAATAAAGGTATTTGATGGTAAGAACATATCTTTTTTTTATTTTTCAAGAATTATTATTATAGCATTTTAACAAATTGCTATGGTCATTTCGCCGGTTTGTTTACATTCTTCATCTTTAAGCATTAAAATTTCTTGAATTTTTTTTTAGACTGGTTCAAAAGCTCAAAGAAGTTTAAAAATTACAGAACTGAAATGTCCAAGGACGAGTTAAATAAATGGACATTTTAATGTTCAATCCTCATTTCCGTGTCTGGTTGAGAGTACGCCATGCGCCTTCTGGCTGCTGCTTCTCACCAGAGCTTTTTGTTTGTGTAGTTTGATGTTTGTTTTTGTTTCAGTGTTTTGTCCGCCGGTTGTGGCATAGCTCCGGACCCAGTTTTGGGTGTCGGTTCCCTCCAGGCCTTGGTTCGCTGTGGGTGATGCCTATGCTCCTAGCTATGGACTGCAGTGAGCTCGTTGCTCATTTTAACATCGTGGTTGTCCAGCGCTCTGTGCAGCAGTGCTTTAGTGCTTGGTGTGGTGTTCCGAGCGATGTTGCTCGGTGGCGTTGCGGTGGCTGTGCAGGCAGTTTGGGATATACGGTACCAGCACTCTACGTGGCAGTGCATCTATGCTCGCTTTGTGGATCCATGGCGTGGTGTTCCGAGTGATGTTGCCCGGCAGCATCGCAGCGGCTGTGCTGGCGGTGTGGGACTTGTTTTCGTGTGCCTTTTGGTGGGACTGTGGCTGCTACACCATTGGAATGACATCCTGACCTTTATTTGGTGGACTCCCCCCCCATAATTGTAAAGCAACCTTGGGTTTTGAGAAAGGCGCTATATAAATGTAACTTATAATTATTATTAATTATTAAATATCTAAAGCTATTCTATACCTCGGCACAACAGCAAGATGGCACTTTATACAAAAAAAAAAAACAGCAACACTAAAGTCAATTTGTGCAGCCATTGATAGGTTAAGAAATCCGCCTAAGCAGAAATGATTTTATCGAATGTTTTGTATAAAGTTTTTATTTATCAAATTTGCTAAAAATAAAAATGCTCTGTTTCTCAAAATCCAGTGAATGAGTGGAATAATTGTTTTATTCTATCAACAGTCTCGTCGTACATGGTTTATGGCCGACGAGGTGCTATCAGCTCACGTACGACTTGATTTTGTGGAATAACTGTTAAATAGACACCAGCCCATCACAGAGTACAGTGCACACAACATTCACACACTCATTACTGAAGCCAATCTACCGACTGGCATGTTTATGCAAGGTGGAAGAAACCAAAGAACCCAGAGGAAACCCACACAAGCACAGAAAGACCGAGTACTGTTCAGAAACTCCGCCCAGACAGTAACCCAAGCACAGGCTCAAACTGGTGACTCTAGAGGTGTGAGGAAACAATGCTACCTACATCATCATGTGTTGCCAAGTTCCAAGATAATACATCTAAAATGTATGATTAATATCATCAATTTAATGCCCAAACATAAGAAATAGGCTGTACATGAAAATGCTATTTAATGAACACTCCCAGGCAGCTTAGTGAGCCAGGAGTGGATTCTCACATTACTAGATACTTGCCTGGAGGCACGAGTTACCTGTTGGTAAAATGCCTTTGCCTGTTTTATAAGGACATCCCAATTAATATTGAATTATAAAGTCATAAACCCAACGTGTCCTCCAAAACTGAAGTCATGAACGAACAGGCAGCTACCAACAAAGACAGACCATCATCTCATTTCTGTGCTGCATAAATGAATTGGCAAAGTAAGCAAATGTAAAGCACTCAGTAGAACAGTAACCTTAGGGGGTGAACTCCTAAATGGAAAAAAAAAAAGGTACAGCTGTCCTCATACAATACACTTCCTGGTCTTACAAAAACACTGGCCAAGTCTGAACATCTCATGCAATGTCAGCATATTTTGCTTTAATAATGCCATCAATCTCCTTGAATAAGAGATGGTCAAACTTGTTAGCGATTTATTGATGTTTCAAGAGAATTATACAACAAAGTCCATAATAATTATAACAACAACAACAACAACAACAAGGTCCCAAAAGCGTACCGATTATAGCCTCAACTGAATACAATGACAGCCTGGAACAGAGTAACACATGCTAGCCTGTACTTATCATTCTGTGTTATACACTATAATTAAAACAGGCTCCAGTGGATTTTTTTATTCATGACAGCTCTTGCTTATACACAGTTAAAAAATTAAAAATAAGGGACTTGCTATCCCAAAAAAACACGACAACAAATAAGAACAAACAGGGCCGGAGCCAGCTCGAAACAAGAACAAACAAATAAGAACAATCTGGGCCGGGTCCCATATGAATGAGGTTTCTCTCTCTCTCTCCCCCCTTCGGGTGGGTGGGCCAGCCTTGTGGTTGAGTGGGCCAGGCTCCCCCTGGCCCCCTCCATAGAGCTGGGCCTGAGAACCATTACTTCAACAGTACTAGTAAAATCAACTACAACTATATTTTTGCATGACTGAACAAGACAATACATGTGAACAGGTTTCCTGTACGGGATTCAGGGGACAAGCTGTGAGACAAACACCTACTGTACGTGTATGTTGGTGGCAAAAGACAAACTTACTGACTGACTTTCAAAGCTCGTTGCTGTGAAGTCAGCGAACAGGCTATTGATAGTGTGCAGGACTATACTCAACTTCCGAAAGGTCAGTTTCATATTTGCCTCGCTGAATTCAGCCATGGATGACTCACCCTCTAAACCACAATCATGTGGTATGAAAGAAAAGTGACATTCTGCCCACTTCTGGACATCTGACAAGATCATAAACATTCAGGAATTTAGAGAGTGGGCTGACACTGGAAAACAAAACAGCATATCTGAGAAAAAATGACCCTGACTCAGGCACACTGATTCACACTTTGCACGTAGGCAGTCAAATTGGAGGTCTCACTAAGATTACATTGTACAAAAAAAAAAAAAAACAAAAACCAGGACACACAAGTAGGAATTATCTAAACCACTTTCATTTTCTGCATTGCTTAATATCATTGACTGATGTACAAAAACAAAGCTAGCTCCATTTATGATTTCTTTTAAACAGCACGCTGATCTACTCTGGATATGATATTGCTCTGAAAACTAGGAAGGAAGAGCAAATGAGGGTGACTCCATGGAAAAACTGCATGTGGCTACTAACATTTCCTGTCTATGAACCATATTCTCCAAGTGACACGTATTAAAATTGGACATCTTTTCCATATTAATTGACGATAAACTAGATGGAATGGGATCTGACTAACTCCATATGGGCCTGAAATGCAAGCTGTGCTCATCCCAAAAACTGAAATGCTTTCACAGACTTCAGCTCACACATGCAGAAAGAGATCAAATAATGTCACCTCAAAGCTGCACACAATGGCAAAAATGCAGTAGGGGGCAGCAGACAGTTACCAAGCTTTATATATGGTTTTTTATTTTTTATTTTTGAGCAGATGATTAAAAACAAACCAATCTATTATTAAAAAATATATATATGATCTCCGCATGTTGCTGAATAAGAACTAACACAAAACACTGAGAAAATGATGCAGTGCTTTGGATTGTTGACCAACTCAAGTAATGACAGCGCACAAACACACCCATAGGGATATTCCAGCTAGTACAGCTTCCTGCATTGCACACATTCTGCCCCACCCATAACCATGTAGGTACACACCTTCAGCCATCTTTACATTAATGTCTAAATGTGCACAGACCCAGTGTAACAGAAGTTTAAACGTTCGCAGCAATGAAGCCAACAACAGCAAAACCATCTGCCAGAGCACATTCCAGAAATTTCTGTTGCACAATGTATCGCATGCGCTCATGGGAGACAGACAGTGACGGCTTCTTTTTTATTATTATTATTATTATTATTATTATTATAATATTGATTCTAATCTGTGCCAAGCGTTAACATTTTGGCCACAGCAGAAGCAAGAGATCATGCAAAGCTGACTATGAAACCAGAAACCTCAGATCACAGACCACAGGATGAAGCCATGCACGCAAGCTTCCTAAAACAGGGTTTTAAAAAAAAATTAAAAATGCTGAAAGCAAAATACTCCCCTGTGCATTGATAATCTCACAGCAAAGCGAAGTTGGAGGCTTTAATACCGTTCTTCTGAATGAGTGAAGGGTTGGGTCATTTCCGGTATGAGGAACAGAGAAAATAGGAAGATATTCCTGCACTAATATTTAGTGCTGCAAATCTGCTTATGTGGTCAGCCACCGACAAGTTTAAAATGCCTCTGTTTTAGAACTATAAGATCTAACTAGAAATCACACAATATGCAATTTACAACTGCTATGCCTTATTATGGAGCCAATATACATCACTGTGATGTTCTGGGTGTGGATGCGATATGAATGAATGCCAGAGAAACATTTCATGAACTGCTGATCCAGTGGATAACTTGAAACTAGGCAAACAGGTTGATTGTGCAAACTTTTACTCAGCACAAGAGTATTATCAAGTGCTGGTCACTACACACTTATTTTAAACAGAACATCAGTTAGGAATGGCAACACTTGCAATATGCAGCTCCTGGATGCATTTCTTCATAGCGATACTTAAAGATGCAACAAGTTATAATTTCTCAGTGAGAACTGAGATCGCATTTTGATTTAAAAAGTACGTCCACTTGCACGAACAGTGTACGTATTGAACTGTACCTTATACATAATAACTAAGCTTTTGATCAAATGAGGACACCCCTTATGACAACTTCATGCTAGCTACACACTGACCCTCCCACACTGTAAACACTCTCACTTACAGTGATCTTGCATGTGCACAGGAAGGAAAGAACAGACTAAATTTTCACCATACCTTCAATGAAGTTGGGAAAGGTTTTACGTTCTGGCTCATCCAGAGAATGGTCCCAGCCGACCTCTTTGACAGGACTCTGAAAGACAGCACGCTCTTGAGCCAGCTCTTCTAAAACATCATAGTCCAGGTCGCTTTCTGGAATCTCAGGCATGGGTGGCACAGCAGCTTGGCTTCCATCTGCACTCGGAGTAGGAATCTGCTGCTGCACCTCAATCACCTCCTCTACTACAACTATCTTCTTACGCATGGCAGCTTCGTCCTCCGATAACAATGGCTTCTCCTCAGCGCAGAGCGGGCCAGTGGTGACAGACTTTTTGACAGCCTTGCTCACAGACAGCACTTTTTGCTTCTCTACTCTGCTCTGTGTGTCAGGAGCGGCGGAATGTTGAGCAACACTGGGAGGCTCCCCTTGCTCAGCGTAGGGGCCGGACTGGGCTGAGGCTGCTGCTGACGCTTGGATTGTGAGTGCTTCCCTCAGTTGCTGTGACGAGGATGTTTTTCCTTTCAAAACCTCCTGTTTTATTTTTTCAGCAGAGGGCTGAGCTGGCTCCACCTCTCCTTTGTGTATCGGGGCCTCACTCTGTACAGCTGCTGTCTCACTGCTTTCTTCAGAGCAGATTTTAAGAGACTCACTTATTGCAAATGGTTCCGACCCCTGGTTGGGATGAATTTTATCTGCAGCCTGGGCTGACACCGTTTCCGTGACTACACTAGTTTCCATAGCTGATGATGGAACTTGTTCATCAGCAGCAGTCTGCTTTTTCTTCTTTCGTTTTGAAGACTTTGGGGCTACCTCTGATTCGGTCTTCTTCGATTCTTTGGCCTCCGATTCTTCTTGTAGTTTTATTGGTAGTGGTGTTTGTTGGACTGATGTTATTTCACGCTTGGTTATCTTTTTCACTTTTGCTGTTGCTTGATCCACAACTTTTATTTCTTCACAGATAACAGCCTCTTTCATCTCTTCAACAGCAACTGCATCTGAGATTTCAGGAAGTGGATTGTCATGCTTAAACTCTTTACTCTCTGTCTTTATAACAATGGTAGCTGATTCCTGAGGTGGAATTTCTTCCTCTTTGGGAGCATCTACTTGAATAGGCTTGACATGTTTGGATGCCATTTGGGTATCTTTCGTCTCTTTAATACTAGATGTCTTCTGGGACTTCTTACTCTTCTGAGCATTGCTTGTTAGGACAGTGAAGGGTGCTGCTGGTGTTATGGCTGATTCTGCATCAATACGCCTGGTCTGTTCCTCCAAAGATGCTTCAAAAGTTTGCTGCACAGTACATACCTCGGTTTTTTCCTTAACAAAGTCAACCACATCATTTGCAACTGTTGTGTCTTCATTTGCTTTGGACACACATGGCACTGCTGAGCCAAATAAACAGCCAGTATCATCTTTCTCCTTTATGTCTTTGGTATTTTCACTATTATCTAAATTGGGTACTTCTTTTGTCTGTGCCTTCAGTTCCTGATTAGTGGAAGCTGACATGGAGATATACTGTTCTTTATTTGGGGGCATTTCATCCTTAACTAGATTTTCTTGAGGACTCTTAGTCTCGTTCATTTTCAGTGTTTTTCCCTCTTGTTTTTTAGATTGAAGAGGCATAGAGACGTCCTTGGGTGGCTCATTAGTCATGAGTTCCTGAATGGCGTTAGTCTTCAATTCCACTGGCTGAAACGTACATGTGGATGATGTACAGAGATATGATTCTGTATTTTTAGTCATTTCATCCTTGGCTGGATGCTTTTCAATATTCTTTGTCTTGGCCACCTTTACTGTTTTTTCCACTTGTTTTTCAGAGGAAGGAGGCACTGAGGTCTCTTTGGCTGGCTTACTAATGATGAGATCCTGAGAAGCTTTAGACTTAGCCTTCAACTCTACTGGCTCAATAGTCAAAGTTGTTGTGGAGATGGACATTTCTGTATTTTTGTGCATTTCATCCTTGATTGGATGCTCCATGTCATTCTTGGTCTTGGCCACTTTCGCTTTTTTTATAGAAGCAATCACAGAGGCATCCTTGGCTGGGTTGCTAGGGATGAGTTCCTGTGAAGTTTTATTTTTTGGCTTTAATTCCACAGGCTGTGGAACAGTAGATGTGGCTGATCTAGAGATACACGTTTCTGTATTTTTGGATATTTTCTCCTCAGTTGGATACTTCTTAACATTCTGGGTTTCTGTTAGTGTCAGTGTTTTTTCAACTAGTGGTATTGAATGAGAAGAAAAAGAGACAACCTTAGTTGACTCACTAGTGAGGAGTTCCTGACAGGTTTCTGTATTTTTGGCAATTTCCTCTTTGATTAGATGTTCCTGAATATTTTTTATCTTGGTCACTTTCAGTGATTTTTCCACCTGCCGTTTAGAGGAAGGGGGTACATGGGCATCCTTGGCTGGCTCGCCAATGATGGTTTCCTGTGAGGCTTTAGTCTTTGGCTTCAGTTCCACTGGCTGAGGAGTAGAAGTTGTTGTGGAGATGCAGGTTTCTATATTTTGTGGCATTTTGTCCTTGACTAGTTGCTCCTGAGTAAACTTAGTCTTGGTCACTTTCAGTGTTGGTTCCACTTGTTCTTTAGAGTTAGGCAGCATAGAGGTTTCTTTGGCTGTCTTGGCAATTCTGAGTTCTGGGGAAGCTTTAACACGTACCTCTTCTTTGGGTTTACCTGCTTTGCTAATGGACATGGAGGCTGCAACTGCAAGCGTTTCAGCAGTCACAGGATTTTGGGCTGGCAGATCCACATTCACCATGGTCTTTGGTACATTTTTAATCAGAGATGTATCACTGGTTCCCTTGTAGCTCTCAGACATCTTCTGTACCAAAGACATGGCATTGCTGATTTTAGCAGGTGTCTGATGGGAAATTGTGACAACCTTCTTCTTAACACTGTGGTCTAAGTCTTGACCACCTTGATACATGTATTGGACTTGGTCCCTAGATTCCCCTGATGCCCTAGATTTGTTGTAATCAACAGTAATTGGACGTCCTCTAAACCTTGATATTTTCTCATTGGGCACCGAGTCTTCTTCAGTTTGCATCCTCTTGTGACGGTACCCCTGCCTTTCCAACAGAGCATCCTGGCTCTCGACACCTACCCTTCCTGGTTTGGGAACATATGAAGTTGGACCCTGTACAGCCTGCACATGTGCAGCTCTCTGAACAATGGACAAGGTAGCAGCTGACCGCCGCACTCTCTGCAGTGGCATGGGCACAATCTCAGGAGGCAGATGTAGGTAATCACGCAGGTAAACAATGCCTTCATTAGTAAGATACCAGTAGAAATGCCTCCAGGCAAAAGTTTCCCTTACAAAGCCTCTGGATTTCAATGAGCCCATTGCTCTGATCACCTGTAGGTTTCCCACCCCTGGTATCTCAGGGTGGTTTATCTGAGGACGCTTGTCTTTCTTGGCCACCATTACACCATCACGGAACAGCCTTTCATAAATGGCCCTCAGGCTGTCAAGAGGCGTCAACATGCCAGCAACCATTGTGTTTCTTTAATCTGCCTCGGAGAGCTTGTATAAACAGAAATATGCTGACCACTAACTAAGAATAGACAAATTACTGAATGACTCACTCTTCTCTCTGTAGAAGGGTCCAGTGGCAGAGCCGGCTGCCACGTGCTTTCAATTGAAAGGAAAAGAATGTGTGAAAAAAAAAATCCTCCTGGATGTGGGTGTCCTCTCTTTCGTGTTCAACTCTCAAGTCCTTAAAGAGCAGGTCAGTCTTCTCAAATAATCAAAAACCTCCAAAAGCAATCTGAAAGGAAAAATCCTTTCCGTCCTTTGCACTGCCTTGCTTGGAAGTGAAAGGAACTGGACTGGAAGACCAGCAATGACAGAGAGAGGGGGTGTGTACAACAGAGTGAGACAGCACTGCACACCGCTCAGCCCCTCCTACCTTTCCTCACACAGAAAGAAAGGAACACTATTAGCCAAATGTTCCACACACAGACTATTAAGCAGTTGTGGTCAGACTGAATTAGCAAAATCAAATAGAGAAACGAAGTCAGGATTTGAAAAAAGAAAAGAAAAAGTTAACAAAAACCTAGAGGTACAGCTCAGTCTTGCCTGAACGCATGCAGGAAAAGGACTAAGCGTAGCCGGCCACACACTTGTACAACCGTGCAGGATAAACGCTCCCTGGTGTGTCGGACTTTCTTACACTAGCAGGGAGTGAGTGTGCCAATGACGAATGAGACTAAGAGAAGGGAGGCTCCCTTTAGGCATACAATATTAGAAAGAGACACCACTCAGTCATTTACACCCACTCTCAGTTAAGCAAGTTTACACACTTTATATCGTGTGACAAGGCTTCTGCCCTAGAGACATTTACTACAGACTTGCCGAGAAAAAAAAGGTATACAAATGAGTAACCGAACTAAAGCTTGTGTTCGGGTAAGGGTGTCAGCATCTCTGTTAAGAGATTAGATTATCCTTATACAGATAACATATTAAGAAATATATGCAAACAAAGGAGTTAAATGTAAACATTTAGTGACCGAACGAAAAAAATAATATCGAGCAGTACTGCATAAGAGAAACCAGGAAATTGTGTAATTTTTCCCAACTGCCTTCCCTGATGATATTTCTTACCTCCTTCTGATTACATTTAAATATGCTTAATACAGCACATGTAAAATATACGGCAAACTCTCGTGCATAGAACAACAACAAAAAAAGGCTGTAAATTCACTTTTTTAAGTGATCATGGTGGTTGCTTGAAGTGATGCAACTCATTGAAAGAACAACTAAAGAATTTTGCTGTCTCAATATAGCTAGGCAACTTAAATTGCCTATGACACACATCCCTAAATAAAGACCTGTCCGTTGGCGCAAACCTTTCTTAGCAACTCGAAACAAGATATTCAATTTCACACCTCTTGTTAAATTCTGCTCTTTACATCTGTCTCTCCATTTATCTGTCACTGTGAATGGTAGTGAGAGACTGAGCAAGCTTGAATTGGCAATCGAAGCAGTCCAAATGAGACATATAGTCACTGTAATAACTGGACAACTGAAGGAAAATGTCAAGGAAATACGTGAAAGATCAATAAAACGGATTTATCTTTTAACTGTTGTGGAGAAATTTGCTCAAAAACATTCAACGCCTACTTGAGTTCTATGTATAAACTCCGGATAGCGGAAAGAAAATGCAACCTCACCTAATGAAACTCTTAACGCAGCTATTCAGCTCAGTATAATTACACACCAGCGCAATCACTCTAATTATAATCTTTCATCTACCCCAGCTACATAACTGGTTCCCATCTAAATATCCTTAATAGGAAATATAAAAATAGGATCAGTTTATCTATACATTGCTCACTGTACTTAAAGCAGCTTGGAACAGGATATGTTGAATGTAATGGGTATATTTTATAGATAGGGCCACTTTACATTGGGAACAAGCCTGTTGTACATTACAAAGTTCTGAAATTATGCTATTTATTTACAACTGTTTAAAGAGAAAGGTTATAAAGTGCCATACTAACATTAAAATGCACAGCACTGTTGTTGTGTATCATACATAAATAGCAATTCGTTACTGAGGAATGGAGAACTCCCAATCCGTCAAACATGCCTTTCTTTCAAAAGCAAAACCATCAAATTCCCCACCATACAGAGAACTGCATAACAACGAGATGCTTTAAAATAAAACCGGTCACACAGCTGAGCGCTGTGCTAGAACACACACCTAACAAGCATTTCATAAATTTTTAGCCTGACAGGTCGAAACTAAGCACACGAAAAACAATTTCACAAGGGTCCCACACTGTTCAGGTGAACAGATTTGCAATAATTAACACTTTACACCTTAAGGCTTGTTTCCTGAGCAGTGAGTCAAGGCATGTGAAGAAATGTAGATAAGAACGAACATGTTAAGCTTTTTCACAAAGGAAATGGAAACGGAACAGTCATAGACATTATGTTTAACACAAGGCCTGTATGCACAAGAACATGATATCTAGACCACCAGCTACACATCATTCTTTTCAAATTATAAATGTCTGTTCAGTGGATCCACTGCGCTGGACATACAGTAGCGGTCAAAAGTTTGGACACACCGACTCATTCATAGTTTTTTTTTTCTGTATTTTGACTGTTTTCTACATTGTAGAACAATACTGAAGACATCAAAACTATGAAATATGGAACATGTATGGAATTGTGTGTTTAAAAAAAAACAAATTGTTTCATATTTTAGATTCTTCAAAATGGCCATCATTTACCTTGATGACGCTTTGTACACTATCAGCATTATCTTAACCAGCTTCATGAGGTAGTCACCTGGAACACTTTTCAATTAACAGCTGTGCCTCGTCAAAAGTTAATTAGTGCAATTTCTTGCCTTCTTAATGCATTTGAGATCAAACAGTAAATAGTAAGTAATAAAAATACAGTAAATAGCAGGCGGCACGGTGGTGTAGTGGTTAGCGCTGTCACCTCACAGCAAGAAGATCCGGGTTCGAGCCCTGTGGCCGGAGAGGGCCTTTCTGTGTGGAGTTTGCATGTTCTCCCCGTGTCCGCGTGGGTTTCCTCCGGGTGCTCCGGTTTCCCCCACAGTCCAAAGACATGCAGGTTAGGTTAACTGGTGACTCTAAATTGACCGTAGGTGTGAATGTGAGTGTGAATGGTTGTCTGTGTCTATGTGTCAGCCCTGTGATGACCTGGCGACTTGTCCAGGGTGTACCCTGCCTTTCGCCCGTAGTCAGCTGGGATAGGCTCCAGCTTGCCTGCGACCCTGTAGAACAGGATAAAGCGGCTAGAGATAATGAGATGAGACAGTAAATAACACTATTCCACAACTGTAGTAATCCATATTATATCAAGAACCACTCAGCAAAGTAAAGAGAAACAACATCCATCATTACTTTGAGACATGAAGTGTCTTTTAATTAATAAAATAAAGAAAAACCATTCAGTTAGAAGGTGTGTCCAAACTTTTGACTGGCACTGTATGTATAAACCCAGAATTATTTTTTTTGAATTACAACCACATATACATTATATATGTGAACTGAAGGTCCGACAAGTGAGTCTCTGGCAGCTCCAAGGTCCTGGTTCGATCCTGAGCTCAGGTTAGTGTTTTACACATTCTCTCTATGTCCTTGTGTTTTTTCTGGGTACTCTGCTTTCCTTCCTCTCAAACATATGCTGGTAGGTGGATTGACGACTCTAAACTGCCTTTAGGAGTGAATGAATGTGCGCCCTGCAATGGATTGGCATTTTCTGCTTCACATTTAGTTTTCCTGGGATAAACTCTGGATCCACCATGACACTGACAAGGATAAATTAGTTACTGAAGGTAAATGGAGGAATGAATGTTCTGGCATGAGGACACTTCTTAGTGCAATGGTCAATATGATCGCTGCAAATTCATAAGACTTCACATGAATGACCTCACAAGAAACGTTCTATGCAATTAAGGTCAAATTGAAGGATGGTGTAAACAATTGTTATTTTACATTACTTCATTTATAAGGAAAAAAAATCCAATTCTTTTGCTTTTTGTGAATGCTTGAATTCTTACACATCAGTGTTTTAGTCGAGTCACTAAACCTCGAGTCCAGTCTCAAGTCCCCAGTGTTCAAGTCTGAGTCAAGTCCAAGTCATTTAAAAAAAAAAATTCGAGTCGAATCCACTATTGATCCGAGTCGAGTCCAAGAACAACACTCCAACTGCACCATTTGACAGTGGCTGTTTCAGCACCATTAACATTAGTTTGTTCCTGAACATGACATATGAACAGGTGAATGTGCATTCTCTTTGTCAGGGAGTGTGAAGTATTCTGTCAGAGATGGTTGGGAGATGGATGCAAGTGCAGAAGATGTGTTTATTAATACAAGTGAAGACAGGTAAACAATCCAGAACGGCAGGCAAAATCGTAAAACAGTGAAACGGGCAATAGGTTGAGTGAGGCACAAACAGGCTATCGTAGACTTGGCAGAATCAAAGATGAGAAACAGGAAATCAGGGAACCAAACAAGAAAATAAGGCTCGGTAATGTGTCAGCAACGCAACTCAATACTTCGCAAAGTAAGTGCGTTTTCACAGATTTTATATAGGCACGCTGATTGCGCCTTAATCCTACGCAGGTGCGAGTTGTTTATGGCACGCACAAGAGTCCGCTTGGCGAGCTGTCCAGAGCGCACCCGAGAGTCTATCTGATGCACACGCCAAGGCACACAGGTGTGATACTCTTGAACAAAATTAGTACAAAATGAATGTAGATATAAATATCTTGTGCCAAATTATTATGGCATGTCACCAAAAACAAACAAACAAACAAAAAAATCTCCAATTTACGAGTCTGAGTCCAAGACCGAGTCATCAGCACCCAAGTCCAAGTCGAGTCACAAGTCCTTAAAATTAGGGCACGAGTTAGACTAGAGTCCGAGTCCTGGACTCGAGTACTACAAGCCTGTTACACATTATACATGGGATAAAACTGCCAACTTCATGATCTAAGAACTGTGTAGAAATTGATTGGGAGTGTCATATACTTTTTAATTATTTATATTAGCACAGAAGAAAACCCAACCCAGATAGTGTCTTCAAGTAACGCAGAGAACATAAGAGCCTTGACTTTCCGGAACAGATGCGTCAGTGCTGCATGTGGAAGACTGCTAATCTGCCTACTGTAAAGGCTATACATTTCTCCAGGGTCAGTTTAGTGTGTAGTTACAACAACTGAAGGATTCCAGCAGCTGGGATGTAATAAGAGTAAAGGTTTTATTATATTAGCAATCAATCATTTTCAGGATTTTCATAGATGTGTGTGGAAAAAGCTGAATTATGACTTTTCCAATCACTGAAAACAACACTATAAACTCTTTCGAGCATGTTTCCGTGGAAAAGTTGAGTGATCACAGGTACTCTGCTTTTATTAGTCTAAACAGAGCCTGTAACCAAAGACTATTTTACATGATTTTCGCAAATATGTAATAGGTCACACAGGATTAAATTAATATTTATACAAAAATATGGTTTGATGCTTGATCTGTATTATGTATCATTGTGATGACTGGTCTGAAATGACCTCTCATGTTTAACAAATAGACAAATCATTGAACTGAAGAAGTTGTATTTCTCGTGTATAGATACCTATAAACGTCTTGGACACAAGGAACCAGACTTGCTTTTCCAATTCAAATGCACAAAAGAGCTTCACAGATTTGCATGATCTGACTTGCAAAATTCACCTCAATGCAAATCAATGCATTCAGCTCTTACTTTCATTTTGATAACAATATTGGGATAGCAAGATACAATATTAGTGCGCCTCCCTGACAGTGCACACGAAAAAAGAACAAACACAATTACATTAATCATGTTGAAGCGTTGTGTGTTTTGGAAAATATCACACAGAAAATAAGTTTAGAATCCATATACTGGATCAATTTAAGGTTAGCTTTTAAAAAGCAAACTAAGTCAATTTATCTCAGGACAAAATGAGCTTCAGAGAAAGTTTTAGAGATGTTTTATAATCATGGATGAATAGTGCAAATGTGCTGTCGTCATTACCAGTCACTACAACTAATTTCTCCTGGGAAGCAAGTGTACCAGGCCTACCATCAGTATAAATACAGATAATATACACTCGCTGTTCATTTTAATAGGAACACTGGTACACATTTCTACAGTTATCCAATCAAGTAGCAGCAGCAGCAGCACAGTGCATAAAATCACACAGATATACAAGTGATCTAGAATGTCAGTTAAAGTTCATGTCAAACATCAGAATTTAGGGGGAAAAATGTAATCTCACTGACTAACTGCGGCATGGTTGTTGGTACCACTGGCTGTTTTGAATATTTCAGAAAATGCTGATCTCCCAGGATTTTAACACACAACATTCTCTAGTGTTTACACAGAATGGGGTTAAAAAAAAAAAACAAACATCCTGTGTGCAGAGGATCTGCAGGACGAAACACCTTGTTGATGAGAGAGATCAGAGGAGAATGACCAGACTGGTCTGAGTTTTCAGGAAGTCTATAGTAACTCAAATAATCACTCTTTACAACCGTGGTGAGCAGAAAAGTATCTCAGAATACACAACACATGCTGAAACTTGGCTGTGGATCTTAAGTCACCCAAACTGGACAGCTGAAGACTAGAAAAAGACCAGATGATTTTTTTTTTTTTTTAATCTTCAACTGTCCAGTTTATATGAGGCTGTACTAGGGCAGGGCGATATGGACCAAAACTGATATCCCGATATTTTGGGGCTGATTGGCGATATACGATATATATCGATATTTTAAACAGAAAGAGCGAAATGTTTCGTATTGACTCAACACCACAATTATGACAACACAATCAGTTTTAATGAGACTGATTTCAGACTGCTCTAACAGAGCTGTGCAAAAAAGTGTAAACAATAACATATACCAATAGGCATACAGCTGCTCTGACATAGCTGTGCAAATAACACAATTAACATTAGAGCAGGAAGTCGACCCTGACTGACAACACAGGCCTAGAGCTATGCAACAAGAAAACAATAAAGGAAACACAATATATAAAGGTAACACAAAACATAGACTATCAATAGCCAATATAATAAACCAATTAGCATATAGAGCTGTGCAAATAAGAAAAAAAGGAGGCTACACAGTACGTATCTGACCTGTTTGTAAATATTTAACTGCACAAGGATTCAAAAAATAAAATGTCTAGAAAATAAATTACCCATAATAAAATTAAAATAAAATGATGATTGGGTATAGTGCAATAGCCAATATAATAAACCAATTGGCAAATAGAGCTGTGCAAATAAGAAAAAAAGAAGGCTACACAGTACATACCTGACCTGTTTGTAAATATTTAACCGCACAAGGAGTCTCATCTCTAGCCGCTTTATCCTGTTCTACAGGGTCACAGGCAAGCTGGAGCCTATCCCAGCTGACTACGAGCGAAAGGCGGGGCACACCCTGGACAAGTCGCCAGGTCATCACAGGGCTGACACATAGACACAGACAACCATTCACACTCACATTCACACCTACGGTCAATTTAGAGTCGCCAGTTAACCTAACCTGCATGTCTTTGGACTGTGGGGGAAACCGGAGCACCCCGAGGAAACCCACACGGACATGGGGAGAACATGCAAACTCCACACAGAAAGGCCCTCGCCGGCCACGGGGCTCGAACCCGGACCTTCTTGCTGTGAGGCGACAGCGCTAACCACTACACCACCGTGCCACTCTGCACAAGGAGTCAAAAAATAAAATGTATAGAAAATAAATTACCCATAATAAAAATAAAATTGTTGGGTACAGTAGCAATAATGATAATGCCTACATATTCAACAAAAAAAAAATGCCCGCATAATGTGACAATGAGGTAGGTTTGACGAAGAATGCTACCTAAACTTGTACATTTCTTACAAGTTCTGTGCCAGGAAAACTAGCCTATCCACTGTTTCAGGCTTCAGGGATGCCCTATAGCATGTTACAGTGTTACCACTGCAACTGAAAACTCGCTCTGAGGGAGAACTGGTGGCAGGTACCAAGAGATATTTCTCTGCAAGGTGGCCAAGTGCTGGGTAGACTGTCTCATGTTCCTTCCACCATTTCAGAGGATCTGTATCACTCTCTACCCTAGCTGAGAGCAAAAAGCTTGAAAGTTAATTTTCAATTTGCTCATCCTGCGTCAGTGTGTTACTGCTGGTCGCTGCGCTACATTTGAAAAAAAAAAAACGGACAGTGACTTCTTTGCTGTTGGTGGTCCCATTGTTGCCTCTTCGTCTGCTGGCAGCGAAGTTGGAGTAGGCTCACAGCTCTCCTCATCAGGCAAGAGGGCCTTTGCCTCAGCCACAACTCTCCGTTTCAAGGCATCAACCCTGTCTCTTTGAACATATGCATCCCTAAAACGTGGGTCCACAAATGTGGCCATGTCCAGTAGGCTGGATCGGCATACTTGTCATCGAGGTAATTCATAATGTAGCTCTTTATTGACCTGCACAACTCAGTGTCATCTTCCTTCTCTGCCAGGATATCTGTGCTGAAAAGATGAAGGACAGGTCTGATATAGGAAAGTGTCACATAGTCTTCCCCTGACAGAGCATCTGTGAAGTCCTGGAGGGGTTTTAGGGCCTTCTGGACTGTCTCCAGTACTTCAATGTCTTGCCAAGTCAGGACTACAGTAGGTGCCCGGTCTTTTTGTGTGAGGAAAGGACCTTTGTTATGGCTGCCTCCTGCTCAAGGATTCTTTCAATCATCAGCTGTCTTGATCCCCAGCGAGTGGCGGATTCTGTGATCAACTGATGAGATGGAAGTCCAAGCTGTTGTTGAATTTCTGAGAGTTCCCTCTTTTTGAGCCAGCTGTATGAAAATGCACTGACTATCTTTTTGCACATGGAGACGGCCCTCATGATCCGGTTGTTATCCATCCCATGTCCTGTCAGTAAGAAACAAATTTATTGGCAAAGAGTACATGCAAATAATAAAGTGGACTCTGCTTTAATCAGTTCAAGTGGTTATTTCAACTTACAATAAACAAAGCAAAACAAAAATAGGCAACCATGAGGGTAATTACCGTATGAAGCCTGTAGGCTCATACGGTATGTGCTCAATGTTCCAACAAAGTGTTCATCCCCTTACGAAAAAAATCCTGTTGTAGTAGGGCCTAGATGACCAGCAAATTTATGATGGCCTAGACATGTGAAAAACTTGCTATCAATAACAATTCAATAGTTTTAAAAAATTAGGCTACTTAAAACACGTTAACTCACCAATAGCCAAATGAAGTCTATGGCCAAAGCACTGCATCCGATGCTACTCGTTGAGCTCCACTGCTTTAATTATGTTGCTCCCGTTGTCCGTTGTTATAGCAACAAGTCCCTTTTCGTTCAGACCCCAACTGGCCAGGGCATCGGGCAGAGCTTCGGCAATATGTTCGCCAGTATGGTTATCAGGGAAATAACTTGTCTGCAGGCATGCCGTCTTCATATCCCACTCTTCAATAAAGTGTACGGTCAAACACATATACGGCTCGCATGTACGGCTTGTCCACATCTCAGTAGTCAGCCCGAAATGTGTTACTTTTGCGAGCCTCTACATTAAGGTCTGTCATAATGTAGTATACATTTCTGGCAGAACTTGTCTTGCAAAGTAATTACGACTAGGTAACTCATATCTTGGGTCGAGTGTCTTAAGCATGTTTACAAAGCCCTTTTGCTCTACAACCGAGACAGGGACCATGTCCTTCGCAATATGGTAGGCCACCACCTTGGTTATGTCATGCCATTTTTTTTTTACATTTTCTGTCGTAAGGCACAACACTACTAAATGAAGCTTCCAAGGAGTTTTGTTTCATCACGACAGAGGTCACAGGCTGCGAAGTCTTGGAGGCTGCAGTTGCAGCTCCACGCAGTTTCACACATTCCTCATACAGCAGTTTGTGCTGGTGCTGTAGATGGTGGAATAAGTTGGTGGTGCTTCCACCTTTTGGGAGAAATTTCTTACGGCACTCTTTACATATAGCCTCCTGTTGTTCCTCATCAGTAATTTTGAATCCAAAATACCTCCAAATAACCAAGCCATTGTTCTTCTTCTTTGGAACAAGTTCTGCCTCATCAACCGACTTGGCCATGTTTGAAAGTTTGTAGTGCTGCGAGGGAGAACGTGCATATGCAACGGGCACAGTTGAGCAACACTAGAGAGCTGCGGCTCTGGCTGCGGTTGTCTGAATGGTCGGAACACAGAAGAGCAAGTGGCTTTTGATAAAATGGTCCATTATTAAAATTATATATCGGTATGACGATATTATCTCAACTACATATCGATTTCAAAAATATACCATTCGTAGTCGTAATACCGATATATCGCCCAGCCCTAGCCTGTACCCATAATAGCTTCAGATTCCTGTTCTTGACTGACCGGAGTGGAATCTGATGTGTTGTTCTGCTGTTGTAACTCACCCACCTCAAAGTTTGATATTTTGTGCATGCTGAGATATGATTTTCTGCTCACCATTGTTGTAAAGAGGTGATTGTTTGAGTTGCCGTATCATTTTTGGCAGCTGGAACCAATCTGGCCATGTTCCTCTGACCTCTCTTATTAACAAGGTGTTTCCACCCACAGAACTGTTCAATACGATGCATAAAATCCAGCACCAACAACCATACCCTGGTTAAAGTCACAGAAAGCACATTTTTTCCCCCATTCTGATGTTTGATGTGAACATTAGCTGAAGCTCTTGACCTGTATCTGCATGATTTTTTGCACTATGCTGCTGCCACGTGATTGGCTGATTGGATCACTGCATATATGACTGGATACACTGCATACAGGTGTACAGATGCTCCTATTAAAGTGGACCATTTACCAACGTCTGGTAAAGGATGCTCTCAAAATTGTTCTCGTGACACAAATTAGTTGATCACAAATGCAAAACTTCCAGGTTCTGGAATTTGTACTACTATATAATAGAAAAAGTGCAATGGTGGAGTGGTTATCAAACGTTTGTTTAGAAATTAGTTCTAAGTGTGTTTTACACAATTGACCCAGTGTGAGGACTTCATAAGATATCATTTAGCTTCCTGGGTTTTTGCTCAAGTAGAGTGGAAAATGCTCAAAACATGTCTGTGAAGATTCTCAATCATCCAGGTTATAGTAAACTGTGGGTGGTAGAAATGGGCAACTGGACTTGCTTGAAAATTCTTGAAAACGTTTCACCTCTCGTATACGGACTCCCCAAGATTCACAAAGAAGGAGCTCCTCTCAGACCTATTATCAGCAGTATAAACTCGGTCACATATAACATTGCTAAACACCTAGCCACCATCTTGGCTCCTCTAGTTGGGAATACACCATATCATGTCAAAAATTCCCAAGATTTTGCTTCTAAAGTTGCAGACCTCAAACTAGATTCAGATGAAACCATGGTTTCCTACGATGTCACTTCTCTGTTCACTTGCATTCCCACCACAGAAGCAGTCGGATCTGTAAGAAAATGACTCCTTCAGGATAGCTCCTTACTGGATAGAACGAAACTCACCACGGATCAGATTTACACCCTGCTTGACCTCTGCCTGACTACCACTTATTTCCAGTTTAATGAAAGTTTCTACAGACAGAAGCATGGATGCGCCATGGGATCACCAGTGTCCCCTATTGTGGCCAATTTATACATGGAGGAAGTGGAACGTATAGCTTTGACCACTTTTGCAGGAGTTGCTCCCAGCCATTGGTTTAGATACGTGGATGATACCTGGGTTAAAATCAAAATCCATGAGGTGGAAGCTTTCTCGAAACACATCAATGCAGTGGATAGCAACATCAACTTCACTCGGGAGGATGTCAGTGGGAATAATCTAACCTTCTTGGATTGTGATGTACACATTAGACAAGACAGAAGCCTTAGTATCGAGGTCTACCGGAAACCCCCACACACAGACCAGTACCTACTTTTCGACTCTCACCACCCACTGGAACATAAATTGGGGGTCATTAGGACCTTGCAACACAGGGCTCAGAACATTCCTACAACATTAGAGGGAAAAGAGAAGGAGCAGAATCATATCAAGAAAGCACTTCAGAACTGCGGTTATCCCAACTGGGCTTTCCTAAAGAGCATAAAAAGGAACATAACTGACAAGGATGATAACAGGAACAAACGCAAGAACATTGTCATTCCCTACATTTCTGGTCTATCCAAGAAACTCAGGAGGATCTTCTACAAACACAACATTCCAGTACATTTCAGACCCAGCAACACCCTGAAACAGAAACTGGTCCACCCTAAGGACAGAATACCTAGACACAAACAGGGCAATGTAGTGTATGCAATTCAGTGCAGTGATGATTGCACGGATTCGTATATTGGGGAGATGAAACAACCGCTATACAGGCGCTTGGCCCAACACAGGAGAGCTAGCTCCTCAGGCCAGGACTCGGCTGTCTACATTCATCTTAACAACAAAAGGACACTCATTTCAGGATTGTAACGTACGCATTTTAGCCAGAGAGGATCGTTGGTATGAGCGAGGAGTTAAAGAAGCCATTTTTGTCAACCTGGAACGGCCATCACTGAACAGAGGTGGGGGTCTAAGACATCATTTGTCAAACATCTACAAGGCGGTCTTGGACACTCTTCCCAGACGGCTGGGTGTATGCCAGGACCCAGCTGTTTTCGGTGACTCACAGGAGGACAGAGAGAGAGTCAGATTGCCATTGACCACCTTAACGGGCAATCCTTTGATCACCCTAATGACTCGCCGTTCACACCGAGCCTCCAGTGACCCACACCAACATGATGCCTCAATGACACCTTAGATGAGCTGGTCATCAGAATTCTGATTCTGATCCAGGAGAAGATAAATATCTGATACTCCCTATTAGTCAGACAGAACTGAGGAAGCCTTTTGGACGAGAGGTGAAACGTTTTCAAGAATTTTCAAGCAAGTCCAGTTGCCCATTTCTACCACCCACAAAATGCTCAAAAGTACAGCATGAACAGCTTATCTGTCATGTCTCACCTTCACCACAGCATGCACTAAAAGCCTGAAATTCATGCACTTGCATTCTTTATAGTCTTCTCTGACCCTTATTGACCTACTAACCTTTCCTCTTACCAGCTATACTCTCCTGCAGAGTAAAACGAGAAGGTCACCAAGCATACCTTCCTCAGATCAAATAACAGCACAATTGTTTTTGTAGACCTAAACAATTACTGATAGTTACCCTCACTTAAATGGTGTACAAATGCTCCCAAGTGGGACGACAAGAAGAAGAAGAAGAAATTATTTGTCACATGCACACTCATGCACAGTGAAATTCCTCCTCAACATTTAACCCATCTGAAGCAGTGAGCAATGAGCACATACACATACCCAGAGCAGTGGGCAGTTATGCTACAGCACCCAGGGAACAGTTGGGGGTTAGGTGCTTTGCTCAAGGGCACTTCAGCCCAACCTCAGGCCATGGCTGCCCCATGTTAACTTAACTGCATGTCTTTGGACTGTGGGGGAAACCGGAGCACCTGGAGGAAACCCACACAGACACGGGGAGAACATGCAAACTCCACACAAAAAGGCCCCTGTCGGCCACTGGGCTCAAACCCAGAACCTTCTTGCTGTGAGGCGACAGTGCTAACCACTACACCACCGTCCTGCCCAACAACAGAAAACCATTCATATTATTGGTGGGAGATCATGACTTCAAATCTGGATGATGCCACAGTTAGTTGAGGCCGAGTGTTCGAGAGCTTAGCGATTTATGGGCGTCTACGTGGAAGAGGGCAGTTAATGTTTTCCGCAAAATTTGGCTGCCCGGTAATGTAACATGTGCAGCAGTTTGAGAAGATCTGGTGTCTCAGATGAAGCACATGCTAGCTGTTGCGTCATACGCAAGAGCACACTAGTGGGTGGGAAGTGGCTAATGACAATTGAGAGAAAAATGCGGTAAAAAAAAAAAAACAGCTGTAAAATGTGAGAATATTATTCAGTATGACCATTAGGCCTTTTCCTATCCTGCATACTGTAAAAGACCTAATGATTAAATATACTTTGCTCCAGAGTGTGGTAAGGCAAGCAGAACTATTCAGAACAGTGATATTTTCAGGGCTCAACCTAAAAGAACCAGGAGGGTTGACTGTTAACACAACCCTGAACAGCCTGGACTATACAACCAGAGGCGTGTGCCAAGACTAGCATCCTATGATACCTTGGGGGACCCAAAGCAAAGAAACAAAAAGCAGATATTTCCGCGAAGGTTTCGCTGATTGTTATGGAAATGTGTTTAACTCACAACAGATACAACAAATCACCTACTGTGTTACCTGTTTACACTCTACAATAGCATATTGTTTGTTTGATTTTTATATATATAGATTGATTGTAAGAATTTTGCATGATCTGTTGCATGTTTTCTGTAATCAGAAATCACCTTAATTGTTTAAAGTACAAACAGAGAGCTACAGAAACAATAGTGGGCATGGTCAAGCATGAGCAGAGTTTATACAGGATAAAAAAAAATACAAGCTTTCTGTTCACAGGTTGAGATGCAACACAACTAAACAGGACTTGGTAAAAGGGCCCAGACATGCAAAGCAGCCGGAATGATAAAGACTAAAAAGTGAGACAAATGGAAATGAGACAAAGGGAACTTGTTTGGGTTCCCCCCCCTTTTTTTTAATAATATGCTCATAAAAAGAATGATACACATGCACTTTCATGATATGCCACTCATACAGCACATGTTACACTTTAAAAGGGCAGTTAAACATTAACATTACAGCTTAAACTAAACAAGTGTAAAACAAGAAACATCTAATAACTAGAAGGGCACTCAGTAGAGCGAATAACTATGCCAAGCCACATATCATCAACATGAAAATCAAATAAGTTGAACCGAGGATAATATTAAAGCTGTACACCACATTTTATCAAAATCTGTTCACTACTTTTTGAGTTACATTGGGAACAGACCCCCCCCCCCCCCAAAAAAAAAAATCCTGGATCCACACACATACGGATTTATCAAAATCTAATCAATTATTCCTTGACCCATCTTTCCTCAAAATGCCATCAAAATCCAGTCACTACTTTCTGAGTTATGTTGGAAACAAACAAACAAACAAACAAACAAACAAACAAACAAACAAACAAAGGCAAAAACATAACCTCCATCAACAAAGTTGGCAGAGGTAAATATTTCTGGCAGGAAGACAAATCTGTACCTTCTGTTTATAGCCCTATCCTATGCTAGGAGTTTCATCATTGTAAGGTCATCATTTTTCATCATTGTAAGGTCATTAGTTGTGATCTTCATATGCATATTCTGCATAAACCCAAGCAGACTAGCAAGCAACAGCCTAAAGGTTAGAAAAGCAGCTTTGGGACCAAAAGGTTGCCGGTTCAATTCCCTGGACCAGCAGGAATGGCTGAAGTGCCCTTGAGCAAGGTACCTAACCCTGAACTGCTCCCCAGGCTGCTCCGGGTATGGTGTATGTTGCTCTAGATACTAGTGCATCTCAAAAAATTAGAATATTGTGAAAAAGTTCAATATTTTCCATCAGTTATTTAAGAAAGTGAAAATGTTATATATTATAGACTCATTACACATAAACTAAAATGTTTCAAGCATTTTTCTATTTTAATTTTAATCAGTATGGCATACAGTACAAAAACATAAAAAAAACCATCTCAAAATATTAGAATATTTCATTTTGAGTTTGAGTAAAACAGTATGAACACAGTGTATCTCTCGGTCTAGTTCAGTACACACAACCACAATCATGGGGAAGACTACTGACTTGACTGTTGTCCAGAAGATGATCACTGATGCCCTCCACAAGGAGGGTAAGCCACAAAAGGTCATTGCTGAAAAGGGTGGCTGGAAAAGGTGCACAAGCAACAGGGATGGCCACAGTCTTGAGAGGATTGTCAAGTAAAGTTGATTCAAGAACTTGGGAGAGCTTCACAAGGAGTGGACTGAGGCTGGTGTCAGTGTATCAAGACCCATCACGAACAGACTTCTTCAAGAAAGGGGATACAACTTTCACATTCCTAATATCAAGCTACTCCTGAGCCAGAGACAATGTCAGAAGTGTCTTATCTGGGCTAAGGAGAGAAAGAAATGGACTGTTGCTCAGTGGTCCAAAGTCCTCTTTTCAGATGAAAGCACATTTTGCATTTAATTTGGAAATCACGGTTCTAGAGTCTGGAGGAAGAGTGGAGAGGCACAGAATCCAAGGTGTTTGAAGCCCAGTGTGAAGTTTCCACAGTCTGTGATGATTTGGGGTGCCATGTCATCTGCTGGTGTTGGTCCACTGTATTTTATGAAGTCCAAAGTCACCACAGCCATCTACCAGGAAATTTTAGAGCACTTCATGCTTCCATCTGCTGACGAGCTTTTTGGAGATGCTGATTTCCTTTTCCAGCAGGACTTAAGGCCTCTGCATGCTCGTGCGACAAGGCTTTTGCAGATAGCTTTTTGCAGACAGTTGTAATTTATTGTTGAGCGGGGATAATAGGCGTGCACGATGTTATTCACCGGCACAACGCAAGGGGGCGCGAAGTCGCTAGGAGTAGTTGGTGGGTGTGGTTAGTGGAGTGTTTATCCTCCGGTTGCTTATAATGACTAGAACTTTTTTTTTTTATAATGACTAGAACTGGAGTCGTATAGATGTACGTACTTCCTCAATCAACCGCTCTCCATGCTGCTCCATCTTCGCTCGTGTTTTTTAAAATGCCGGTCGTGAAAACAAACCAAACCGGGAAAGTAGGGAAGCGGAAGTGCGTGTACAGCGGATGTAGAGTGGACCAATCAGAGCCCTCTTGTCTGCGGCGCTGTCTGCGAGGCTTTTTGCGGTGGTCACAATTTTTGGGAGGTGCGCGCAGAGCGTCTGCGAAGGTGGGGGGGCTACGCAGACACTGTCTGCGAGGACTGGGTTGTCAGCATAAATTGGCCTTTAGCACCTACCCACAGTGCCAAAACTACTACCAAATGGTTTGCTGACCATGATATTACTGTGTTTGATTGGCCAGCCAACTTGCCTGACCTGAACCCCAGAGAGAATCTATGGGGTATTGTCAAGAGGAAGATGAGAAACACCCAACCCAAAAATACAGATACGCTGAAGGCCACTATCAAAGCAACCTGGGCTTCAATAACACCTCAGCAGTGCCACAGACTGATCACCTCCATGCCACACCGCATTGATACAGTAATTCATGGTAAAGGAGCCCCAACCAAGTATTGAGTGTATAAATGAATATACTTTTCAGAAGTTGGACATTTCTGTATTGTAAATCCTTTTTTTGATTGCTCTTCGGGAATATTCTAATAATTTGAGATACTGGATTTCTGATTTTCATGAGCTATAAGCCATAATCATCAAAATTAAAACAAAAAAGGCTTTAAATATTTCACTTTACATGTAATGAATATAGAATATATGAAGGTTTACCTTTTTGAATTAAATTATGAAAAAAGGAACTTTTTCATGGTATTCTAATTTTTTGAGATGCACTAGTAAGTGTGTCTGCTAAATGCCTGTAATGTAATGTAATGACTTTATAGTTAATCTTGCAGCATAAATGCAGACTCTTGGTACAGAGTTGATTTTCTTTCTTTCTTTTTAAAATATTTTAACAATTGAGTGGAGGACCACATAAACCACTGTGCAAGTTTCTGTCCAGAATAAGAAGACAGGAAGTAATAATAGCCACTTAGAGGCTTCCACTGCTACAGCACATATGGAAAAATAGTAAAAAATGATGCAATGCATGAATAAAAAAAAAAAATCACAAGTCTCTGCTGTGTTCTCCACAACATGACTCATAAGTCACATTAACTTCTCCTTTTCCAAAATGGAAAGAAATACACAGTCACAAGTTACACAAGTCCCTTCGTGTTTCAAACCAATTCTCATCCAGTCACTCTCTCACTTCCCCTCTTTGTTTGTCCCCATTCTCCCAAAATTACAACCACACCTACAGCACATAGAACCTGTACACCCCACTTTACACCAACAGTCCATCTCTCATTATTCTGCATTGCCATGGAAAAAAAAAACAAAACAAAAAAAAACTTGTTTTTTAGTTATTTTGCATATAAGTTGTGTGTGTGCTTGGCTAATCCAATTTTACTAATGAATCTCAGCTTTGGAGTTGCTGGTACATGGGATGCATACAGCAAACACACACACACACACACACACACACACACAGCTTTGTATGCAGTAAACAGCTCCAGAAGCTGGATCTCATATGAGGTTAGAGGGAATGTGAAACAGTCCTGACTTTTCCAGCTTCCCATGAGGGAGCCTCGAACAGAGGCTGAGCTGAATGGAGGCCAATGCTCGAAGCAGGAGAGATGTGGCACTCATCTCACTTGAACTAAGCAGTGAGAAAAAAAATCTGCTCTCAATCAATCTGGATCTGGGCCTTCTGAAAGTCAGATCTGTTGCCTGAGATCCAGGACCATTTCATGACAACGTCTGGGATGGGAACTGAAATTACTTTAGGTTGCAGACTCGCAGAGGAAATGGATGGCTTACTTGCAAGGCAAAAACAAAAAACTCATTTGTTTAAATAGCAAAGCTATCGTTTGACTTGTAAGGTGCGTTTTCAGTGTTGACCTTAACCCTCACCAACTCCCATTATTCACAGCCAATCAACAACAGACCAAACTCCATACCATATATCTTCCTACCTTTTTTGCTGCTGCGCCAGAAACGGTCTCCTAGAATATCCCCCATACTCAGACAGCTTTGTGGATCAAACTGCCTGGACAAGCTCTTCTAGTCCACAAGACCACCACCAGGGCCTTGTATTGACAGTACCAACTCGTTCCTACCACCCTGATTAAAGTCTGTTGGATGGACGAGGAACCAGGGGCAGGTTGGGGCGAATGGGAGGGGATACTGAGAAAAAAAACAAGAGCTTCTTTTCTTCCTCTTCTCACAAACACACAAATGCATGGACTTCATAAATCTGCCCAGACCCCCAGCCCTTTCTATTCTACCAACGTCCATACATCTACTAGCGCCACAGCACAGTTTCACACACAGTGACATCCTTGTTCAGAATAGCAAACTTAGCATACACTGTCTGAGACAAAGTATTTAAAAAAAAAAAAAACACGAGATGAAAGAACAAGCACAATGGAAGGCATTTCAGAGGTTAGCGCCCAAGCACACATAGCAACCCAGACAGCAGCCAAATATAAAATGTGTACAAGAGTATCGACTGTGATATAAATATACTAACATCAGTTTATAATCTCACCCAGACTAGTGCTGTGCAGATTAAATGTTAAACTAGAGCTTTAGAGTGAACCGTTTTAAGGAAATAGTTACCATACCGTACAGTATTACACACACAAATGTTAGTACTATAGAAACCACACAATCAATCTGCTTTTTACTACTACTGCTTTAATGAAGTGTGTTACTTTCTTTTCAGGGAGTGAAAGCTGAAGTCGTCACCAAAACAAACTCTCCATGCCAAAGAAATCTGCACTCCATGTGTCTTCAAATGTGGTATGCCATGCACATCTGTGTACGTGCCGCTTCAGCTTGAGCTTAAACATGGTCATGTTGATGAGGATGGAATAACGGTGGGTAATATGATAAAAATATCATGTAGTGATACTTTTCTACGAGACACGATATGTATCAGAATATACCATTTTCATCAAGATTTCAAAACCTGAACAACTTTTTCCATCTGAAAAATATAGTCAGAAAAATCATATTTTGTCATACTGCCCAGCCCGAGGTGGAAGCTTGTGTTAACCACTGGACTTAAACTTACCAGCTGATTGCACTGCTAAATCTGGGTATTCATGGTAATTCAAGTTGTTCAACAGAAAATAAAAAACATAAGCTCAGGCAAAGGAAAATTAGTCACAACAACTGTAGACTAGACAAAACGTGTAATGCGTTTGCCTCCATTTTACAAGCTCAGAACTGCTTTACAAATGAGTGAGTGGGCTGGGCGACTGGACGGAAAATGGCCGGTGAAGAGAATGCCAGGCAACTGGTATGGGACTGGGCCATTTGCGCCACCCAGAGACACACACCGAGGTGTTTACACACTACTGAATCAACACAGACCAAGGTTTAGATATCACATCTGGCTAACAGTAATCATTACATTTGTGTTAAGAGAGACAAAAGATATAAAGACTTGAGTAGCACTGGTGCTTGAGAGACACCATGAAGCACTTTAAATGTTTAGCTGGTGAGTCACAAAGTGTTGAGCCGCAACAGGGTGTGTTCAGGCAGCTCCTGTGGTTACTATGGGAACATGAGTCAGAGGCTGTTGGTTGGGCAAATACACTGCCGGCACCGGACTGGGTTAAGGAAACACTGCTGTTACTCCTGGCAACGTCAAAGTAAAACTGACTCGATAGCTTAATGACACCAATGCTGTAAATTTGTGTCCGAACCTTGGATCTTTATTTTTAGTCTTCTGATAACTGACTAGCAAATTCCTTACCCTCTCTGAACAAACCGAAAATGCTCACAAGGCCACAGACTCAAATACACACTTCAAGCACATATGCACGCACACACAAAGTCAGACATACACTGAATAAAGTGATTTATAACAAAACTCTGCCCATAAAGTGCCCCCATCTGGAGAAAATGATTCAGTTGCATTCCTTCTTCTTCTTCAAGGCTGGAAAGGCTGCAGTGTGAAATAATTGGCAGTTCAACTGATTTGCAACGAGTTTTTCCCTCTCTCCCTCTCTTCCAAATAAACTTTCCATAGCATTGTCACCAGAACGCCTTTAGATTAGCACCTCTCTATAGTATATTTAAGCTTTGCTCAAAATATTGCTCACAATCTGGTCATGTCCTGAGACAATATCATTTTTATGAGTCTTGTATGCAAACAGCACAGTAGGCAGGAGGAGAAAGTGTGTTAAAGACACTATAAGATCACCTATAGGGCCATGTGGCCCTAAATTTTCCGCTATTTTTTCCTGCTTCACCATGACCCAATTCAAGATACTACGTCATGCATCACGTGGTGCGCTTTCCCCATTCACACAAGGCATTGTGGGATACAAATTTGAAGCAGGAGAGAAAAATGGAGGACGTGAGTGTGTGAATGAAACGTGAAAGACCGAATACAGTAATGGAAAGCAAGAAGAAAAGACGTCATGTTGCGAAGGAAAGGAAACACAGGACCAAACTAATAAATATCGGCAGTCAGTGAGAACCTCAGTGTGATCAGCTGTTCGTTTAGCGACAGAATGATGTAACTGTCAGTGCACGGTCAAGGTAAACCTGTAGATGGCGGTAATGCAACACTGTGGATGCCAGCTGCTGTAAAACCCAAAAGAAGAAGGTAAACCTGCGCATGCGCACACGGACTTTCTCTGTCTGCTTGACTGCACAAAGCGAGCAAATGTCATGCACATTATTTGCTAGGGAATCCCCTCAAATTAAATAACTTCCCAGTTACAGAATGGCCTGATTTTTTTTTAGATATTACAGAAATAAACATATATCACAATGACCAAATTTCAGAGGGAACTAAATTTCACTGATTTTATGAAATCGAAAGGCCGTCTAGCTTTAATATTTATCTTTGGTAAATGTTAGTCATTATTAGCTATTCTCTAGAAGGATGCCAATATTTCTACAGCTGACTGCCTGAGTAATAACACTATTAAACCAAGACCTTTTTTTTTTTTTTAATTGATCATCTGGTTTAAGGTTGATTTATATAAAACCATTAAAGCATTAATGTGAATAGAGTTCAGTCGATTATCTGGTTTGAGCGCCTTGCAGTACTTCCACAGAATGTGTGTCTCACATTAAACAGACACACCCAGCTCAGGTAATGCTGGGTAAATGTACTCTGGGACAATATTCTCAACCGTAGATGCAGGTGTGTTATATTACAGTTTAGACTATGACCAGAAGCAGATTTAAACCCACAATGTCAATAAGATTTCCATAAACGCTGAACAATTCATCCCCAGGCACATCCAGTACTTCCTCAGAATTGCTACACCCTAAGGGATTTACTTGATAATATTTGCATGTTCCTCTCTAACAATGTTGAGAGAGAGATTTTTTTTTTGGCTACAACATTTAAGAGAAAATACTACAGGGTTCTAGCATACATAAATGTCAAACAGGGACAAGCCATTTGCATTATCATCCTCGGAGATTACAGAGCTTTGCATGCAGGTCAGTAAAAAGCTTCCAAACTAAAATCATGCCAGAACCTCACCCATATCAAAGGAGGAACAGCTCATAACATGGGTCATTTCAACCCAGCCCAGAATTTTCAACATTCCACTAAATATCTCTCTTTATTGCTAAACAAAACTTGTTCAGTTATGCTCAACTTCCACAGAGAAATCGAGCAGTCTCCACCCTAGTGTTTCTTGCAGGAACAGTAAGTTGTCCATAGTGTTTCAACTGGGCTTATCTTACAGTATAGCGCACGGTGTGGTTAGGAACCGAGCATCAAGTTCATCATTACTGTCCATATTGTATAATTTACAGTACAATCTTATACAACATAGAACAGGGCCTTTCTATTGGGCGATTCTTCAGTTTAAGCTGCATCATGCAAAATCTGTTTCATGCACTCAAACAAACTCAAACAAACACTACAACATCTAAAAAAAAAAAAAAAGGTTACGTCCTACTGTATATGGTTCATCACTGAGTTTAATTCAAACAGCCAATCAATCAATGTTATGCCAACGACCATGTAGCCTCGAGCCAACACAGGCTTCGTTTTACAAAGTCAGCAGAAGTGGATAAACCAATAAAAAGACCAGTACGTGTTTCAGAAAGCAGGCCAAAACCAACAACCTCTAGTTATTTGGCAACTGAGACGGTGATGATTATGGCCATCAGCATCATGTTGCAGTCCAGTATATTCCAGAGAAGAGCCAAACAAATAAAAAACAAATAAAAAAACCCCCTCTTTCCAGTCTCTCTTTCGGGGTGTTGTCAACATGATTTACACCTTTATCATGCATGTACACGTCTAAAGTTTGTGCTCGAGTAATAATCTCTTTCTAAAATGCTGCAAAACATGTTCTGTTCACTTATTTCCCTCGGAGAGAATTTGTTCCAGATGACTTGCCCATGCCCTCAGTAATGCTCCCATTCGATTCTCACTTTATTGTGAAAAGTCTGGCTAGCAGATCAGAGAGTCCTCCAACATCTGCAGATGCCTTTGTCCTTGATTCAATTACACAAAAAAAAATGCATCTATGTTCAAAGTAGTGGCTGAAAATGCACAAAAACAGGATTTCTGACAGACAGATAATTAATACCACAACACATACAGTAGGTGTGAGTGCTTCTGTAAGTAGATGTGAATGCTGGGCAAAGTATTTTGTAGTGTTTACGAGGATTATTGTCTGATGTCCTTGTAAGGCTGGCCGAGATCTCTGGTCACCTTGTCGGGTCACAACTTTAGGAGAGTGAAATGGTAAGGAGGAACATCAACTTACCTGCAAAAGACAAAAACACAAACAATTCTGATATTAGTTCACAGTTCCACAACAATTATCAAAAGATATAAATGATTTTCATAGGGGTTTACAAAATAAACTACTGTCTCCTGAACTGAAGAATGGTGTGCGAGAGGAAACAAGAACATAAAGCTTTGGTGTATCAGAGAGGAGCAGAAAATATCATTTGGAGGGGACAGATGAGCAAACAGTGCCATCTGCTGAACAGGAGATGATTTAACAGGTTCAAGTTCTGTTATTCTGGTCAACACTGAATTTGATCCCTCCAACTGACACTGGTCCATTAAAAAGAGGTAATGCACGGTGGTGCAATGGTTAGCACGGTCGCCTCACAGCAAGAAGGTTCTGGGTTCGAACCCAGCGGCCGGTGAGGGCCTTTCTGTGTGGAGTTTGCATGTTCTCCCCGTGTCTGCGTGGGTTTCCTCCGGGTGCTCCGGTTTCCCCCACAGTCCAAAGACATGCGGTTAGGTTAATATGGGACGGCCTTGGGCTGAGGTGCCCTTGAGCGAGGCACCTAACTCCCAACTGCTCCCTGGGCGCTGTTAGCATGGCTGCCCACTGCTCTGGGCATGTGTGTGTGCTCATTGCTCACGTGTGTGTGTTCACTGCTGCAGATGGGTTAAATGCAGAGAGGAAACTTCACAAGTGTGTGATGAATAAAGTTGTGCTTTCTTTCTTTCTTTCTTTCTTTCTTTCTTCATAGAAGGGCTCTTCTCCCCCCCCAACTCCTTTGGATTTATTTTAGAGTTTCTACAATTCAGGAAATGTTCTGTCTCATACGCTACACTATAAGGCCAGAATGTGGACACCTGACCGTTTTAATTGCACATTTTTTATTCTATTATTTCATTTTCTACTATTTATGCCTATTTCTTATCTAGTAGTACAAGTAGTTTGTATAGATATATGTGTGTAATTTTTGTAAACCTACCTCTCTGTCTTGTGCAAGTTATGTACATTTTGTGATTTATGTGAACTTGCTGCTGCAAAACTGCAATTTCCATTGGGGATCAATCAATCAATCAATCAATCAATCAATCAATCAATCTCACACCCATGTGAGCCTTCCCTAAACTGCTGCTACAAAATTGGAAGCAAACAATTGTCTAAAATGTGTTTGTAAGCTCTAGAATTACAATTTTCCTTCACTGGAATTAAGAGGCCAAAATCTGTTCCAGCATGACAATGCGCCTGTACATAAAGCAAGCTCCATTAAGACATGGTTTGCCAAGATTAGAGTGAAAGAACTTGAGCGTCCTGCACAGATCCCTGACCACCTTTGGGATAAACTGGAATGCCAACTCTCCCAAGGCCTCATCACCTGACAGTGCCTGACCTTACTAATTCTCTAAAGCAGCCATCACTCAAAAACCTGTTCTCTTCCAGAACCAGGAGGCATGCAAACAAAATCATCACTGACCCCTTACTCCCAGGCCACCAAATATATGAATTCCTTCCCTCAAGCAGGTGCTTCAGATCAACATGCATCAAAACCAAGACACCTGAAAAGCCTCTTTCCATATGCAGTAAGAATTATGATGACTGGTTAATGACCTCACAGACATAACCTCCATCACTGGCAAAAATTTCCTGTGTAATTTTTCCACCGTGCAATATTCGTCATTTTAACTTACAGTGCACTCATTGTGTATAATATCTTCATTTTTCTGTTCATAGCAAACATGTGCTATATTACCCATGATATCTTACAATATTCTAGGTTATCTTTTTTTTTTTTTTTTTTAACTTTTATGGAAAAGAAAAATCCCCAAATTGCCACTCTTCTCACGCTTGAAAAATTAACATAATTTCATCTACCCCAATTCTGCTCCATTTTTTTGGAACTACAGAGTCCTGATTTTATATGAAAAAAAAACTTTTTTAAATGTTAAATTTACTAATCATAATTTATTAATTGATATGCAATCAATCAGTTTTAGAGTCCATCTTTTTAATTTCATGTCTGGGTCTCTGGGTAGCATGGTGGTGAAGTGGTTTGCACTGTTGCCTCACAGCAAGAAAGTTCTGGGTCTGAATCTCGTGGCTGACGGCGACCTGTCTTTGTGGAGTTTGCATATTATTTTTCATACCTGTTTGGGTTTCCTCCAGGTGCTCCAGTTTCCTCCCACAGTCAAAATACATGTGGATTCGGTCAACTGAAGACTCTAAAATGCACATAGGTGTGAATGCGAGTGTGAAATGCAAGTGTTCGTCTCTGTTAGCCCTGTGGTAGATTGGTGACCTGCCCAGGATGAACCCAACCTCTGCCCAAAGTCAGCTGGGATTGATTCCAGCTTTCCCCATGACTGACCCTGATGGATAAGCGATATGGACAGATGGATGGAAAAGTAAAACTGTTACTGTGATGCTGTGAAGTAGGAATGCTGACCTCTGTAAACTGACAAGTGCAGTTAGTGATTGCAATACTTTGGTTTACAGCTGCAAGAGATTAGCATCACAAAAGCAAGTCCTTTAACAAGAGTCGAATCTCATAATTGTTGTGTAAACCGATCACGGAAGTAGTCAGGGGGTCAAAACTGATTAAAACTTTGTCGGACACTTTTTGGTACAAGCATACAACCTATCCAGTATTAATATTCAACCCCTTAACATGTGTTCTAGCCAGGTTGTCAGCTTAGAACATGTTTTTTTGTCCATTTTAACACTATTTTCTTAAAAGTGGTAAAATCGGATTTTTTTTTTCCAAAGCGCTTCCTCTTTCTTCCATGTTACCTCCTGTAATTTTGGGCAAATGTGCAATATAATCCAACTTATGTGCAAGCATGATCTTTAAAAAACAATAAATCAATAAATACCACAAGAGTATCACACCACAATTATAACCTTTGATGAGCAGCTCTACTGCAAAGCAAAGATGCTTCAGTGGCACCACCAAAAAGAGTGTGAGGATATTATTATTATCTTGGGTGGCTTTCATGTGCAGATTAACTTTTCAAAGGTCATTGGCCAGCATCTTGCTGATTCTGGACTGAGGGACATTCTTGAGGAAAGTGGTGTGTTCGAAAAGAACACAGCTGAAAACATCATGAAGGTAAAGGGATGGAACCGTGTAGCCCGTGCACACAAACTTGCCTTTGAAGCACTTTGGAGAATATTGTGGCCAAGCTTTCTGCAATGGGTGGATGACAATGATAGCACAATAGACAAAAGTTGCTTCGAGTTGGCAGATGCACTCTCAGAACACATACGATGTGGAGAAATTGAGGCAGCTGCAGCATGCTATGAAGATTTTGTTCTGAAAGTTGGAGAGGTTCTGGATCTCCTTGCTGAGTTTGACAAGGCTAATGAAGACAAACCAACATTTACCTTCTGGCGACAATACATGGACCTTGTGTCTATTCTCCTGGCATTCACACAGGCACCGAGATGTGGTGACTGGAAGCTTTACATGTCAGCCTTCAAGAGCATGATGCCCTGGTTTGCTGCATATGATCACACCCACTACATAAGATGGGGTGCTGTATTCATAGCAGACATGGAACATCTGGCACAGATGGCACCATGGGTCTACCAGGGGTTCCTAGATGGTGATTTTGTAGCCAAAGAGGCCAAACACAGCTTCAACAAGGTGCTTATTGATCTTTGCCTTGAGCACATCAACAAAACCGGAAAGGTTGCTGGAGGATTGGTAGGCATCACTCGAAATGAGACAGCTAGAAATCGTTGGTCCATCACCTACAATGAACGTGCATCTTTAACACAGGACACTAGATCCCTGTTTGGACTGACACATGATGGAGAAAATTAAGACAACCACAAAGACTGCCTTCCATCAAGACTCAGAAGGGATAATGATGTCATTCAACTTGTAGACCAATTCCAGAGATACCATGTCTTCCAACTGGAGAATATGTATGAGTTGGTGTCTTTGACAACTGGTGATGTTGCTTCAGAAGATATACTGAATGACCTAACACATGCTGCAGAGTCTGGGAAACAAATGGTAACTGAGCTGGTGAAAAAAAGAATAAGCACAATGAACACAAACTTCCATAACAGCCTCACTAAGAGAAAACTCAAACCATTCTCAAATCTTTACATAACAGATAGCAAACTTGGAAAACTCAAATCCAAGTGTGTGAAGCCTGACGGGGATATTTTCCGTCGCATCATTGTATCCATGGACAGTGGCAGAGAGGTTAACATAGATGGGCTTCTCCAAAAGGAACTGTGTGCAGTCCCCCCTGTCACTTGCCACAACAGAGTCAGTGCTCAGACCTACAAGCAAAGCTGACTTAGCCACCATACTACAAGCTGGTGCAAAGGAGACAGGGCTAAGTCCATCTCTTGTGAGAACATGCACCATCATTGATGGGATGGCTTTAGTAAGAGCAATAGAAAAACCTCAAAATGCATCAACCTTTGGGGATTATGCTGACTTGTTCATACAGAAAGTGACTGGCAATCTACATGGGAACATTACTAGAGTGGATCTAGTCTTTGATCAGTACCTACAGAACTCCATAAAGGGTGGAACAAGAGCAAAACGCAGCATCACTCTGCGAAAAATTCGCACCATTGTAAGTAATGATGTAAAGATGCCAGCTAACTGGAATAGTTTCATTGAAATGGACGAAAACAAGGCCAACCTTACACAATTCCTTTCAATTGAACTTGAAAGGCACGTCATTCAGTATGGTCCTGAAATTGTAATAAGTGGGGGATTTGATGATGCTGAAAAAGTGTCATCGGCAGCTGGGATTGATGTTTTCCACCTATGGGCTGCACATTTGGGCGGCACGGTGGTGTAGTGGTTAGCACTGTCGCCTCACAGCAAGAAGGTTCCGGGTTCAAGCCCAGCGGGCGACGAGGGCCTTTCTGTGTGGAGTTTGCATGCTCTCCCAGTGTCTGTGTGGGTTTCCTCCGGGTGCTCCGGTTTCCCCCACAATCCAAAGACATGCAGTTAGGTTAACGTGGGGTGGCCTTGGGCTGAAGTGCCCTTGAGCAAGGTACCCGACCCCTGACTGCTCCCCGGGCGCTTTGGTGTGGCTGCCCACTGCTCTGGGTGTGTGCGTGCATGTGTTCACTGCTTCAGATGGGTTAAATGCAGAGGATGAATTTCACTGTGCTTGAAGTGCGCATGTGACAAATAAAGGTTTCTTCTTCTTAAAAAATAAGTTATCCCTATGAAGAAGCAGATACCCGCATATTGCTACATGCTGTTGATGCCACAACCAAAGGGTATGAGAGGCTCATCATTCAGTGCAGAGACACAGATGTACCGTACTGTTGTTGCTTCTTGTGTTTGCACACCGGCTGAGCCCAGAAATTTGGATGAAAGCAGTAACTGCCAAGAAACCACGCTACATTAAAGTGCATGATATTAAAATGTCAAATGAGATTCTGAATGGTCTGTTGGCATTTCATGCCATCACTGGATGTGACACTACCAGTCAGTTCACTGGAATAGGAAAAAGGACGGCATGGAAAGTGTTCCAGCAGTGCCCTCATCTTCTCCACAACTTTGGTGAGGATGAAGTACCAAGTCCAGCTATTCTATCCTCAGCAGAACAGTTTGTCTGCAAACTTTATGATCCAAAAACGACCAGCACTTCAATCCATGAAGTTCGCTGTGCCCCGTTTCGGAAAGTGAAAGCCAATGTGGATACTTTACCACCAACTCAGGATGCCTCGTCTCTGCACCTCATGCAAGCCCACTATCAAACAAAGGTTTGGAAACAGTCACTAGTGACCCATCCACAGTTGCCCTCACCAACCAGTTGTGGTTGGCACATGAAGGATGAAGGATGGAATGCTTGTCCCCCAGCTTTTAACCAAAGAACCTGTACAGGCCAGATGCTTGGAGCTGACGATCTGTGGATGCAAGGAAAGTGGACGTCAGTGCAGTACCAGGCAGTGTCAATGTCGAAAAAGTGGAATATTTTGTAGTGGGGCATGTGGGTGTGCTTGTGCAGCTCGGTGCAAGAATACTCAGGTACTCACATCATTATTATTGAGTGTTGCCACATTATATGCAACTGTGTTGTTTCAGATTATTTGGCATGATATTGTTTTTCCTCTTTTGTAGATTAGATTTATATTATGCCCTTTGTACTGTGAAGGTATTCATTATCAAAACAGTAAACTCTTCTTTTGTGTCCCTGACCAGGACTCAGACTGAGCACACGGACATGGTCCCTGGGTGCCTACTTGGCTGCCTACATTAAAGTATTATAACTTGTGCAGCATTGCACTGTCTCTCCCTACAAGCTTTAAACTTGGCATAACTCGTTCCCATAGATAGGGGTACTGATTGATAGAGGTTTTGGGATACTATGTTGTGTTTCCAAGCTGATATTCACTTTGAAAACTGGTTCTCTTTCAGCGGAGATTGATTTTTTTTCAAGTTCTAGTTCTGTTTTCTCTTAAACTTTACAATAAATGTTCATTCGGACACTTCAGGAGACATCTCACGAGTGTTAGCTTTCATTTGATACCATTTTTATGTACATGGTCCTTGTGGTTGTGGAGATATTCAACATTTATTGTTGGCATGTCATGTTGAGCAGGAAACCTAAAAATTGGCCTGAAATTGCTTGTAAAAAAGTCACAAAAATATTTTTTCAGCTTGACAACCACCCTAATATCTTACCTATGGGTGTCTTCTAACTAAAAAATAGGGCCAAAAAATTGTACCAAAACATGTCCGCAAAAGTCTTAACGGAAGCCCTTTTCAGAATTGGCCCCCGGACTAAAGTTCAAATGGCACAGTACAGATAACTGCATATATTTTCTGAAATATAACCTGAAATTGCTGATTTGGATTAACGTTCAAAACAGAATAGACACTTGCAGCAGGTGGTTCAGAAACTCATGAAGATGGATATAATGAATTTCACTTGGTACAGGACCTTTTAATGTAAAATTCTGGTCATCTCTGCCAGGAGGTTGGGTCTTGGCTGTAGACGGATCATTTCAACCAGATAATGACCCCAGAAACAGTATCATTTTATTTATTTTAATTCTTACTTATTTTTAAGTAAGAATCGCAAGCTCCCTGAGATCATTTTTCAGTCTACACAACACACTTTAATGCTGATAAAAACCTCAAAGATGAGATCAGATCTGTCGAAATTTACCACAAACATTTCATATTACAGCAGAGGAATCGTCAGTATCACAGTAGAGTATAAGGTCTGCTGGGTCAGCCGTACAGAGGCAAAGAGGATTGTACACACATACCCCTAAGAGCATTAGGCAGTGTTTATAACAGCATGATTATCCCTCAGAATTAGTAGTGTTTAAAACATCTGATCCACTAGATTTAGAGGGTGAGGGATTACACGCACGACTAGTTCCACTGCATGACATCTTTAAGCAAGCGTGCTCTGAGAGCACAAGGTCCCCCGCTGGCAACTATATCTATGCTATAAGTGCTTAATACACCCTCATGAAATTGTCAAAGTATAAGTTTGTTAATCAAGGGCCATAACTCTGGTAAAACGTGACTGAATTGAACGAAATTGCAGTATGCGTATTACCGACATATAACAAAGCCTTTTGCCAAGTTTTGTGAAATTCCTCCAAGAATTGCAAGAGGAGGAATTGATTTCAGAAGACAAGGACACCCTCAAGGGCCATAATTCTGGTAACATGCGACTGAATTGAACAAAATTGCAGTATGCGTATTACCGACATATAACAAAGCCTTTTGCCAAGTTTTGTGAAATTCCTCCAAGAATTGCAAGAGGAGGAGTTGATTTCAGAAGACAAGGACACCCTCAAGGGCCATAATTCTGGTAACATGCGACTGAATTGAACAAAATTGCAGTATGCGTATTACCGACATATAACAAAGCCTTTTGCCAAGTTTTGTGAAATTCCTCCAAGAATTGCAAGAGGAGGAGTTGATTTCAGAAGACAAGGACACCCTCAAGGGCCATAATTCTGGTAACATGCGACTGAATTGAACAAAATTGCAGTATGCGTATTACCGACATATAACAAAGCCTTTTGCCAAGTTTTGTGAAATTCCTCCAAGAATTGCAAGAGGAGGAGTTGATTTCAGAAGACAAGGACACCCTCAAGGGCCATAATTCTGGTAACATGCGACTGAATTGAACAAAATTGCAGTATGCGTATTACTGACATATAACAAAGAATCCTGTCAGGTTTTGTGAAATTCCTCCAAAAATCGTGAGAGGAGTTGATTTCAGAAGGTGAGTACCTTTCCCGGGACGGACAGACATCGCTATTACGTAATCCCCCTTCAGGCCTTTTGGCCAGTTGGGGGGAAAAAAAAAAACAGATTGAATGATGCATCCTACTAGATACACCAATATTCTAATCACCTAAACATTTAACAAAATGTGTGCTGCACATATCTACTTTTAAAGAAAGTCTATCATCTGTAGCTATGAGAGAAACTGGAAAACAAGTGGGTTCAGGCTGCAGACAGACTGCTGAGTGTACTGAATGCCTGTGCAAACACTGTGGATGTTCTTTGGCTGAGCTCAAGCAGCAGGAGATAAAAACAGACTGTACTCCAGATGGATACTATTGAAGACTCCTGCTCATACACAACAGTGTCAAACATACACACACACATAAGCAAAGAGCCACGTTCACACAGGGTTTACTGGACAGCATGGCACACACAGTGGTACACAAATCCTGGACAGACATGATCCTTGGCACTGCATGCACAGAGTCATCAAAAACTGAATTCTATGACTGGAGAAAAGTTCCCAGTGAGCGCAGCACTAAAGGCCTTTTTATAGCAATGCAAATCCAAAAGGTCAGATCATATATAATGGCTACTCATTAAGTGTTGCTAAAAGGCACGCACAGATGAACAGAACAGACAGTAACACTAGTTAAATATCCCCGCCATGCAATGGGAGAAAAAGGTCTGGACCACTGTAATCTATTCAGCACTGATTTCCTTATTCAACAAAGCCGGCTTTCTTCTGAAAGTGTCATGATGTGAAATAATGGGGAATGATTTTGTGCGCATAATACGCTATTGTTTCTAGTGGCTCATTTGGGCACGAAGCTTCAGACAGCGGTGATGGAATTCTGCATGCAGCTCTGCTTCACGTACAGATGCAAGAATAAACTGGGGTGGGTTTCCCAAAAGCCTCTTAATACTAAGAGCATCTTAACTAGGAGAGAGCACTCATTGTGCTGCTCTCTCTACCAGTTAACAATGATCTTTGTGCTACAATGCTTTTGGGAAACCCACCCCTGATTAGTACAGGTAAGAGTCTGCTAAACATTAGGAATGAAATAGGAATCATTTATCAAATTACCTGGCAAAGAGAGTGCTGAGAGTCATTAAACCTTACCCCATAAAAATCAGAGCTACAGATAAATAGGAAAAACAAGCAATAGAGTTGTGCATCAGAAAGTCACGCATGTTAATTTAAGGCTCCCCACCAGCCCAGGCAGTAAAGTTACTCTTTTATAACTGCAGGTTGGGGTGTATTAGTGTCGGGGGCAAGGACACTTCCCGGCAGGGTTACTCACAGTCAGTCAAAATGAGTGATGTGTAGTAATTTGGACTGTAGGATAAACATATACTTCATTATTCCACAATTGCTGTTTATAGTACTAAAGTACGCACTATGCAAATAAGCCTTGATTTATTATTGCTCTATTAGCATTCTGACAGATAGAGACATGTTTTGGGTTGGATGAATCATAGTATTCGCATAATAATAATAATAATAATAATAATAACAACAACAACAACGAGACCATTCCGGCCCCGTCTAGTCAAGAAGGAACACTCTAAAGTGGGCTACCTTGTGCAAGAAATGTTGCAAGCTATATATAGAAGCTATATACAACCTAGGAATACCGACCTATTTGCCAGAAAGAATCCAAAAACAGTGAGGAATTGACCAAGAAGCAGCAATTTCTGTTGAACTGCTCATTGAAAGCTTAATTAGTCCATAACTTCATTAACAACTGTAATTAAGCAAATCTGGGTAAAAGCTATATGCACCCTAGGTACCCCGACCTTCATACCAGAAAGAATCAAAATCGGTGAAGAATTGATGGAGAAGCAGCGATTTGTGTGGAAACTGATTGTTAGGGCTTAATTACTCCATATCTTTATTATTAATTACAATTATGGAAATTTGGGTAGAAGCTATGTGCACCCTAGGCAGACCTACCTTCCTGCCAAAAAGAATAAAAATCAGTGAATAATTCAGAGAGAAGAAGCGATTTTCGTGAAATGTGGACGACGATGGACGGACGACGGACAACACGAGGACATAAGCTCATCGCCTGTTGGCCAGATGAGATGATGGTAAACAACAACGTGTTGCCAGGCAAAACAAACCTCGCCCAGTAACACTTATAATGAATATGAAGGAAGATATTGCGAAAAAACGATTTTGACCTTTTTGGTGACCTTGACCTTGTGTGAGAACATGCTTGGCCAATAAACATGGCTCCGAATCTGATTCTCTGCTGCTCTCAGCCAATCAGAACACACCATACTGTGCAATTGTTACACTCTTACAGCACAATGACATTGTGGCTACTGCCTCTATATGAGGCAATAGCCACAAAAACCTTGACCTTACCCGGACGACCCTAAAAATATTGGAGGTTCTATTTGAGACCAATGCCCATTTATCCTGAAAGTTTCATTAAGCCGTTTTCCCATTATATCGTTTACAAAAAAACCTGACCGAAAACAATACCTCACCCCCTGGTGGACTCCTGGGGCGAGGTAACAACAACAACGACGACAGCAATAATTATTATTGTTCATTTGTTTTCTTTTAATACAGCTCCATCTCTCCATCCACACAACACGGATTGACCAGTTTGTACTATAATATCTCGTATTAAAAAAAACCAGCTATTTATTCACAGCATGTTTTTTCCTCCGTTCATATCATGCAGGCTTATTAGTAATGGCACTGATTGATAGAATAAAAATTTTACATGTATAATACTACTACTACTACTACTACTAATAATAATAATTCCGGCGGCACGGTGGTGTAGTGGTTAGCGCTGTCGCCTCACAGCAAGAAGGTCCGGGTTCGAGCCCCGTGGCCAGAGAGGGCCTTTCTGTGTGGAGTTTGCATGTTCTCCCCGTGTCCGCATGGGTTTCCTCCGGGTGCTCCGGTTTCCCCCACAGTCCAAAGACATGCAGGTTAGGTTAACTGGTGACTCTAAATTGACCGTAGGTGTGAATGTGAGTGTGAATGGTTGTCCGTGTCTATGACCTGGTGATTTGTCCAGGGTGTACCCCGCCTTTCGCCCATAGTTAGCTGGGATAGGCTCCAGCTTGCCTGCAACCCTGTAGAACAGGATAAAGCGGCTACAGATAATGAGTTGAGATGAATAATAATTCCAATATAAGCAGTGAAGAATGCAAAACCAAACAATTATTCTGATGCAAACTTTCCAAAGTGCATCATCTCGCCAAGTAGATTTTTCACTGTGTCTTGGGAAAATGAGAACAGGCTGTGAAAAACACCTGGGAGAAAAAGAAGCAGGAGCCTGCCAGTCTGATTCCCAGATGGACCATCAGGAATACAGACTGCTGTCTTCAAAAAGATTTTGGAGTGGAAGAAGCCTAACTGCTGCCTCGACTGCTTGCTTCTGTGCTCTAGAATCAGTGACTGAAAATAAACCCACCACATTAACATGTACGGTCGTACTCGGACTGAAAGATAATGCTGAATGATGCAACATGACTTTCATCAGATAACAGACTTTACTCCGTGTTAATATCAGCCACTGAGACTGCTCAAGGATATTGCCTTTCTCCTTTGTCTTCTTGTTCCCTCTGGCAAACGTACACTCACGCACGCCCATGCGTGTCCACTCACTGGAACGGCAACTGATGTCTTGCACCTGTTGTGTCTCTGCCTTTTACTACCTCTGATCCTCTTTCTCTGGCTGCATTGCTGCTTTTGTGCCACAAACACAATGATCGCTTACCTTTGGCCGAGTAGTACGAGTCCAACATTCTGAGCAGTCGCTCGAGACGCGTGGAACTTCTGAAGTCTGTCTTTCACACCGTACTTCTGATCCTTTCTCCAAGTTTCTTTCTCCTTTCTACTTTTGCCGTTTCTCAAGCACGTCATGGCTTACTGTGCCACAAAATCAGCGAGTCCCTCCCTCCCTCCTTCTCAGGTTAGTGTGGCCCTTCCCACAACCTAACAGTGTGTCTGTGTGATTCTTTCAGGTACACATCACATAAGCAACATAAACAGACTAATTCACGCCCATGTTTGGCTCAGAGACAGTAACTTTAAAGGGATTTTCTTACCATTATATGGTTCATAGAGCAGCACAAAGCAGCAGAAAGACTTGACCTCGAAAATCCATTCAGCACATGAAATATGGCCTCGTACAACAAAGCCTGCTTTCTTCAAAAAGTGTGAGAAAAATGAGAAGATGAGGATTGATTGATTGCATGCAAACGATGCATTCGATGAAAAGTGCACAACTCGAAGCACATTAGCAATGTCTAAAGCTAGTGCAGTGTTGAGTGTGTGAGTACACAAGGCCATAAAGTAAATTATTAACCAGCACAAAAGCATATTGTCATATCAGTACAGTGAACGCAGAGAGGGCTATGGAGATCAAATGTACATACACTCTTGAAATATATCTATCAATAATGATTTTGTCAATGTTATCACTTTCACAGGCCTAAAGAACTCACCCGGACATAAGGTCATGAGAATGCATAATAAAAAGCAAAAAGAGAGATAATGTAAGAATGGCAATTCAAGTTTCAGATTTCATCAGGATAATAACTGTATCCTCAGCGCATTCCTTTAAAGCACAACTGCAACATCATCCCTGTCTTACTCGGAAAAAAAAATATCATCACATCATACACTTTTAATTCTGCTTCTGTCATTCAGTGAAGAAGTCGTCTTAAGGTTACGGTGAGTAAATTAATACTGAACTTAAGTAGCAGCAGCACAGAAACAGTGCTTACTTTATTTAACGAGCAACACAATACAGAGACAGCAGCTCGTCCCCATACGCCCTGTGTTTAGAGTTGCATACACCGTAGGACCAAAATTAACCAGTGGGATTTGCAGGGTAATGTGAGCTGAGCATGACTATAAACACAAATAAAGCAGCGATCAATCAGTTTATACATGTTACAAGCAGAAAAACATGAACGCTGTATACAGTGCAGGATGTTTGTTTAAAAGAAAGAAAGCACAACTTTATTCATCACACACTTGTGAAATTTCCTCTCTGCATTTAACCCATCTGAAGCAGTGAACACACACACGTGAGCAATGAGCGCACACACGCATATACCCAGAGCAGTGGGCAGCCATGCTAACAGCACCCGGGGAGCAGTTGGGAGTTAGGTGCCTCGCTCAAGGGTACCTCAGCCCAAAGCCGTCCCATATTAACCTAACCTGCATGTCTTTGGACTGTGGGGGAAACCGGAGCACACGGGGAGAACATGCAAACTCCACACAGAAAGGCCCCCGCCGGCCGCTGGGTTCGAACCCAGAACCTTCTTGCTGTGAGGCGACCGTGCTAACCATTGCACCACCATGCCACCTGGTGTGTTTGTTTGGCTGTTCCCAACATAACTCAAAAAGTAGTAAACAGATTTTAATTACATTTTAAGGAAAGTTAGGCTATGAGCCAAAAAACAACTGATTAGATTTTGAGGCAAATCTGAATATGTGGCCTGGCGGAGGTATACACTCTGAGTGCTCTTCTAGTTACCGGTACGTATCTCCTGAATTTCAAAACCATGCCTATGAAGAACATCAGCCTTAATTTATGGCTATGAACAGTGCCAACATTGTGTGCCTTTTTAAACATAGTCTTCTATTTTCTCAGAGTATACAGATAAATGGATCATGAGGCTGAAACATTAGACAATTTTTATTTGCCAAAATAGCCAAAATCAGGTGTTTGGTGCATTGTTAAGAACAAATAATAGTGGATGAGAGACTTCATAAAAAAAAATTTTTAAAAATAAACCCCGATTATACTCTGTAGAATACATGCATAGATGTGCCAAAGATGTTAAAGGCTTACAGTACATACAGTAGAAAGTTCAAAGACCATCATATGGACAGAAAAGACAAAGGTTAACCAGCACCAGAGTGATGGAATGGGGAAAAAAAAGGTGGGGGGGGGGGGGGGGGGGGGGGGCATTAGGAAACTGTTCCTAATCAAAATTTCTGAGATTTGCAAGATGGTGGAACGGGCACATATGGATGCTAGTGGTGGAGCCATACTGATCTTATTTACTGATGATGTGTCAGTAAGAGCAGGATAAACTGAAGTGCACAAAAAGCTCCAATTATTTCAGACCATTTCAGTTGAAGGCCCAAACTGGAAACATACTTTTGAAGTAGTTTTAAATAAAAAAAAATTTTTCAAGGCACAAAAGTAGAGCACATAATATGACTAGCCAAGTGAACCTATTGTCTCTGAGTATCGTTTTTCACAATGGTGGCTCAGCAGGTTAAGGCTACATCCACACGACAACGGCAACGAGATGTTATTTAAAAATATATCGCATCCAAATGGGCAACAATCAGTAAAATATCAGGTCCATATGGCAACGCAGCGCTTGCTGAAAACGATGCAATACACATGCCACACCTCTAGGGGCGCTGTAAGACGGTCCCTTCGGAGACACCAGAACAATAGAAGAAGTAACGACGCATGCGCATAAACTATTATGCGCGAGACTTCATATTAGCCACAAAGTCAGGAAAATCTGTTCGTAAAATTACATTATAATGACCAAATACAATGAAAAGTATTTTTCCAGTCTCACCTGTGAAAGGTAATCCCATGTGATCTCGTTTGGACAGAAAACCTGTTGGTACAGTTAAACGCAGCTAATCTTTATTCTCCGCTTTGACCTATCCAAAATGGCGGTGAGGATGACGTATGATTCTACGCGGAAGGCGGCATCTTCAATGGTCCGGAATAAATTGAATGATACATGTTGATGGATTAATTTGTTGTTTCTCACCTGTGAAAGGTAATCCCATGTGATCTCGTTTGGACGGTAAACCTGTTGGTACAGTTAAACGCAGCTAATCTTTATTCTCCGCTTTGACCTCTCCAATATGGCGGCGAGGATGACGTATGATTCTACGCGGAAGGCGGCGTCTTTAATGGTCCAGAATAAATTGGATTAATTTGCTCCTCTACGCCCTTTTTGAGGAATGTATTGTCGGACTTAAATCAACACCTGAAGAGGTGAGATCTCTCCTTTTTTCTCCTATTTTTGCTGGCGGGATTGCACCATTACACAATAAATATTCACAGTGAAAATATTTTGTAAGCGCGTTTCATGAACCAAGTTATAGGATTTGTTGACAACTCACATCGCAATGAGAAGATCATTGGCACTACTGGTGTTAAGAATCAGACCATTTCATAAATGAATATTTTGCTGTAGAGCTGCAGTGTTTGTACAATTGCATGTTTTTGCTTCACTATTACTGTCACTATTCTGCTTCTTGCATTACTACTGTGAACTAACACTGAACATAATAATAATAATAATAATAATATCCAAGCTCACTCTCACTAGTGCTCTGTAAGGCTTTTTCCTGGTGATATTCGTTACACTTCTACCCGGCGTGAAGCACTGACAGTCATGTGGTTGTGACGTCATCGTAAACAAATCCGTTCTACTCATCCAGACGACTTCACAATGGCAACATTGCCAGATCTTTCCACTCTGGAACCCGTTCTCAAAAAGATTGCGTTTTGGGCACCCAAAACGCCGGTGCCGTGTGGACGCCAGGCCTAAACGATAAGCAGTTGTATCGGAGTCACCTGAATCCGTTGCCGTGTGGACAGGGCCTAAGGCTCTGGGTTACTGATCAAAGGGTTGGGGGTTCATGTCCTATCACTGTGAAGTTGCCACTATTAGGCCCTTGGGCAAGGCCCTTAACCTTATTAACATCAGCATCATATATTCCATCCATCCATTAAACGTAACCGCTTATCCTGTGCCAGGTTGTGGGCAAGCTGGAGCCTATCCCAGCTGACTATGGGTGAGAGGCGGGGTACACCCTGGACAAGTCACCAGGTCATCGCAAGACAGAGACACAACCATTCACTCACATTTACACCTACGGTCAATTCAGAGCCACCAGTTAACCTAACCTGCATGTCTTTGGACTGTAGGGGAAACCGGAGCACCCGGAGGAAACCCATGCAGACACGGGGAGAACATGCAAACTCCACACAGAAAGGCCCCCGCTGGCCGCTGGGCTCAAACCCAGACCTTCTTGCCGTGATGCGACAGTGCTAACCACTACACCACCGTGCCGCCCTCGACACCAAAGTCACCTTGTCTTCCACAAAAGGCAACACTCAGTGCACAAAGTATCTGAAATAAATAGAAACTGGCAGAAGATATGACCATTTTATAATTTTTGATATGTCAAAATGTGTGTAAAATATGTGGGGAAACCATGGCCTAAATGGTCAGAGAAGCAGCTTTGGGACCAAAAGGTTGCTGGTTTGATTCCCTGGACCAGCAGGAATGACTGAAGTGCCTTTGAGCAATGCACCTGACCCCCAACTGCTCCCCAGGCTACTCTGGGTATGTTGTACATCACTCTGGATAGGAGTGTCTGCTAAATGCCTATAATGTAATGTAACTGTATGCGTTTCAAAGTTATTTTATTTTTGGTGAATGATCAGTAAAATATAATGTAATTGGTGAAAATACTCTATGTATCCATATTTAAAGATGTACTGACTGAATCACCAACACTAATACAAGTCTGGAAAGGCTGGAACAGTATTGGACTGGATTTGACCCAATGTCACGAACATGACCGCACTCATACAGGTGAATATTCATTTATTCATCTTCAGTAACCACTTCATCCTGGTCAGAGCTGAAGTAGATATAGAGCCTGGGTATGAAATGGGAATACACCCTGGATGGGAAACACATTTACACAACCATTCACAACTAGGGGACAATTTAAAATAGCCAATCCACCCATCAACATGTTTCCAGAAGGGGGGGGACCCAGAGAAAAGTCCACACAGACACGAGGAGAACATGTGAAACTCTGCACAGACAGTGACCTGAGCTCAGAATCAAAGCAGAGACTCTGGGGCTGTGATATGGTAACGCAGTGCCACTATACGGACACAAAATGCCTTCAAGTATACACAACTACAATATCTGTTCACATAAGGTCAGCTGTGAGGCCATCACTAGCAAATTAGCATTGATGATGATAATAAAAATGGAAAATCTGTTTAAAAAAAAAAAGTGGAAACTACGACAACTTCCTGACTATAAGGAGAAGCAGGGTGTAGCAGTTTTAGCTAAAAATATTACACAACAATAATGGAAAACAAAACAATGATTCCCCCCGCCCCATTCACACACATCCTCACTTGTAGCTCCAGCCGGTTTAATGGGATTCCCAGAATAGGAAACAGGAGATCATTTCTCTAGCCACCACACAGCAGAAAACAGTAACAGGCGTTGGGAGCACCATGCAAACAAAACATATTTACTCATCTCATCATCTTACTGCTAAATATCACAGTAATGTGTAACGAATATATACTTGGCGATCTTTCCCCAACACTGCAATTCTACGGGCCATTTAAATAAACTTTGTCAGACCTGTTCATTAGAAGAAATGTAAAATTACAGTGCATACTGACAAAACTGAAGGAGCAAATGCTGCATAATTAGGACATGAACAATAACTCTGATATTATGTAGTCGTGGTACTACAGTAAATAAATTTTGGGTTAGTTGTTAATATTACTGGTGTACTGGTTAAGTACTGTCGCCTCACAGCAAGAAGGTCCGGGTTCGAGCCCCGTGGCCGGCGAGGGCCTTTCTGTGTGGAGTTTGCATGTTCTCCCCATGTCTGCGTGGGTTTCCTCCGGGTGCTCCGGTTTCCCCCACAGTCCAAAGACATGCAGGTTAGGTTAACTGGTGACTCTAAATTGACCGTAGGTGTGAATGTGAGTGTGAATGGTTGTCTGTGTCTATGTGTCAGCCCTGTGATGACTTGGCGACTTGTCCAGGGTGTACCCTGCCTTTCGCCCGTAGTCAGCTGGGATAGGCTCCAGCTTGCCTGCGACCCTGTAGAACAGGATAAAGCAGCTAGAGATAATGGATGGATGGATGTTAATATAATATTACTTGGTTGTACTTTCGGGGGAGGGAAGTGACCAGCTCAAAACTACAACCTAAAATTGTCTGTCCTAAACAGAACAGTTAATGGTTTTTTTTGTTTTGTTTAGAGGTAAAATGAGCATATTTCAGTCAAAGTAAACAATCTGCTGAATCTTCAGAAACAGGCCCCATGTCTTTCTTCCTGTCTTTGTCCAAGACTTCCATCAGCCGAGCCAACAGCAGACAGATGCTACGACAGTCCACATACACATACACAGTTTTCTTTTTCCACTTGTGCAGTTTCGATAAGCCATGATGCTACACCTAGTGCTGAAGAATGGTGTGACCGGCGCTGTAATTAATCAGTAGGGGGCAGTGTGCAGCAGGCCATTTATATTTACATACGAATTAAAGGCAGGTTAAGAGACCATTCGGATACTGCAGTAATACTGCACGCAAACTCAGTCATCTGATCATGCTTTAGTCAGTAGCTATTGACAAATGTGCTCTTTATTTTGATAATGCATGTTATTTGCAAATATCTTCACACAGCTAGCTAAAATGTGCATCCAAATGAATGAGTGCACATGTTGCATGCACCCGTGCAAGAGCTTGGTCTGTGTAAGCTAGGTCAGCACTCATGTAGGAGGTACCAATCCAATACTGAGTATCGTTATTGGAGCCAATACTAGTCTGAAAGGCTGGATCAGTATTGGATTTCAAATTTTATGCCATGAACATGTTTCACATTAGTGGACGCTACACTGCTCATTAGCCTGTGAACATCCATCCATCCATCCATCCATCCATCCTCGATACCGCTTATCCACCAGGGTTGTGGGGGAAAGTGGAGCCAATCCCAGCTGACTTCTGGCGAGAGGCAGGACAAATCTTGAACAGGTTGCCAATCTATTAAAGGGTGCATGTGAACATGGGAAAAAAAAAAAAATACATGAAAACATATCCAACTACGCTTCAGTCAGCAACGATGAACATATATAAATATATGCTCTATATTTTGACAGTAGAAGGAATGAAGAAAATTGGCAATTATTGTTCATTTCTTTATTATAATAGGAGTTTGCAGTAGAAAATACTTTCTTTTTCTTATTTTATTTAATCTAAATGAGAGTAAATGTACTCACAGCTAGATTTGACTGGTTGGGGTTCAATGGAAAAGATGGTGGGCTTTAAAAAAAAATAAAAATACTGCAGCAGCATGGACCAAAAGTACCAAAAAAAAAAAAGAAAAGAAAATGTGAGATACTGGGAAATTAGGCCAAATATCCAGAGAAAAAGAACAGAAAAGTCCACAGAAGATGCCAGGCTGTTGGCCATGAAAACACTGGCTGTACACTCTGTCTTTGGCCAAGTTTCCACATTAAGTGAATGCTAAACACAGGTAGATTATCTTAGCCAAAGGAATGTGACAGATCATAAATATAAAAACGAACATGGAATTTATTCCTAAGCTCTTTTCTGGCACATTTGGAGTGTTCTGCAGTCCCAGGTAAACTGTATACACCTGTTTTATTCCTTTCCAGCCTCTTTTTTTATGCCCATAATCAGTATCACAGTTAATAAGTAATACACAACAACATCATTCTCAAATCTTATATCCTTACATACACAAGTTAAGAAGTCAAAGCATATAAAAAACAGAATTTATGGTAATTGGCCCACGTCATCAGTTATCCAAGGTGGATGCTGACCATCCACCTTGGATAATTGATGGATGTCAATTGGTGATGCTGATGTGTCTCCTGTTCCAGAAGTAAAGAACCTTGGGATGTGGATGGACACAAATCTCAATCTCCAGGTGCTTATCAAAAAGACTTTTCACACCTCCTACTATCATCTTAAGAACATTAGAAGAATTAGGAAATATTTAAGCACGAACACTGGCTCAAGCTTTAATAACAGGCCACAGTAACTATCACAATAGTATTTTATATGGTCTGCCTTCTATACATATTGCTAAATTGCAAAGACTGCAGAACTCTGCTGCCAGACTGATCTGTAATATTCCTCATTATTTTTTCACAGTTCGGTTTCCATCAAATCGTGTGCTCTGATTGGCTCGTGAGCAGTCCGGAATCCTACGATCCCGTCCCCGGTTACGGATCTTTGGCGATTCGCTCGTTCACAACAACATAGTAGCAATTTTTTTATGAACATTTATTTTCCCGTTGCTCAGTATAATAGCATTAATTTTACAGCATGGACAGCGATAATGACAGTGTTCACAGCGAAAGCAAGTTTTACTAGCCTGATGAAGATGAAATAAAGGAAAACATTTCAGGAGAAAGCTGAAAACGAGCTTGTAGCAGGTTTGTTCTAAATATGGTTTCCCTTTTGGGTGCTCTCATTTTCTGTTAGAATTTGGTAAAGAATAAAATAAAATATATTATTTACCAGTTTAAGGTCGCTCCGTATCGTGAAATACCGTGACCTCGGCCTTGAAAATACTGACCGAGGCCCAGAGGCCTCGGTCAGTATTTTCAAGGCCGAGGTCACGGTATTTCACGATACGGAGCTCCCAGCTGGTAAGTAATATATATTTATTCACACACAACACCTGTTTTGTTCTCCTTGCACTGGCTGCTAGTGAAATTTATAATTGAATTGAAACTAGTTATGATCATTTTTAAAGCAATACATGGGCTTGCCTGAGTATATATGCAATATGATTAAGATTAAGGATCATTCACAGTATAATTTAAGATCGAATAATGGCATACTACTTCAACCATCTGCTGTTAAAACTTTATATATAAAAAAAAAACCCTGGGTGACCACGCCTTTTCTGTGGCAGCACCTTGTGTTGATTAATGGAACAGATTAACTTTAGAAGTTTGAAACGAATATCGCTGTAACAGATTCAAGAGTTTACTGAAAACGTATTTGTTTAGGTTGGCTTTTTATTAGCTCTTATGAAGCTACCGAAAAGAAGCTAAGGAATCATATTATAATTAGTGAATTTGAATTATGATATAGTTAGTGAGTTTTTTTCATTATATATATTTATCTTGAATATCTTTTTGAACATAGGATGATTATCGTAGTTATTATTGGACATTTCACAATAGAATATTTTAATATTTATAATCATAGGGCATTTTACTGTAGGACATTACCATAAGCTATTTGATATCTTTGCCATATTTTATATTGATTTTAATCTTGGAATACGCATTTGATCATATATGTAAATTTGCACAATAGAAGCATTAGATAATAAAATCATCATCATCATCATCATCTATGGAAAGTCACATTAGTTACACAATCTACAGTCACTAATGATTAGACTATTAATTTCAGAATTACTCTCAAATCATGGAAGTATATTTAACTAGATAAAAGAAATAATAACTGAACACGGGTGGGTTTCCCAAAAGCATCGCAGCTCAAAGATAATCATTAAATGGTAGCGTGAGCAGCGCAATGAACACTCCCTCTCCTAGTTAAGATGCTCTTAGTGTTAAGAGGCTTTCAGGAAACCCACCGCAGTCCAGCATAAACACACATTTTCAATCTGAATTTTATTTCAGAAGCAGCCAGTGGAGCTTGAACAAATACTGGGTAGTAATGTGCTCTGACTTTTTTTTCCTGGTAAAGATCCATGAAACCGTGATGGAAAACACCAAAATATCATCAGCGTCATCTTAGTATCAAGACCCAGATGTCTGCACAGGTGTGTACGCTAACATGCCTACAGTGCAAAAAGGAAAGTACACAACCTCTTAAATCAGACAGACCCAATTCAATGTCCGTGACGTATGCGGTGTCCTAATCTCTGCAGCCAAATGGAAACAAAGGGCATGGCAGCAGACGCTATTCTGCCTCAAGAGAACAGCAAACAGGAAGATATGGAATGCATGGGATTTTCCCAAAGGGCAAAAGCAGGAAGGCTGGGGATTCCCTTCTAGTCTAATGATGCTTTTCTCTGTCCGAGACTCGAACAAACACATAAAATTACACAACAGAATTATTCACAATTATAATATTAAATGACCGAACATGGTGAACTTTTGAGTCAGTTTATTAAAACCTCTCCTTACACAATACACAGACGAATCATAACTCTGCTTGACAGGAGAATTGGCTTGAATGAACGTAAATCTACAGGACCTTAACCATTAACTCTGTAAGCAGGGTCATTTCCTCCATGTTCCTAAATAGCAAATGCACAGCAGGAGTCTGAGTGGAAATGCATCACTCTTCTTCAGAGCTCAGCTCAACTACACAGAAGTGATACGAGACTGGAGAAATCCGGTCCTAATTCAAGAGCTAGGTCATACCCACCTAAAGCTCTTTTACCCATCATCCAGTACGTTTACATGCACACTAATATTCCACTGTTATTCTGAATATGATATCAGGTATTTGATGCAGCTCATGTAAACAGCATATTCTGTGTGGATATTCCTAATTTGGCCTCATTATGAATTGATCATTTTCCGATGAAGGCATGAGGGATACACTGATTATTATTTGGGTTTTCTAAAGTATTCCTTGGACATGTATACAGCGCATTCGGAATATGCGTCTCATTTGGGGGTTTTGTAGAAGTTTATGACAGGAGGCCTCTTATAGAATAGAACAGAATGCCTTTATTGTCACTGCACAAATGTACAATGAAATTTAGTTCATCATAGGAGAGCAAAGCTGCTGCATACGTGCGCACTGCCACTCTTGGGCACTTCAGCCCAAGGCCGTCCCATGTTAACCCACATGTCTTTGGACTGTGGGGGAAACCAGAGCAGACACGGGGAGAACACGCAAACTCCACACAGAAAGGCCCCCGTCAGCCACTGGGCTCGAACCCAGAACCTTCTTGCTGTGAGGCGACAGTGCTAACCACTACACCACCGTGCCGCCTCTTGCCCGTTTACGGTCAGCTCTTGTAGTGTAAACAAATCCATGAGACAATAGTTTGCAAGGTAACTTCTTATTTACCTTTTTATCTTCATCCCTGTCTTCCTGTCCTGTCTACCCTATGTCAATTGTATGTTGTACAGTTGTGTTCAAAATAATAGCAGTGTGTTTAAAAACGTGAGTAAAGCTCAAAATCCTTATAATAGTTTTTATTTCCATGCATTGGGAACACTGCACATTATATTCTACATCAAAACATGAAGAAAAATGTATGAATATTTTAATTACTTTACAGAAAATGAAGAAAAATGAACATTGGGCTGTTCAAAAAAAATAGCAGTGTCTGCATTTTTCATTACAAACTCCAAATATTTACTGTATAAACTGAAAAAATCTTAAGGATTTAGTATTCCTGTGAATCACTAAACTAATATTTAGTTGTATAACCACAGTTTCTGACAACTGTGAACAGGTATTCCAGCCCAGGATGATTTGACAACATTCCACAATTCCTCTGCATTTCTTGGTTTTGCCTCAGAAACAGCATTTTTGATGTCACCCCACAAGTTTTCTATCGGATTAAGGTCCGGGGATTGGGCTGGCCACTCCATAACTTTCATTTTGTTGGTCTTGAACCCTGATGCTGCTCGCTTACTGGTGTGTTTGGGGTCGTTGTCTTGTTGAAACACCCATTTCAAGGGCATTTCCTCTTCAGCATAAGGCAACATGACCTCTTCAAGTATTTTGATATATGCAAACTGATCCATGATCCCTGGTATGCGATAAATGGGCCCAACACCCCAGTAAGAGAAACATCCCCATATCATGATGCTTGCACCACCATGCTTCACTGTCTTCAGAGTGTACTGTGGCTTGAATTCAGTGTTTGGGGGTCGTCTGAAAAACTGTCTGCGGCTCTTGGACCCAAAAAGAACAATTTTACTTTCATCAGTCCACAAAATGTTTTTCCATTTCTCTTTAGGCCAGTCGATGTGTTCTTTGGCAAACTGTATCCTCTTCAGCACGTCTTTTTTTTTAACAGTGGAACTTTGCGGGAGCTTCTTGCCGATAGATTAGCTTCACACAGGCATCTTCTAATTGTCACAGTACTCACAGGTAACTTCAGACCGTCTTTGATCACCCTGGAGCTGATCATTGGCTGAGTCTTTGCCATTCTGGCTATTCTTCGATCCATTCGAATGGTAGTCTTCTGTTTTCTTCCACGTCTCTCTGGCTTTGCTGTCCATTTTAAAGCACTGGAGATCATTTTAGCTGAGCAGCCCATCATTTTCTGCACTTCTTTACAGTATACGTTTTACCTCTCCAATCAACGTTTTAATCAAAGCACGCTGTTCTTCTGAACAATGTCTGGAACGACCCATGTTTCTCATGTTTTCAGAGAGAAATGGATGTACAACATGTGCTGGCTTCATCCTTAAATTAGGGCCACCTGACTGACATCTGTTTTTTCACAGAATGAATGACCTCACTAATTTAACTCCACACTGCTATTATTTTGAACACGTCCCTTTCACTTAATTATTCGATTACACAGACTCAGGAGCATGCATGTCATGAATGTTGGGTCTTTTGGTTTTCTATGACTCTACTACACCTACTGGTAAATTATTTGCCATGTAGTAATATAATTTCCACCAAAAACAGTGATTGATCTGGTTAGTCGTGTTGGACTGCTATTATTTTGAACACAAGTGTATATGTACGGACAGGTTGACGGCTAATTTTGCTGGTACATGTGACTAGTGGCAATAAAGGGCATCATCATAAATGCACGTAAACAGGAATATTAGTGAAATATTCATTTTCATTAGCTATGTAAACAGCTTAGTAGGAATATTGCCTTTTCCTGAATAAGGGAAAAACCTGGAAAATTTTGCGCATGTTAACGGCGTGATTGTAAAGGACCTGCTCTCCCTACTGGTCTCAGAAGAGTGATGGGTCTATGACACTGACTTGTATAAAACAGCTGAACAGTACTGTTGAAAGCCAAACTTGTGTATTTCAGTTCTTTCCTAAATTCACTCTATCCCCACAGATCCAAGACACACTGTGTGGCCAGAAATATGTGGACACCTGACCCATGTGGCACTTCCTCAAACTGTTGCCACAAAGTTGGAAGCACACAATTGTATATGATGTCTTTGTAGGAAGCAGGAACCTATTCCAGCATGAAAATGCCCCTGTGCGCAAAGCGAGACTCTCAGAGCCTGCACAGAGCCCTGACCTCAACCCGACTGAACACCTTTGGGATGAACTGGAATGTCAAATCTCAACAGCTACACTCCAAAATCTAGTGGAAAGCCTTCCCAGAAGAGTAGAGCTTAATATAACAGCAAAGATGGAGGATCATGTTTGGAATGTGTTGTTTAACAAAGCAAGCACATATGGGTATGAAGGTCAGGTGTCCACATACATTTTGGCCATACAGTGCATCTGTAAAATACACAAGCAAAGCACGCAGCAGCATGTACCTGACCATACTCAAGCACTTGCTTAATGTCTTGCATAAATATTAATCCCTCTTGAACATTTTGTCGTGTTACAATCTGGAACCGACATGGATGCATTTAAAATGATTCTCTCTACATTCACTGGACATGAGCAATCATGCACTCTGATTGGCTGCTCTACTACTAGGCTATCAGCTCATATACCGTGAGTAGACAGAAACAAAATGGTGGAGCGTGTTGCTGAACCAACCAAGGTTGAAATAAAAACTTCTTGAAAACAACCCCCCCCCAAAAAAAGGAATAAAACATTTTTTTTTTATTTTTCAAGAATTATTATTTTAGCATTTTTCACAAACTGCTATTGCCATGTCACCACTTTGTTTACATTCTAAGGAGCAATGATTTTGTCAGACGTTTATATAAAGTTTTTATTTATCGAATTTGCAAAAAATAAAATGCTCCGTTTCTCAAAATCCAGTGAATGTTGCTAAAATAAAACTGTTATTCCACTCAATCTCCTCGTACATGTACAACTCGATTTTGTTGAATAACTTAAATATGCCTGTAATGTTTTAACTGGGCTTATCTTACAGTATAGCACAAGGTGTGGTTAGGTACCGAGCATCAAGTTCATCATTACTGCACATATTGTATAATTTACAGTATAAACCTTATACAACACAGAACGATTGAAAAATCGCACAACTTAAGCTGCATCATGCAAAATGTGTTTCATGCACTTAATGGGTATCTACTCAGACAAATACTATAGCATCTTAGAAAAAAAGGTTACTTCCTATATGGTTTATCACGGAGTATAAATCAAACAACCAATCAGTGCTATGCCAACGATCATGTTGCCTTGATTCAACATAGGCTTTGCTTTAAAAAGTGAACAGAGGTGGGTAAACCAATAAAAGGCCAGTACACGTTTCAGAAAGCAGGCCAAAACTAACAACCTCTAGTTATTTGGCAACTAAGACTGTGATAATTATGACTATCAGCTCATGTACGACTTGATTTTGTTGAATAACTTAATTATAAATCATGAATCTAGACAAAATAGTCCATCACATTAAAGTGGGAGGGATCAGTATAGTTTTAACAATTATTTAGAAATTAAAAATTCAAAAAACAAGTTCTTATTGCAAAAGTATTCACCCTACTGCTGCAAACCCCCTATAAATGCGTTCTGTTGCAGCCACCTGCAATCAGAAATCATATCATTAATTGAATGGAGCATACCAGTGAGGAATTAAAGTGTCACATGAGCTCAATATAAATATAGCTCCCAGAGTTTGTTAGAAAGCATACATAAGCAACCATCATCATGGAAAAACAAAGACGCTATCAAAAAAAAAAAAAAAATCTGAAATCTGGGTTTAGTTGTCTCATCTCATTATCTCTAGCCGCTTTATCCTGTTCTACAGGGTCGCAGGCAAGCTGGAGCCTATCCCAGCTGACTACGGGCGAAAGGCGGGGTACACCCTGGACAAGTCGCCAGGTCATCACAGGGCTGACACATACAGTAGACACAGACACCCATTCACACTTACATTCACACCTACGGTCAATTTAGAGTCACCAGTTAACCTAACCTGCATGTCTTTGGACTGTGGGGGAAACCGGAGCACCCGGAGGAAACCCACGCGGACACGGGGAGAACATGCAAACTCCACACAGAAAGGCCCTCGCCGGCCACGGGGCTCGAACCCGGACCTTCTTGCTGTGAGGCGACAGCGCTAACCACTACACCACCGTGCCGCCCTGGGTTTAGTTGTGTTTAAAAAAAAAATACTTTGAACATTCCCTGTATCACAGCTGTGGCTTTGCCGAGAGATAGCTGTCCACCAAAAGTCAGTGACCAATTAAGGAGAGCACTAGGTTAGAGAAGCAACCAAAATTTAAGTGGGGGTGAATACTTGTGAACGTAATGCACAATATCTTCAATAACTCATACAAAGCTTGAGATCAGATAAGGTTTCTATTGCAGTACGAAGTCTTGAGGCTGAGATCGAAACTGATCTCTACAGGAGACACAGAAGCCATGCAGATATGATCAGTGTTTGCCCACTGATCGGTTAAGCGCTTTGTCTTATTCACCTCTCGCCATTTATCTCATCTCACTCTCATGTCCCAGGATGCTGACATGGCCAAAATTTCCACACTCATGAGTAAATATGAGTCAGAGGGAAAGACCTTTAACATGTGCTGTTAAAGAAATGGGTTCAACCTAACACAGTGATGTGACTTAATATACAAGTTGTGAGATTAGCACTGAAGTGCTAGTGTTCACAGCCTGGCTACTGCAATCACACAATAGGTTGAACAGCGATAGCCTCATCACTACAGCAGAGTGCAAAAGTCTGCATACTCTTAGAACAAAACCAGGAAAACAAGAATTTAGAGCAAGAAGATATTCAGGCCCTGATTTACTACGATCCAAAATAACAGCCATTAGATCAGAAATATAATGGGATAAAAAATTGTGAGTACAAACAATGGCTGGCGATTTACAAAGAAAAAGTGTGAATCAAGTCATGTACATTGTCAAAAGACAATAGATTTTTTTTGCGTGTGCGTGTATTCTTGGAAGTTGTGGCGAGTTCAGATCTTGAAGAAAATCCTGGAAAAGTAAACTGAACTCAAAACTAAATGACATCTAAAATGTAGTGAGACTCATTGAAAGACTGTTCAAAATACAACATGAATAAATGAGTCTAAGCGCATGGACATGCTAATAGTACGCTAATGTAAACATGAATAAAACGTTTTCAAAAACCTTTTAAATTATGTTGCTAGTGGATGTGTTGGATACGCAAACATCTCATCTCATTATCTGTAACCGCTTTATCCTGTTCTACAGGGTCGCAGGCAAGCTGGAGCCTATCCCAGCTGACTACGGGCGAGAGGCGGGGTACACCCTGGACAAGTCGCCAGGTCATCACAGGGCTGACACATAGACACAGACAACCATTCACA